>NW_006921644.1:6817075-6866393 GCF_000298275.1 Orycteropus afer afer | reverse complement strand
AAAAAAAAAAAAAAAAAGAATTATGCTCTAGGCCAGGGCTGGACAAAGGCATGTGAGGACCCTGAACACTAGTCATCTATGGACCCCTCCTCTGCTCACTCACACATTCCAACATGATATGGGAGTTATATAGTACATCTACTTACATGTGTGTGCTTAGCTTTCCATGATGTAATTCCTTTTAAGTACGACTATAATAGTAGCGATTGAATGCAAAAGTGGTACATGCCATTTTAGTGGGATGAGATGAACCAGACTATAATTTGGAGTGGATGTGGGATACTGAGATTTTTACTGTAGACTACATTTTCCACAAAAAAAGTATTCCACGTGTTCTACAATAAGGAAATGAGTCAGTAAACTGATTTCTAACAATCAAGATAAAATTCTCTTCTCCCACAACAGAAAATTGACTCACCAATTTTGCTTTAAAAGACTCATATCTCAATTTTGATGCCTGTTTCATAATAAACGTTATAGTTATAGATGAACAAATGAAAAGATGCCATAAAAGAAAATTTAATGATCAGAAAACAAATATTACAACAAATTACTATATTTTAATTTTAGATAGATCTTTCATCTCTCACATGTTATAATTAAATATTTTTTCCATTCTTTGCTCTTACGAATTCTTCAATGACTTCATCACAATTAAGGTGCTGAACAATATCTACTTCTGTAAATAATAAGGATAATGAATCTAGTCTTCCTTGAATCATCGTTGTGCACTGAGGGTTTCTGAGTGTCTTTTGGGATGAAAATGAATGTTCTGTTGGACACTTGTGATCATTAAAGTTAGGAATATGCATAAAGCAGTTTCAACACTGGGAAACACACATTGTATTTCATTTTCTATTATGTAATCATGCATGTCCACCTGAGGAAAATTTGTCTTTCCTGAATCTATAAACGTAGCTATCATGTAAGATTGAGATTGTTGCACTTCTCTGTAAAGGTTTGCATTTAAGTCATCAGGATAAGGCTCTGCTCATTTCTTAGATGTATTCATGCACTCTTCATCAGGTATATCTAAATTGTTTAAGAAGGAAAACCTGTGTGAAAGAACTTCATACACTTTCATCCTTGTTTTCATGCAAGATTCAAGTGTGTCAATGACGTGTATTACATGGGTATGAAAAATTGATCTCTGCCACTCAATGATATTTCTGAAGCAATTCTGTCATTTACCTGTTTCTTTCTAATGCTTCTGCAATGGTGAACTGCTTCATCATCACTATTTGGAAGTATTAGTTTTGTTGTGTTTTCAAAATTTTCAAAATCTTCTCTTAAATTATATAAATATCTTGTTAATGACTGATAGAGATCTGTGCATGTCTTTAAACTCTTCCAGTGATTCAAACCCACCAGCCACTTCTCAGAGGGAAGGTTGGGAAATCTACTTCCGTAGTGATACTGCCTTGGAAACCCAAGAATAAGTGGGGTCCGACTAGATGGCAAATAACAACAACAACAACGATTCTTGGAGAGTGTGATTCATCTGATGAAAATGCTGCAATACATTATTCCATGTTACCAACATACACGTCACTGTTTGCATTTTGTTGGCAATGTTTTCAGCTTCTTTCTACTTTTTGTGTCCTCGTATAATTTTTGTCATTAGCTTTGTACCCTAGAAATATATTCTGGCTATAGAACCTTGTTTATTTACCATCTAGAAATTTTTGACACAAATTTTCAAATGGTTCACTGTGATGCTGACAATCAGTTGGCCCTCTTTGGTCCAACAGTTTACATCATTAGATGAAAAACTGTTTCACAAAGCACGATCTGTATTTCTGTTATTCATGGAGTGTGTAAATGCAACAATTTCAGATTCAGACAATATTTAGAAAATGGTTTCACTTGCTACACCATTACTATTATTACTACCAAAGCAAGGAATAGATGGACAGTTTGGAACAAATGCTATTATATTCAAATTACTATTAGTAATTTTAGCACTAGCACTGGAGAAAAGATTGAAGCTGTCAAAGACTTCATCTTACTTGGTTCTACAATCAGCGCCAATGGAAGCAGCAGTCAAGACATCAAAAGACATACTGCATTGGGCAGATCTGTTGCAAAATACCTCTTTCAAGCACCAAAGAGCAAAAATATCTCCTTAAAGACTAAGAGGCACCTCACCCAGGCCATTGTATTTTCAATCACCTCTTAATGCATGTGATAGCTGGATAAGGAATAAGGAAAATCAAAGAAGAGTTGGTGCTTTTGAGTTGTGGTGCTGGCGAAGAAGGTGAAAGTACCATGGACTGCTAAAAGAACTAACAAATCTGTCCTGGAAGAAGTGTACCCAGAATGCTCCTTGGAAGCAAGGATGGCCTGACTTCCTCTCACTTATTTTGGTCATGTTGTCAGAAGGGACCATTCTATGGAGAAGGATATCATGCTTGGTAAAGTGGAGGGTCAGTGAAAGAGGGGAAGGCCCTCAACAAGATGGACACTATGAATTAGGGACGACTCAATGACACCTAACAACAACAACACTAGTACAACAATTTGTACCCATTAAACTTGAGTGTTCAATAGAAGTCTTTTCTGATTTATTGTGTTTTAAAAGGTAGTTAATTTTGAAATTGTCTTTGTTGTTGTTGTTGTTATTGTGTGCCGTCGAGTCGGACCTGACTCATAGTGACCCCTCCTTGGGTTTCCGAGGCAGTATCACTACGGAAGTAGATTGCCCCATCTTCCTTCCGAGGAGTGGCTGGTGGGTTTGAACCGTGAGTCTTCTGGTTAGCAGTCAAGTGCCTTTAGGGGTTCATATATCCTTTTCTTTTTATCTTCTCCAAGCTTTCGTTTTTGTGCCCCCACTTAATTGTTGCCATTTCATTTTACCTGGATATAAAATTATGTCATTTTAAAAATTTGGTTCTACCATAGCAAACAAATTTGAATAATTGAAAAGAAATAAAATTTATAAAACAAGTAAAATTTGTAAAATAAAATTTGCATTTGAATTTGGATGTTAAAACAAAAGTTTATATTTGGAAACTAGTAAGTAAAAAAATTAATTTGAACCACATAATTTTGTTCTTCAAGTCTGAGTTCATCAAAAGACACGGTATTTAGACGGCATTTGGAAATAATTTCATTCATCATACAATGTTTGTTGGTGGGCCCTTCGCAGATCTCTATGAACATTTTTCATCTTGAAATAATACTTTAAAAAATTTTGTGCTCACTTTCTGTCCTTTAGTGCTTCATCTTCACAGTTCATTGGACTACTGCCGACACCCGAAGGAGGCAAGAGTGATCACAAAGGGCATGATACACGTAGGTCGGTGGGTCTTAAAAGCTTGCAAGTGGCCACTTAAGATGCAGCTGATAGTCTCCTCTTGTCAGAAGCAAAGAAGAGAGAAGAAAACCAAGGGCATTTGGAAACAATTAGTCCAAGGATATGATGGACCTCGAGACCAGAAGAACGAGATGGTGCCCAGTTACCAATGCCAACCACTCAGGAAGGGATCAAAACTGGAGATCCTGGATAGAGTGGGAGGAAAAACGTGAAACAAAATTCAAAAACACAATAATGACCAGAATTACTGGTCGAATGGAGTCTGGTGGGACCCCCAAGACTATGGCCCTAGGATGTCTTCTGGGCCTGGGATAGGACTCACTCCCAAGGACTGGCTCTAAGCCCAACAGTAGAAAGACTTACATGCAGAACAACCAACCCAGGATGATGCACCCACCTACTCTACCGAGATACACCTGTCCTGGTTACCTAGTGCTGCTCTGACAGAAATATACCACAAACGGGATGGCCTTAACAAACAGTTTATCCTCTGACAGTTTGGGAGGCTAGAAGTTTGAGTTCAAAGTGCCAGGCTCTAAGGGCTGGGTGAAAACCCCCAACCTTAGGCTTCAGCTCTGCCTCTTGCTCCCAGCCCAGTGAAGCTGGAGGCATCTGTTCACTCAGGCAGCTGCTGGCTGCTGAGCCCGACAAGCCCAAGGTCAACAAATAAAATGGCACAGTCCCAATGTTACCAAACCACATGGCAGGCCATTAATTCAAGTCCATTGAAAGTCCCAAAGTCAGCAGAGCATGGCAGAGTGCTGAACAATGACACAGCTACATTCAGTGTTCAAGTGTGCCATAAGCTAGAGACCATTCCCAAAGCTATTTCTTATATACAGGAAGCAGCCCATATACCCAAAGCAGCTACTCAGCTGCTTCAATAGATTCCACTATGGAGTTAATTACCCATCTTACCATGGGGAATAACTATATTCAGTTGCCCAGCCACTCAACCAGGCCTAACCAAGTTGCCACGCAAACTTAACCACCACACACCCCTTGGAGCAATCGGCCATGGGCCACCCGAAGGGCAGCATCCAGACCGAGGGAAAGCTGGACAGAGAGGAATGCATGGTTAAGAAGGTCAGAGGTGGGGAGGGGGAAAGGGGGGTCACAGGGAAGGGAGGGGAGGAGGGTGGGTTAGGATTGGGGATGGTTATCGGGGTGTGAAACCAAATGTACACGAACTATTTAATATAAAACCAATTCTTCTCAGTAAATTTGCACCAAGGCACAATAAAGGGGGAAAAAAAGGAGCATGATACATATACAAGGGTATGCTCTATCTGAAGATACACTTTGGTTCATTTAAGCAGGACCAGATACACACAAGTCACGTGATTATAGTGTTGCTGCCATGTTCTTAGTGGTCAACAAGAAAGAACTGAATGTGAAGTTATACCCAAATGGTCCAAAAGGAAAAGGAAAATATAATTGTTATTGTATACAAAACTAATAAAACAGTATCATCATTTAGTGCCCTGCCACTTCCTGTCACTGCGGCACTTGCTTTTCCTTGGGTCCTGTCTGCTTGGCATTGATGAGTCTTCATTCCGGACAACTGGTGCACCTGTTTTGTTGATGCCCTACACATGCACTTACCTTGTTTACCGGGTAACCCATTGCTGCTCTAGGTTATTGAGGTGGAGTGAAGGATGTACTTTATTGACTCATGGCAGGAGAGTACTTGTTGAAAGTCTACTGCTCTCCCGCTGCTAATCCATTCTCCACATTACAGCCAGAGTAATCTTCTCAACTGCTACTTCATTGTGTGAACTCTTATAGCGCTGTCCGTTGCTTTTAGAATAAAGATCTGAATCATGACACAACCTACAGGGCCCTCTGTGGTGTGATCCTTGCTTCCCCTGAGCCTTCGGTCCCAATATCTGTCCTACCTCAACAAGAGCCTTCCTCCATGCACTCAGTGTGCCTTGTTCCCTCTCACTAACACCATTTCCATAGTGACCCTCCCGCCTGGAGCACATTGCCCACCTCCCCAACTGTTGTTGTTGTTGTTGTTATATGCTGTCGAGTCGGCCCCGACTCATAGCAACCCTCCTTGGGTTTCCGAGGCAGTATCACTATGGAAGTAGGATTGCCCAACCTACCTTCCCAACTAGACTTTCTTTTTCCTGGATCTCAGCTCAGTCTTCCAACCCCAGGGATGTGTCCCTAGTCCCCCTGAGAGGAGAGGAGTCTTTCAACAGAAGTTCTTTGAACACCATGAGGCTTTCCTTCCTTGCATCACTGTTTTAATTTTGCATGGATTTGGGGGTTATTTAATCAATCACCCTCTTTCCCTAAACTGTGGGTTTCCACAGAGCATTGGCCACTCTCTTTGTGTTTCCCATTATAGCCTAAGGTCCTAGCCCAAAGGAGGTGCTCAACCTACTAAAAGAAGCAATTTGCTCCAATTCGTCTTGGCCTCTCTTAAGGCAGCAGGACCTTTTAAAGCCTCATCCCAACCATGATTTACCAACGCAAAGATGTGCAGGGCTTTCTTATCTCTGATTCTAGCTAGCCCTGTGTAGGGCTGAGCAATAGTGAAATTACTGTCATCCAACATGCTGTCATTACGCTATGTCATCTTCAACTTTACTCTTATGTACTTGCATTCCTGGACATCAAAGACGTTATATTTATCCCTCCTAATTTCTTCTTGTTAAACTAAGCCCATAATTTCAACCTTTTGATGATCCTTCTGAATACTGATTTTGTCAAATTATATGTTTCCTACTCTTAGTTTCTTGTCACCCACAATTAGTTTTCTTCCAAATTATTGATAGAGTGCTGTATAATTACAGTGATGACTGTAAGGATATTTATCATTCCTTGAGCCCTTACTTAGAAGCACCAGACCTTGTGACATCCTGTTGGCATGCTGACTCCTGTCCCATTCATAACAACATTATGAAGTGCATATTGTCATCTGCCTTTAAAGATAATCTGAAGATCAGTGGATCAGATTACTTGTCCAAACTCTAACAGTATGTAAATAAAAGGAAAAGAATTTGAACTCATGGCTCTAAACTTCTTTATATAACAGTAGTGGATTTCAAACTCTTTTTATCCATGCAGTCTATTGTTTCAGCTAAATATGGAAGCCTGCAAAACAGATAAATAGAATAAAACTCTGCACAACACAGCTTCAACTTGACTGCAGTACATCAGGATGATATCCAACAAAGAAGCCAAAGTAAAAGGCCAGGGTGAACCTCTATAAACCTCTGTCAGATTCACAATGGATCAATCAGTCATTTGTTCTAGAATATTCTGCAGGGATGGAAATGTTCTATTCTTAACTTGTCAATATGATAGCCACTTGTCACTAGTGCTCCTGAACATTATAAAAGTGGTCAGTATAACTTGTTGCTGTTGTCAGGTGCCATAGAGTTGATTCTGACTCATAGGGACCCATGTACAACAGAACGAAACACTGGCCACTCCTGCCCCAGCCTCTCAGCCCCTGCCATACTTGAGCCCGTCACTGAGCCATTGGGTGAGTCCGTCTCGTTGAGGGCCTTCCCCTTTTTCTCTGACCCTCCACTTTCCCAACTATGATACCCTTCTCCAGGGAATGATCCCTTGACAACATGACCAAGGTAAGTGAGATGAAGTCTGGCCATTCTCGATTCCAAGGAGTGTTCCGGCTGCACTTCTTCCAGGATAGACTCGCTCGTTCTTCTGGTGGTCCATAGTATTTTCAGTATTCTTTGCCAACAACACAACTCAAAGGTATCAACTCTTCTTTGCTCTTCCTTATTCATTGTCCAGCTTCCACATGCTGGACATTGTTTTTTATGGAGTATAACTAAGAAACTGAATTTCAAAATTCTATTTACTTTAAATTAATAATTTAAATAGGCACACATGGCTACTGACTACCATGTTGGGCAACACATTTCTAGGCATTGTAAATTGTCTTATTACACGAGCCTATGTCCCATGGTTACTTATCTTCTCCAAAATACATGAGGAATCAAAACATCAGTTTGTGCATCACGGAAGTTTGGGCAGAAAGTGCTCCCAAAATAGCTGAGTGCTTTCCTGGATTTCCCAGACTCCCTAGCAGTTAGGTTGGGGTCATGTGATGATATCTGGCCAAAGGACTCTGAGTGAACATGACTCACGTCCCTATTAGGCTGAGGCACTTAAGACTCACTGTGCCTCTATCTCTGTCCCCCTGGAGGCTGAGTGCTCCAGCTACAATAACTGTAAAATGTGAGAAGGAACTTCACATGAGAGAGAAATAAGCCTTGCTTGTTTTAAGCTGCTGGGATTGCAGGGTTAACTGTTACAGCAGCACCATGCTGCTGGAGCAGACTGCCGTACAGTCACAATGAGGGGTTTAGGATTATTAGCAAGTGAGAGCAACAAAGCAGCAGACGAAAGATTCAGAGGGTTGAGAAAAAGAGGAGACCCAGGTAGTCCTAAAATCCTTTAACAACAGCACTCATCTCTGGGCCTTACCCTGGTGGGGAGAGGGGCACTCTCACAGTAATTGTCCTCAGGTTAACAAAGGCAGAGTGGGAAGTGGTAATCTCCATCTGTTATTCTTCAGTTTGCTTCTAAAGAAATGTTCTCCCACACTAAGGATCATTTTGCTTCTTTCCTTGGGAAACAGGTTTAAACCAATTACGTGATCTAAGTAGAGATGATAAAACCTGCATTAGCAATGACTCCTCAGGCAGCCCTGTGTCCCCGGAGCTGTCACTTACAAATGGTTTAATGGGACAGATGTGGACCTTTGATATCCAGGGTAATGTGGAAAATAGGCATTTACGGCCACCGTTTGTTAGACAGGGCTCCTTTCTGCTAGAGGCAACTCCTGACTGGGATGTGATTCCTCGAAAGCCCTGCCACTTCCCTCCTTTAAACAGTCACTGCCCACATGAAGACTGTTAGCTAAGACCTGCTGCATCTTTTGCTAACAAGCTGATTCCTTCAATAAATATTTACAGAATGCCTTTTCTCCCAGATATTCAAGCCATTTGGGAGAGCATCTTGGCTCTCCCTTCCAGGGATGGCTGGGGCATCGTGCAGTGTTCCACTGCTATCTCATGCCCTCAAGGATTCAGGAAAGCATGAACAGTAGCTCCTGATGTCACAGCCAAAGCCCTCAGGATGGTATCACCAGCTGCTGTCAAGTCAACCCTGACTCCTGGTGACCCCACGTGTGTCAGCATAGAACTGTGCTCCTCAGGATTTTCAGTGGCTGATTGTTTTGCAACTAGATCGCCAGACCTTTTTCTTGAGGTGCCTCTGGGTGGCTGGCAGCCAGCCACTTAACTTAGAATACAACAGTGTAATGTTGGGGAATGGGTTTGGAGGCCAGATAGTCCTGGCTTGGCGTCCCGCTATTGCTGTGACTATCAACAAGTGAATTACCCTGTCTGTGCCCAGTGTAGAGGCCACTGAAAGGGCAGTGCCTAAATCTCCTTGGATCCCCGCAACTGGCTCGAAGTGTCTATCCCCAAGCTTGTGTGTGCCTTGTTCCTCGTGCCCACGTCACTGTGAAGACCACCCTTGGACTTCTGAAGGCACTTCACCAAGGTAAACCAAGAGAGCCAGAAGTGCCTCAGACACTAAAACCAACTCCTGTGGCAGTTCTAGGCAACGACTGGTGTGGAAGTATCAGAGCCAGCAACCCCAGCCCCTGGCAGAACAAGCACTGCTGTTAGCGGATCTCCGGAGCTCCTGACGGGATTCAGCGGAGCTGGGGCTTCACCTGAAGTCTCAGCCTTGCTTGGCTTCTTCCTTGTCCCATCTTGCTTCCTCTACTCCCACACCTATTTCCTCAGAGAAAAATCCCCCTTATTTTTATTGTTTTTTAATAAAATAAACTTTTAATTTCAGAACACTTTTAGATCTACAGAAAAACTGGGAAGACAGTACAGAGAGTTTCCATATACCCCACATCTGCTTTCCGTTATTATGAACAACTGCCTTTAGTGTAATACATTGGTCACAATTATGCAACCAATACTGAGACATTATTATTAACTAAAGTCCTTACTTCATTCAGATATCCTGAGTTTTCGCTTAAAATCATTTTTTCGGTTCCAGGATCCCTTCCAGGACACTGTATTACATTTACTCATCAGTCTCCCTAGGCTCCTCTTAAAACCCAAACCAAACACACTGCCATCCAGTCGATTCTGACTCAGCAATCCTTCCTTGGGTTTCCCAGGTGGTATCACTATGAAAGTAGATTGGCCAACCGAGGAGTTTGAACCGCCTCTTGATTGTGAAAATTTCTCACACTTTGCTTGTTTTTTATTACACTGACATTTTTTTAGAGTAACCACTTCATCCAGTCAATGCCTAGAGACTTAAAGGGACTCTATAGGATAGAATAGAGCTGCCCAGAGGGTTTCCAAGGCTGTAAATCTTTATGGAAGCAGACTGTCTCACCTTTCCCCCATGGAGCTGCTGGTGGTTTTAAGCCACTGACTTTCTATCTAACAGCCAAATGCTTTAACCACTATACTACCAGAGCTCCTTTGTGGAGTACAGGTTAGTTATGCCATAGAGTGCCTCAATCGGGATTTGTCTAATGCCTTTTTAAATCTTGATTAGACTGAGGCTGTGTTTTGGGGAGAAAGACCCCAGAGGTAAAGTACCATTTTCATTACATCCTGTCAAGGGTACATACTATCAACATGACTTATCACTACTGAGATTGACCTTGGTCACCTGGCTGAGCTAGTGTTTGTCAGGTTTCTCTACTGCAAAGTTACTCTTTTCCCTCATTTCCATCCCATACTCTTGGGAAAGATGTCAAAGTACTTGGGATATTTCCCGATGCTCCTGTTTTTATTTTTTTTTTCTTTTGGCTCAAATTTTTTGAACTTCGGTCACTGAGAGATCTTTCAGTTAGTTTCTGTGGTTCTTGATGTACCTCATCATTGCGGGCTTTGTTTGCAGTACTTCTTTATTTTCTGGCACTACAAGACGTTCCAAGCTCATCTTGTGTATTTCCTGTCCTAGTACTAGAATTAGATATTTCTCTAAGGAACCCTGGTTTCTGTTATTGGAAAATAGTGTTAGAAATCAAGATCTGGGTGGTAGGTGTTCTCACTGCTATTGGGTTGTCATTGCTTCTAGGCCTTCTCAATTGACAAAGGAAAAAAATTATTGTATTACCTCTGTATCTCACTCTCTCACTGCCGTCAAGTTGGATCTGACTCACACCAACCCCTCCTTGGGTTTCTGAGGCAGTATCACTATGGAAGTAGATCACCCGATATTCCTTCTGAGGAGGAAGATTTGAACCACCACCCTTCTGGTAAACCTACCCATAAATATGTATATACATCTACATACATATCTATATCTATATCTATCTATCTATATAGATAGATATACACACACACACATACATATTTATATTTATATATATATATATATTTTGGTGTTGCAGTTGAATAGATTTGATGCATTGAACACCAACGACCGAAAACCAGAAGAATTGTGGGAGGATATCAAGAACATTATCCATGAAGAAAGCAAGACATCACTAAAAAGACAAGAAAAGAAGAGAAGACCAAAATGGATGACAGAAGAGACTCTGAAACTTGCCCTTGAGCAGAGAGAAGCTAAAGCCAATGGAAGAAATGACAAGATAAAGGAGCTGAACAGAAGATTTCAAAGAGCAGCTCGAGCAGACAGAACCAATTACTATAATGAAATGTGCAAAGACCTGGAGTTTGAAAACCAAAAGGGAAGAATACGCTCAGCATTTCTCAAGCTGAAAGAACTGAAGAAAAATTTTAAGCCTCGAGTTGCAATGTTGAGAGATTCTATGGGCAAAATATTGAATGATGCAGGAGACATCAAGAGAAGATGGCAGGAATACAAAGAATTACTGTACCAAAAGGAACTGGTTGATTTTCATCCATTTCAGGAAGTGGCATATGATCTACAACCAATGGTACTGAAGCAGGAAGTCAAAGCTGAATGAAAGAATTGGTGAAGAACAAGGCTCCGGAAATTGACGGAATACCCATTGAGATATTTCAACAAACGATGGCTCATTGAAGGCACTCACTTGGTTATGCCAAGAGATTTGGAAGACAGCCATCAGGCCAAGTAACTGGAAGAGATCCATATTGGTACCCATTCCAAAGAAAGGTGAACCCACAGAATGTTGAAATTATAGAACAATGTCATTAATATCGAACACAAATAAGATCTTACTGAAGATAATTCAAAAATGTTTGCAGCAGTATACTGACAGAGAACTTCCAGAGATGTAAGCTGGATTCAGAAGAGGATGTGAAAAAAGGGATATCATAGTTGTTGTCAGATGGATCTTGGCTCAAGGCAAAGAATACCAGAAAGATGTTTACTTGTATTTTATTGACTATGCAAAGGCATTTGATTGTGGATCATGTCAAATTATGGATAACACTGAGAAGAATGGGAATTCCCAAACACTTGATTGTACTCATGAGGAACCTGTACCTTGACCAGGAGGCTGTCGTTCGAACGGAACAAGGGGACACTACATGGTTTAAAATCAGGAAGGGAGTGTGTTAGGGTATCCTTTCCCCATACTTATTCAATCTATATGGTGAGCAAATGATCTGAGAAGCTGGACTATATGAAGAAAAATGTGGTATCAGGATTGGGGGAAGAGTCATTAACAACCTGAGATATGCAGATGATACAACTTTGCTTGCTGAAAGTGAGGATGACTTGAGGCACTTACTGATGAAGGTTGAAGAATACAGTCTGCAATATGGATTACGTCTCAATATAAAGAAAACAAAAATCCTCACCACTGGACCAATGAGCAGCATCACAATAAATGGAGAGAAGATTGAGATTGTCAAAGAATTCACATTGCTTGGTTCTACAATCAATGCCAATGGAAGCAGCAGTCAGGACATTAGACGATGTGTAGCAATGGGAAAGTCAACTACAAAGGAACTCTTTCAAGTGCTGAGGAACAAGGATGTCTCCTTGAGGACTAAGGTGCACCTGACACAAGCCATGATGTTTCCAATCACCTCGTATGCATGTGAGAGCTGGACAATGAATAAGGAAGACCAAAGAAGAGTTGATAGTTTTGAGTTGTGATGCTGGCGAAGAATGCTGAAAGTACCATGGACTGCTAGAAGAACTAACAGATCTGTCCTGGAAGAAGTGCACCTGAAATGCTCCTTGGAAGTGAGAATGGCCAGACTTCGTCTCACCTCTTTTGGTCATGTTGTCAGAAGGGACCATTCCTTGGAGACTGATGTCATGCTTGGTAGGGTGGAGGATTGACGAAAGAGGGGGAGGCCTTCAATGAGATGGATTGACATGGTGGCTGCGATAATGGGCTCAAGTATAGCAGGGATCATGGAACTGGCGCGGGATCAGGCAGTGTTTCGTTCGGCTGTGCATGGGGTCGCTATGGGTCGGAAACGACTCAACAGCACCTAACAACAACAACAACATCTACAATAAGCTAAACAGGAGTTCATACTGATGTATCCAATTCTAACCTAGTACCACATGAACCATTCTGGCCTTCTCCCCTTGCTTGTCTATAACGTCCCATATCAACATTGAGAAATCTGACTCCTACCATGTACCATTCATTTTCTTAGCTGCTTTTTTTTTTTTCAGCATACATGTACAGAAGTTTCAGAATTTTTAACACATTCTCTGTGGGAAACAACTTTATCAACTAGAATTCAGTGCATCTGTACAGTTCCTTTATCATTTAATCTCCAGTCTCCACTCATTTCCAAAGTTACTTAGGTCAGCACCTTTTTTCCCATCTGCTGAAGTGAGGTTGTTTCATCATTTTGAAATACAATTAGATTCTTTTATCACATTCTGCATTCCATCCTCCAACCACCTAAATGATTCTTTTAATTTGCATACATTAAGGTTCATTCATTGTGCTTTAAATTCTGTGGGTTTTGACATGCATAGCAGCACGTACCCAACACTACTGTGTCATACAGAATAAATCCATCACCCTAAGACAGTCCCCTGTGCTTCACTTAATCCAATCCTCCCCAAACCTCTGTCAACCACTAATCTGTTTATTGTCTCTGTAGTTTTTCCTTTTCCAGAATTCTATAATAATGGAATCATACAGCATTTAGCCTTTATCCATTGGATTCTTTCACTTAGAAATATGCACAAAAGATTCACCCATGTCTTTGCTTGGCTTGATGGTGCATTCCTTTTTATCACTGAATATACTATTCCACTGTATGGAGGTACCAATTTGCTTATCCTTTCACCTAACGAAAGACATCTTGGTTGCTTACAGTTTTTTGATGGTTATGAATCAATATAAACATTGACATGCAGGTTTTTCTGTAGACACTTGTTCAAGTATTTGAGTAAATATGCATCATGCACTGTCAGATCATAATGGGAAGACTATGTTTAGCTTTGCAAGAAACTGCCAAACTGTTTTCCAAAGTGGCTGTACCACTTTGCCTTCCTACCAGTAATGAAGGAGGGTTCTTGTTAATTCATGGCTTCACTAGCAATGGGTGTTGTCAGTTTGGTTGTATTTGTTTGCTGGTTTTAGTTTTAGTCATTATAATAGGTATATAGGATATCTCATCTTTGTTTTAATTTTTAATTCCGAGCTCTGGTGGCATAGTGCCTAAGGCACTTGACTGCTAACCAGAAGATTGGCGGTTCAAACCCACCAGCCACTCCTGGGAAGGAAGATGGGGCAATCTACTTCCACAGTGATACTGCCTTGGAAACCCAAGGAGGGGTCGCTATGAGTCAGGTCCGACTCGACGGCACATAACAACGACAACACTGAGATATAGAAGGTTAGGCAATCTACTTCCGTAGTGATACCGCCTCAGAAACCCAAGGAGGGGTCACTATGAGTTGAGTCCGACTCAATGGCACATAACAACAACAACTGAGATATGATGTTAAGTATCTTTTCATACATATATTTCCCATCTGTATATCTTCTTTGGTGAGGTATCTGTTCACTTTTTTTCCCCCATTTTTAATTGAGCTACTTATTTTCTTATTGTTGAGTTTTAAGAGTTCTTTGAATACTTTAAATAAGTTCCTTACCAGATAGCTGTTTTGCAAATGTCTTTTCCCAGATAGTGGCTTGTCTTCACAATGTCTTCCAAAGAGCAGAAGTTTGTAATGCCATGCAGCTTAACAATTTCTTCTCTTATGGATTATGCTTTTGGTGCTGCATTTGAAAACTCATCACCAAACTCAAGTTCACAGAGATATTCTCCTATATTTTCTACTATAAGTTTTATAATTTTGCATTTTACATTTAGATCTCTCTCCCAGCCCATGGCCCACACTCCCTTGCAACTTTATTCTTAAGAGCAACCCCTCAATAAAGCACCCCTCAAGAGCTTCCCTTGTGATTTTGACACATATACTCCCCAAGCAAATTTGAGTCCCTGGTAAAACTAGGCCCCTGGGGAACGAGATCTATGGCAACTGGTAAACAGGAGCGGTCTTGGGGTGAAATGAGATTCTGCTGTTGAATCATTTGCTGGCTGGCTTTGAATGAACCCATGGAAGATTCCCATCAATGATGCTATATGGGATACTCAGTTGCTGACTAGCAGGTACAGTGCAATTGCTAAGATTTTCACCTGTGATGAACCATAACAGGATACAGGCAGAAGAGGATGCACTGGCTCATCAACCTCTCCAGTGTCTGAGAGGCATGGGGGCAGGAACAGTGTAGGGGAACAGGCTTTTGCAAGGCCCAATACGCTACACTCTTGCTTGTGCTAGCACACTTTAACTTGCTAAGGCACTCTTATCTAAAACCTTCTGGGTAACCTTGGAGATCTGAAGCCATTGTACCCAAACCTGCCTTTGTTCATCAGAGCTATTAAAACCCCTCTCTCCCTCTGGGGGTGTGTGGAGACTTGAGTCTGCCCTAAGGCTACTCAGGGCATTGTCTCAGTAAGCAAACCCTTAATAAAACTATATCACCATCCTGGAACTGGCAGCCTCATTCCTCAGTCTCACAGCACCTTAGGCAAATTTCAATTTACTGGTCCATGTTCAGACAAATAGTATTTATGAGAAGTATGGAATTGGGAGGTTGTTGCTGAAAACAATGGATGCTTTGAAGAGAGAAAATGACAAAGTGAATTTTCATATTCCCGGAAGGAAAAAAAAATCATAAAATGTTACAGCAGTTATACTTGAGATTCCAATCCTGATCCCAGGACACTCAAGGAAGCCCACCACCCACACCTAAGGGGGTTTCACCAAATGACCTTGTGGTCTGTGTATGTAACAAACCCAAACTCAGTACCATTGAGTTGATTCTGACTTATAGCAACCCAGGGTTTCTAAGATTGTAACCTTATGGAAGCAGACTGCCACATCTTTCTCCCACAGAGCTGCTGATATGTTCGAACTGTCAACTTTTCAATTAGCAGACAAGCCCTGAACCACTGTACCACTTTCTAGCTATTCAACCAAACACTTTACAACATAAAACCTGTTAGAAACAGTTATTTGGCTTTATGGACACCTAAACAAAGAAGAGATTGAGGAATCTTTGGCTTTACAGTGTGTGGATTTTGTTAAAGAGATAATTCCTTTGTTATTGGGCTTACAGCTTTTTCCCAATTCAATTAATTGGAACATCACAGAAAAGTAAATGCTGTAAAATGAAAGACTCAAACATCTGGGACCTCGAACAGAATCCAGTGGAAAGCACTAACCTGACACGGTCGCAGCTTGTGGATGGGAATTTTAAGAGCCTTTATTTCTAAGAACCACTGCTCAGGGAGACTATGGCTTCTTTTCACAGCTTGTGCACAAAGCAGATTTAGGAGATGTTTTTTTCTTAGAATGCTATTGAATGAGGCCTCTCCAACACATTCGTTCAACGGAAGGAGATTTACTGACTGGTTTTGGTGCCAGGTACTGTGCTATGTACAGTGGTTAACAGAGTACACACAGGAAGTGCCTGTCCTCACAGAGCTTAGGGTCTAATTCCACTTCAAAGAACCATGGCCCAGCAGGAGAGTCATAGAGACTGGTCATCCTAACAGCACCTATGACCTTCAGTCAAGGGACACAGTGTGAGGCACCTTCAGCCCTCTTTCCTACCTCTCTTCTCCTGCTAGAGTTTTCCATTGACCAACCCAACCAGAAGCCAGAGAGCCAAGGAGCCCCATGGATGCAGTTCACAAGACGAGCCTCTAGGGGCACCGCACTGGGAGAAGAAAGGGCATGGCGGGGTGATGGGAAGCACTCTCAGCACACAGGCATGATTGAGGGACAGTGGCTGACTATTATCTTAGCAACCGACTCCCCTCTGGCCATACAGCCTGTAGGAGAGGCTCAGGTGTCCCTTGTATAGAATTTCTTTCATTAAATTCTATACCAAATAATCTCTTCTAATCCATAGGGCTAGCATTTTGTCCTCCCATATAGGAATATACTTTATTGATGTATAATGTTCCCTTTTCTCTACTTCTATGTGAACTATTTCTTAAGAGCAAATTACTCCCTTTGAGGAATTTGAAATTCTCAAAAGATGATATTTAGCCTTCTGGTCTGAAAATATTGATGGAGATAAAACCTGTAAAATCCCAATTTGACTGCCAATTTGTGTTCATAACAGCTTTCCTATGAGAGCTCATGAGATTGTTGAAGAAAGACATTCTGAAAATGGTAAATATGTGTCTAAGTGATAATGGTGAATTGTCAGAATTGTTACTATTAAGCCATTCCCTCTGGAGCACCAAGGAGAAGTTTACAGAGTAGGATGCAGCCTAACTCTGAGGATGGCGTTGGTGATGAGGATGTCAATTACATGAACAACAATATGGTACATGTTATTCAAGTGCCTACTAAGTGCCTGACACTATACTTTGTTGTTGTTGTTGTTAAGTGCCGTCGAGTCGTTTCTGACTCATAGCGACCCCATGCACAGCAGAACGAAACACTGCCTGATCCTGCGCCAGCCCCACAATCCCTGCTATACTCGAGCCCATCA
Source organism: Orycteropus afer afer (assembly GCF_000298275.1). Taxonomy (NCBI): domain Eukaryota; kingdom Metazoa; phylum Chordata; class Mammalia; order Tubulidentata; family Orycteropodidae; genus Orycteropus; species Orycteropus afer. The sequence continues at coordinate 6,849,093 of NW_006921644.1, read as the reverse complement.
TCGCAGCCACTGTATCAATCCATCTCCCTGAAGGCCTCCCCCTCTTTCGTCGACCCTCCACCCTACCAAGCATGACATCCTTCTCCAGGGAATGGTCCCTTCTTACAACATGACCAAAATAGGTGAGATGAAGTCTGGCCATTCTTGCTTCCAAGGTGCATTCTGGCTGCACTTCCTCCAGGACAGATCTGTTAGCTCTTTTAGCAGTCCACGGTACTTTCAGCATTCTTCACCAGCACCACAACTCAAAAGCATCAACTCTTCTTCGGTCTTCCCTATTCATTGTCCAGCTCTCACATGCATACCAGGCGATTGGAAATATCATGGCTTGTGTCAGGCGCACCTTAGTCCTCAAGGAGATATCCTTGCTCCTCAGCACTTGAAACAGTTCCTTCGCAGTTGACTTCCCCAATGCTACATGTCGTCTAATGTCCTGACTGCTGCTTCCGTTGGCATCGATTGTAGAATCAAGCAACGTGAATTCCTTGACAACCTCAATCTTCTCTCCATTTATTGTGATGCTGCTCATTGGTCCAGTTGTGAGGATTTTTGTTTTCTTTATGTTGAGATGTAATCCATACTGCAGACTGTATTCTTCAACCTTCATCAGTAGGTGCCTTAAGTCATCCTCACTTTCAGCAAACAAAGTTGTATCATCTGCATATCTTGACACTTAATTGATATCAGTAACACAATGCTATGCTTGCTGAGTGAAGGAATGCAGCCCCATAGCCCCCCCCATCTGTGAAACGGGCAGAGGTCTGTAAAGCCACTCTGCATGGCACGCAGTAAGTGTAAACAATCATAGCACTTTCACATTCACTAATTAAGTGATCTGGTGGTGCAGCGGTTAAAGCACTTGGCTGCTGACCAAAAGGTCAGTGGTTTGAACCCACCACCTGCTCCATGTGAGAAAGATGAGACAGCCTGCTTCTATAAAGATTGACTGTCTTGGAAATGCTATGGGCAGCCCTACTCTGTCCTATAGGGTCACTATGAGTCAGAATCAACTTGACAGAAGTGGGTTTGGTTTTTTTGGTTTGGCTCTTTTGTATGGAGCCCCAACGGTACAGGAAAACCATAGCCTTGGAAACCCTATTGGGCAGTTCTCTGTCCTATAGGATCACTGTGAGTTGGAATCAACTCAATGGCAGTGGGTTGACACTCATTCATTATCTTCACATTAGCTCTGAAAACTAGTATCTTGCAAGTGAGGAAACCACGAGCCAGAGAGATCAAGTCAGCTGTGAGTTTGAACTACCACCCAAGTCTGTGTGTGTGATGATGGAGTGAAGATGAGGAGACTAGCAGGAAGGCAGAGGGGTTCACTGCCCATTTGATGCCCACCTTTTCCAGCAAAGGACAGTTAGCCCCAGACTCACAACCACATACTGTTTCCAGGCACAGAATTCTGAAAACCATGTTGGAATGTATGCTCAGGGAGCGTTTACTTTCTCAACATAGTGATCACGAGAAATGATTCTGGGTTCCCTTGGAGGTATCTGCATTAAACAGTATCTCCTTCCTTGATGATGCTACCGTCACAATTGAGCAAAGCTGTCGGCAGACACCATGTATCTTGAGTTCAACAGAGCATGTAACAAGTCTCCCTGTAGACCTTATGCAGAAGATAGCTCAAGGTGGGTTCAAATGCTGGTGGATTTCTGGCCTACACGAAAGTTGTTTTTGTTTATTTCTGTAAAGAGGCAGATAGTAAATACTTTAGACTTTGCAGGCCTTAGGGCCTCTCTCACATCTACTCAACTCTGCCACTGTAGCGTGAAAGAAGCTGTAAACCAAACCAAACTCAGTGCCATCAAGTTGATTCTGACTCACCACGACCCTAAGGACAGAGTAGAACGGCTATATACATAAGTTAATGCCTGTAAGTATCTTGTGCTTCGATTAACAAAACACCACCAAGAACCAAACCAAGCTACCTTTTACAAACACAGGAAAGGGGAAACTGGGTTTGACCATCATTGTCCCCAGTGACATGGGGGTTGGCTATATGTTTCATTCATTTTTCACCCACTGATTCGTTCATTCATTCATTCAGTTAGTTTTCAACACTAAGCACCAACCACTTATTGGAGACTCTGTACAGTGCTGGAATGGTTCTGATAGTAAATAAAACAGTCTCAAGCCTTAAGGACACACACTGTAGTCTACTGGGAATACCAATGTCCCCACATCCATTCATTCGGTTGTTTTTGCAACAACTGAATATTGCAGCCAGTGATCTGGCAGAGCCAGGGCTAGGTGTGGGAGGATAAAGGCACATATGATGTAGGCTTGCCCGTGAGGAACTCAGGACACGATCTTAGAGCCACACACACCTGAACAGGTGGGTTACAATACAGAGCAGTGTATGGAATCTCAGAAGCATGAATGAAACGCTGTGACAGCAGAGGAGGAAACCACTAAGTCACCCTGGGAAATCCACGAAGCCCTACCACGTGAGCCGTGTCTGCAAAGCAGATCAGCAGCTTTGCTACCCGATGCTGACGCATTCTTTACGTGTGGGGACTTTCGTGCCCACTTAGGAACAACCACCGACATCTGTAATTGGCTTAATGCACCATTTTAAAAAATCAAATTCAGACAAATTTTAGGAAACAATACATTTTTTTGAGAATGTAAATGTTGCTTAAAAATCTGACTAACCTCCTCAGATGAAGGAAGCGGAAATGCTGAGTGCAGCCTTTTAGTTGGCTCTTCTCCGGAAGCTTTCCCCTGTCAAGGACTGAGCATGCACAGTGTATCTGGAAGCAGAAGGAACACCACCGACGAAATGGAGAACCAGTTCAGAGAAGGAGGACAAGGCAGCTACCACAGTGGCACTGAAGCTAATCCTGTGAGCAGACTCTGGAAAACAGCAGAAAGCAATGCCATAGAATTACCCTGCCCAAGGGTTCGAAGAAGCTGGGGTATCTGTCCCCTCACACTTATCAGTCACTGGGTAGGGGCTTTCCTAAGGTGCTGATGAGGTAGTCAATTCCAAGGCACTTCCTGCCCACTCTGTGCACATGTGCCAGTGGTTCTGGGGGACTGCAGGCAGCCCTCTGACCAATGGCCTCGGCTCAAAGCCAGGCACTCGGTAAACCTTAGATGCAGTACAGACTGTTGGGGCTCAGTGTGTGGAAATGGGAACTTGGGTGGAGCCTCAGTGGCATCTGCTATGTACATACACTATGTCTGAAGATTTAGACCATGCCAGATACCTTTAAGAACAGACGACCCCATCTATGTATAATGTGTGTAAATGTATTTGAACACACTAGAGCCTATCCTAACACAGCAGCAGGAAGCATCTTATCCTGTGCTTCATTATCTATGCTTTGCTCGTGTAACTTTCTGTGTGGGTGCTATGTGGATTTTATTTCTTCTCAGGGTTTTCCTTGGAAGGACGGGACACCTCTCCTGGCTGCAGTTATTATGTCAGACCCAAAGTGCAAGAATAACTACACAGGCCACCTGAGGTCGAATACCCTCAAGGTCATCTAAGCCTGGTCCCAGTGTACAAACCCCACTCAACACATCCTTAATACAGAACCTCCTAGGTCCTTGCTCTGCACAGGTCTTACTTATTGGCAACTTGAGAATTTCTTATCAAAAGGTGTATTTTTAAAGTCTTGTTTGGCCAGTAGTACCCCCACTACCGCTTATACTGTCATTTTAATTTATAGATTTTGTCTGTTGTTGTTGTTGTTATTTGCCATCGAGTCAGCCCCGACTCATAGCGACCCCTCCTTGGGTTCCCGAGGCAGTATCACTACGGAAGTAGGATTGCCCAACCTTCCTTCCGAGGAGTGGCTGGTGGGTTTGAACCGCCAGCCTTCTGGTTAGCAGTCAAGTGCCTTAGGCACTATGCTACCAGAGCTCTCTAGTAGCATTATTTAAAATGCACGAATTTCTAGGCATCTCTTACTTTAAGTTGAACAGCTTTCCAGAGGTCTCATCTCCTAGGAGATGAGCAGGTGGGTCTGCACACTTAGCGCCTCTTCAGGACTTTGGCGAATTAATCATTTTGCAACCTGGCTTGAAGCCTCCCTCTACTTGGTCACTATGCGTGACCATCAGTGCTGATCTGTCCTGACCGGACTTTGAACAGAAGCCACTTTGTTATTTTTGGGGTTGCTTGACCTATGCACACTGTCTAGTTTATTTTTTCTTAATTACCCTGATAGAAGTACATATTTCTGTTTCATATATAAATCTTGGTTGGAAAAAATAAAAGTATGTATTTACAAGAAAATGGCATCACTCTGTGGCAAGAAGAGACTCTGGATTCAGACTCTGGCTCTAACATTCTCCAGCTGTGTGGACTTGGAGAGGTCAATTAATCTGTCTGAGCCTCTGTTAAGGAGCCTTGGTGGCACCATGGTTAAAGCACTCAGCTGCAAACTGAAAGGTTGGCAGCTGGAACTCACCAGCTGCACTGCGGGAGAATGACAAGGCAGTCTTCTCTAAAAATGACAGCCTTGGGAACCCTCTGGGGCAGGTCTACTCTGTCCTGGAAGGGTTGCTGTGAGTCATCATGGCCTCCACAGCAGTGGATTTGGTTTGGACTTTGAGCTCTGTTCCCTCATTTATAAAACAGGAAAAAGAACTGGCTCCGCCGGCTATTGTGGGGATTGCATGAGTCACCAGGCAAGTGGGCTCGGCTCAAAGCCAGGCGCTCGGTAAACCTTAGGCAAGTGCACGCTTTTGCTATTACCATGATGGTTATGAGGCAAGCACTCTCCCTGCTTATTAAAACCCACTGGAGCATTGAGCGTATCCTACCATATTCACCCTTTCGTATTAAAACTAGGAGCCCTGGTGGCACAACAGTTAAGCACTCAGATGCTAACCGAAAGGCTGATCATTTGAACCCAGCCAGCAGCTCCCCAAGAGAAAGACCTGGTGATCCCAGGATGCTCTAGGACAACTACCTCCTACACTTAAAAGGGTTTCCCCAGATGACCCTCTGGCCTGTGTATGTTAAAAAAAAAACAAAGCCCACTACCATCGGTGCTCCGGTGACATAGTGTTTAAAGCATTCGGCTGCTAACCAAAAGGTTCGGTGGCTGTCCAAAGCCACCTTTCTCCATCCCTAACCATGGAATCTGCATTCTGCTGTTTATTGGCAACTAGAGATTAGATGAGAGCTCTGGTGGCACAGTGCCTAAGGCATTTAACTGATAACTAGAAGGCTGGCCATTCAAACCCACTGCCACCAAGTCGATTCTGACTTACAGTGGCCCTAAAGGAGCTCTGGTGGTGTAGTGGGTAAGGTATATGGATGCTAACTAGAAGGTCAGTGGTTCAAACCCACCAGCTGCTCTATAGGAAGAAGATGTAACAATCTACTTCCATAAAGATTTACAGCCTTGGAAACTCAATGAGGGTCACTATGAGGCGGAATCAACTTGATGGCAGTGGGTTTGGCTTTTGGTTTTTAAAGGACAGAGTGGAACTGCCCCATAGGGTTTCCAAGGCTGTCTCATCTTTCTCCTGTGGAGACCTGGTGGATTTGAACTACTGACCTTTTGGTTAGCAGCTTGATGCCTTAACCACAGTGCCACCAGAGCTCCTTTCTCAAATTGCCCTAATTTATTTGATCCTACCATCTGTTTCCTTCTGGAATTCGGATCAGTATAAGTCCCAACATCCTAAGGCTATTATAAGTTTCGGTGAGACAAGAGATACCAAATGGTTGACACAGTGTGTGGCCTTCTCACAGTCCCACTTTTGGTGCTGCTGTGACCGTGTGTAGTGCATTACTCTTTTTTCATGAGTCACCCAACCATTGGCTCCCTGTTTCATTTGCAGCACACCTGGATCTCAAGAGTAGATCAGTATACGGATGTATTTTTTACAACTGTGTGTTCTCTGGTGTCTAGAGAAAGCTGTTTTGCCTCAGAGCTCCAACGTGGCATCAAACTATGTTGTGAGTCAGAAAGGCTTTGTAGAAATTCCAGGTCCATCTCTGCTCTCAGAAGGGTAGGCATCACACCTACTCCTCACTTATTGACTATCTCATAATCTGACAGTTCACGTTCATGACAATAGTGAAAAATCTACTGTCCAACTATTTTGTGTATTAATGACATATGTCTGGCACTAATGAATGCTAAAGTGCAAGGTGTGAGTAACTGGCTATGATGGGTAAGGCCATGTGTCAGCTTGGCTGGACCATGATTCTCAGTGGTTTGGCAGTCAGGTCATTATGTAATTTGGCAGTCATGTAATGATGTAATCATTCTCTAATTTGTGATCTGATATGGTCATCCTTCACTTTCACATAACACTGATTTTCACATAACAACCTGGAGCCTAACCCTGTCGATAAGTGAGGAGTGGGAGTATTTGTGAACCTGTTACATGAATATGGAAGCACTGTGCATACTGGTGTTTTTCTCTCCAGGTTTCCTGACTCAGTAGTAAAAATGGATGGGTCCAATTTTTATTCCTGGTGGCAGGTAGAGAGAGGTAGGATGGCAGCCTCTGTACTTGTAGTTGGATAACAGCCAAATGAGGAGAGGGGCATTGCCATGCTCCTGCCCATGATAGCATAGGGCTTTGGGCAGCCTCACTATGAGTGAAACTCTAAACCATAGTCAACCCTTAGAGTTAGTGCATTTAAGGATGTGATGGAGCCATTGGAGCAACTCACTTACTTATTCCCTAAAATATCTTGATACTTGAGAACAATTCTGATACTTCAGTGTTTAAGCCTCTTCTATGCTCTCACCTCCAGAATACTTTCTCCAGGACACTTCCAGTAATACTCATGTTCCCACCCATGGCCTCATCTAAATCTCTCAAAAGCTCTATAAGGCATGTGCTCCTATTAGCCCCACTTTAAAGATAAGGAATCTGAGACCAAGAGAGTGTAAGTCATTTGCCCAAGCTGCACAGTGGTGAACCAGCATTCCCATGCAGACAAGCAGGCTCTGGAGTCAGACAGACTAGCGTGAGTTGATTCTCTGTCTTCTATGACCTGGGATGTGGTACTCACCTCACTGTCTGGGCCATAGCTGATGCTTAAGGACTGGCCAGGTAACATCATTATTAAAAGGTAGGGAACTATGAATCTGGTACCCCTGAGGGCCAATTCCAGCTCTGCCTCTTAACAGCCATGTGCCTTGGGCAAATCATTTAACCAGCCTGGGCTCAGTTACCTCATTTGCAATCGGAGGATAATGTCCACCTTATAGGGTCACCATGAGGATTACATGAAAATGCAGAGGTCTCTAAGGTGGAATAGAGGATGACTCACTGGGCTGCAAAAAGAAAATATTCAAATTTCTTACTTACTTAATCCACCCCAAAATTGAAAAAGAAATTAAACTGTATTAATATTTAATTAGGAGCTCTGGTAGCACAGTGCCTAAGGCACTTGACTGCTAACCAGAAGGCTGGCGGTTCAAACCCACCAGCCACTCCTCGGAAGGAAGGTTGGGCAATCCTACTTCTGTAGTGACACTGCCTCGGAAACCCAAGGAGGGGTCGCTATGAGTCGGGGCCGACTCAACGGCACATAACAACAACAACAACAATATTTAATTAAAGAGTTCTGGTGGCACAGTGGTTAAAGTGCTTGGCTATTGACCAAAAGTTTGGCAGTTCGAATGCCCAAGCTGTTCCGCAAAAGAGAGATGTGGCAATCTCCTTCCAGAAAGATTTACAGCCTTAGAAATCTTATGGGACAGTTCAACTGGGTCCTACAGAGTCACTGGGAATTGGAATCAATTCAAAATCAGTGATTTTCTTTCCTTTTTAATGTTGAATGTGGTGGCACAAACGGGTAAGCCCTTGATCACTAACTGAGAAGTCAGTGGTTCAAACCTACACACAGGTGCCTGAGAAGACAGGCCAGGTAATCTGTTTTCAAAAGGTCACAGCCTTCAAAACCTTATGAAGCAACTCTACTTTGTGCACATGTGGTTGCCACGAGTCAGAACCAACTTGACAGCAAATAACAATACTTAATGTACGTAGCACTTGCCACCAGCCACCTGTCAGTTTGTTGTACTGTGGTGGCTTGCGTGTTGCCGTGATGTTGGAAGCTATGCCACTGTCATTTTAAACACCAGCAGGGTCACATGTGCTGGATAGGTTTCAACAGAACTTCCAGATTAAGACAGACTGTGATTCTCGGAAATCTATGTCCAAAATTTAGCTAATAAAAGCCCTATAAATTACAACAGAATATTGTTCAAGGCTCCAACTCATTTACTTTGGACAACTCATGAGGAGGGGCTGATTGCTGGAGAAGGCCACTGTGTTTGGTAGGGTGGAGGACCGGCACCAGTGAGGGAGACCTTCCATGAGGAGAACTGACACAGCAACTGCATCAGTGGGCTCAAATATATCAGTGATCCTGGAGATGCTCAGGACCAGGCAACATTTTGTTCTCTCATAAAAACGGTAGGAGCTCTGGTAACGTAGTGCCTAAGACATTTGACTGCTAACCAGGAGACTGGAGGTTCAATCCACCAGCCACTCCTGGTGGAAGGAAGGTTGGGCAATCTACTTCCATAGTGATAGCAACTTGGAAACCCAAGGAAGGGTCGCTATGAGTCGGGTCTGACTCAATGGCACATAACAACAACAATATATATAGGGATGCCATGAGCAGAAGCCAACTGGGTGGTAACTATCCGTACCAACAATACTAACAACAGAGACATTTGATGCCCATGTTGCATCTGTATGTCAGATATCTTCTGTATTCTGCAATGCAGAATAGACAGTATCATCCCCTCATTCATTCATTTACTTTTAGCAAATTGCCCAGTGTGGCAAACTGTAGGTGCCAAAGTAAACAGATTCAGGAATTACAGTATCTAGTTTCTAAGCAGACAAAGTCTCATAAAATGAGCAAGTGACTTAGAAAATATTCCTGTTAAAAACTATGTATTTAAAAAAATACTAGAGGAAGAAAAAAAAAAAAACAAGGTAAGTATAATGAACAACCAGAAAATGGTGGAACTCACCTTTGAAAAGGTACTCTAAAACTGAGGTGCTTGACATAACTAAAATGGCTGACACAGGTCTGAATTAGATGGCATTTTGACCTAGCCCCCTGCTTCTGTTTTTAGAGTATGTGACTCATGACTATACTTTTAACCAACATAATTTGTCCTGTAACATTCTGAGGTGGCCACCTAGAATACTGCAGGAAACAGAAGAAACCAAGTCTGCATCACAGAAAACTGTGGCTAAGGTTGAGTACCCCAGCCAATAGAAATTATTGATAAATGAGTCTGACAAGAGCATGTTGAAAGTCAACCAATCAAATGTATCCCCACTCTTTTTCCAACTCTGTACAATGTTCTTCCAAACTAAGTATAAAAAATCTACATTTATAGTCCCTCTTTGGAATGCCATTTTGAACTTTCATTTTACTGCTTGCTCATTTGCTAATCTTTCAATTTGAAAAAAAAAAAAAAACTTATTTTACAGAAACTTTCCTTTTTGACACCTTCACCCCACATCTGTTAGGGGTCTTCATCCACCACTTCACAAGGTAAAGCAAATGAGGATATAATCTGAGCAAAAACAGCACTGCCCTGCCTCAAAGTAAATTATCACAAGATGGTTTAATATATGGATTTATGCCCACTACCATTAAGGACAAATTCAGTTCTTTGTATAACTTGTGCCTAGAGATATTAGCCACCACAATTAGCAAGACATTAAATATATTATTTATTCTGACTTAATTTCACCCTTTTACAATTTCTTGGCTTGTATATGTTTTATAAGGGACTCCATAAGCACCATTTTAGAAAGTGTAAATAACTAATTAAATGTAATTCTATTGGCGCTATGTGCTTAAAATAATTTCTATTGATGGAGTTTGTAATTTAAAAAGTGTGGAGGCCCCTGAGCTAATGTAAATAATGAAGTAATTGACTTAAAGTTGGCCACGCAATAGATACTCAGTAAAATGCAGTGGTTATTATTAATGATTTGCCGTTTATTATGTACTTACTACACATAATTTTTTTCACAAATTAAAAAAAAAAAAAACTTTTATTATGAGAAATTTCAAACACTCCACCACAGAGAATAGTTTTATGAAGCCCAAGTACCCTCTCCCTGCTTCCACAATTCTCATCATTTTGCCAAACTTTTCTGTGTACTTCCTACTTATTTTTCTGGATTATTTTAAAACAAATCTCACTTCATTTTAGCTTAAATACTTCAGTAAAGGCACACCTCATTTTACTGTGCTTTGTTGTATGTGCTTTGCAGATAATGCATTTGTTTATAGGATGAAGGTTTGTGGCAACCCTGTGTCAAGCAAGTTTACTGGTGCCACTTTGGTCATTGTGTTACATTTTGGTCATTTTCACAATATTTCAAATATTTTATAATGCTTTTGTACACTGAATAGGCAACAATACAGTATAACCAAAACCTTTATATGCACTGGGAAACCAAAAAATTCATGACACTTGTTTTATTATATTTGCTTTATGGTGATGGACGGGAACCAACCTGCAATATCTCCAAGGGCTGCCTGTATGAATCTCTGTTCTTCACCTCTTTGTCATTATTACTCCCAAAACAATTAACAGTGATTTCCTGAGTATCATCTGATTGTTGTTGCTGTTGTTGTTACGTGCCTTCAAGTCAGTTCTGACTCATAGTGTCCCAAACTCCACTGCTGTTGAGTCGATCCTACTTGCAGGATAGCATAGAATTGGCCTGTAGGTTTATAAGGCTGTAAATCCTTACAGAAGTTCTAACCACTGACTTTGTGGTTGGCTTTAACCACTGCAAGACCAGGGCTTTCTGACTCTCTGCACAACAAAACAAAATGGTACCTGGTCCTATGCCATGCTCACAATCATTGCCACATTTGAAGGATTGTTGCAGCCACTCTGTCAGTCCATTTCATTGAGGGTCTTCCTCTTTTTTGTTGACCCTCTATTCTACCAAGCATGATGTCCTCCTCCAGGGACTGGTCCTTCCTGATAACGTGGCTAAAGCACGTGAGATGGAGGCTCGTCATCTTCGCTTCTAAGCAGTATTCTGGCTGTGCTTCCAAGATAGATTTGTTCATTCTTCTGGCAGTCTGTGGTTTATGCAATATTCTTCCCCAATACCACAATTCAATTTTCCTTCAGTCTTCCTTATTCATGGTTCAATTCTTGCATGCATATGAAGTGACTGAAAATATCACGACTTGGGTCAGATGCACCTTAGTCCTTCAAGTGACATCTGTGCTTTTTAGTATTTTAAAGAGCTCCTTTGCAGCAGATTTGCCCAATGGTGGTGCAATGGTTAAGCACTAGGTTGTTAGCTGAAACGCTAGCAGAAGATGAAGAAGGATGAGGCAGTCTGCTTCCATAAAGACTGCAGTCTTAGAAACCCTCTGGGGAAATTCTACTCTGCCTTATAGGATCACTATGAGTCAGAATCAACTCAATGGCAATGGGTGTGGTTTGCTTTTTATAACACTGTTGTTGTTGTTGTTATGTGCCATCAAGTTGGACCCAACTCATAGCGACCCCTCCTTGGGTTGCTGAGGCAGTATCACTACGGAAGTAGATTGCCCCATTTTCCTTCCGAGGAGTGGCTGGTATTATTATATATAATAATGCAATATTGTTTGAAAATGCTAATAGTATCAGGTCCCTCCATTTTCTTCACGGTCATGTTCAACTCCAGTGAGATCAAAACACAGGCAGGCCTGCTCCTGCTGCACTCCCCCTGGTCCACCACACAGGGTGAAAGGAATGTCATTTGATTCCTTAAACATGCTTTGGTTGCTTCCTGCAGACTCTCTCACTGCTGTTCCCTCTTCCTAGATGTGCCTCTCCCTGCATTCTTTATGGCCAGTTCCTTCCCAACCTTCAGGTCTCAGCACAAAAGTCACCACCCCCGATGAGTCTTTCCTGACCGCCTATCTGAGTAGGACACTTGTGGCCTGTTTTTCTTTTCCTGTGAATAATGCTATTATACTTGGAGTTCTCGGTGTGTAGGTTTGCTCTTTGCCTGTTGCCTATCTCCTTCACTTGACTGGGAGGAACTGTTTCTGTCATGCTCACCAATGCTGACATCCCAGAGTTGGAGTCCTTAGTGGTACAAATGGTTAATCAGCTGCTAACCTAAAGGCTGGAGGTTCAAGTCCACCCAGACGTGCCTCAGAAGAAATGCCTGGAGATCTACATCTGAAAAATCAACCATTGGAAGCTCTATGGAACACAGTTCTACTCTGACACATGGGTCCCCATAAGACAGCTGATTCTACAGCAACTGGTACTGGTCCTAGTGTGGGGCACAGAGCTGAACATGAAGTAGCAGCCGCCACACACATTTTTGAAGGACTGAAAGGAGGAATGAAGCCCTGATCTTGCCCCTCATTTCACTTTCTTTCTCTGTCTTATCTTCTAACCTCTGCTTTTGCTTCTTCCTCATCCTGTAAGAACTTCCTCTGTCCTCTCAACAGTCCACCTGCTCTTCCCCATCCCACATCCCACACATCCTTCAAGATTCAGACGAGGTGTTCCTTCCCCTGGGCAGCCCTTACTCTCTGCATTCTGAGTTTATCCTGCTAAGTACATGTCTTCTGCCTTCACCAGATCCTGTCCTGCCGGGGTCTACAGAGCCTTGCATGATGCTGGCATACAGTGTCCAGGCATCTCCACAAAGGTTTCCCAATGGGATAAATGTATTGGCTTGGAATGGGAAGAGAGAACTAAGCCTGAAGGGCCAGAAGATGGAGAACGAGCAATGGAGTGAGGACCAATGTGGCCCAGGCAGATGTCACACCAAGAAGGTGGGGATAGTGGGTGAGATCTTCGACCCTGAACCAGTGAGATGGTCCTGGGTTTTCATTTAAGGAGATTCCTAGTATGACCTCAGAGTGATGGTAACTGTTTAAATAAATGTAGAGTAATCCAAAAATAAGATTCACCAGGAAAATAAGCTGCTCTGCTGTTAGTTGCCATTGAGCTGGCTGTGACTCATGGCAACCCATGAACAAGAGGATGAAAAGCTGCCCTGGCCTGCCCATCTTCATGATCCTCAGTATGCCCCAGTCTATTGTCATGGGCACCATGTGTATTGTGACTGCCTTCCAGGCTAGGGGGCACTGCCCTCCAGCACTATCTTAGACACTGCTCTGTTGTGATCCATAGGATTTCCACCAGCTAATTTTTGGAGGATGACCAGGCTTTCTCTCTCTCCATCTTTGTCTGGAAGCTCTGCTGATACCTGTCTACCACGAGTGAGCCTGCTGGGTATTTGACACATCAGTGACACAGCTTCCAGCCTCACAGCAGTATATACACACCCCAGGCTGACACACTGACAGACGGGTGTGGGAAGCTTCTCTAGGGGAGAGGTTTCTATCTGCACCATTCACTCCTGAATCTTCATTGCTTGTAACAGTGCTTGGTACTTGGAAGGTGCTCACTGAAGATGTCTTGAATGAATAAACGAATAGATACATAATTTCAGGACTGGTGGACAACAAGGCAAAGATGTGAAGTGGATATGAGTTGAGAGGAGAGAAGCTGTTTCCTCACTAGCTCTTTACCTAAGGGCAAAGACAGAACCCACAAACTCCTAGATGGTCCATCTGTGTGGATCTCACCGAATATTGTATTCTCAACGCCCAGCAGACCTGTCACTGGCTAGTGCTCAGCATCTCATTGTGGGATAAATGGTCACCTTTATGAAGTGGATGCTGATATTACGTGGCTTGAAATGAATCAGGATTCTCAACCCTCTTCATGTCTTCAGTGAAAAGTCTATTTTAATTCAATCCCTAAGGTTTTTTTAAGCCCTATTTGTAAGAGTGTTGAATCGATTCCAACTATCAATCAAGGTCAGACTTGTCACTGGAGCATCTGCTTGCTAACACGGTGTGTTTGCATTTTGTGGAGCACTCTCTTACCAGCCTGACACTCGACTGCATGCCAAGCCCACCCCAGATCATGATATCGTAAATGGAACACCACTATCTAGTGAGCTATTAATAGGTTGTCTGTGGGAAAAAAGAAAGACGTGCAGAAGGCACATCAACTTGGCCACTTGTGCATTAAATAAAGACTTACTCAATTCAGGATTGCTCAGAACCTTTGTTATGCTAATGTGACACTGGGATTCTGCAAGAGAGGGTGTCAAAGGATGGTAGTTCCCAAACTTATTTACCGAAGAACACCCTACTTTCTAAGGTGTTTGTCCAGGGAACACTTTGTACCATCCAGAAGCTGTCTGTTTCAAGAACTCAGGTTAGGGAATGCTGTTGCTCAACCATCAAGAATTTTGCATTTCCTCCACCACCAGCTGTTGCTGAGTCAGTGCCCAAGTCATGATGACCCTTCACAACAGAACAAAATGCTACCAAGCACCAAGCCAGCCCATGATGCACACCAGGCTGTTGTGTGTATACAGTTTTCACTCGCTGATTTTCAGAAGTGGATCACCAGGCTTATCTTCCTAGTTCCTCCTAGTCTGGAAACTCCACTGAAACCTGTTCAACATCATAGCAACACACAGTGGGGTGGTGGCCACACATGGGGAGCACTGACTGAGAATGGAAGCCAGATCTCCCTCACGGAAGACGAGAATTCTACCAGTGAACCACCACTGCCTCACTCGTAACCACTGAAGTTTGCTGAAGTGACTGCTCTACCATCAAGGGAGGAGGTGTGTTCATCCTCACTCCCTCTCACATCAAGTAAGAGCAGGAGCAAGACTGGAGGTTGTCATTGACATGAGCTTGACCTGAAATTAAGTTTCAGCTTTACCTGTAACACTAAAGGGTACATAACATTCTGCAATTATCTCCCGGCTTTGGTTATCTCTTCCTTAACAGGAACAACATCCATCACACAGGGATTATGTAACAGTGATCACAGATGCTATCTTTAAAGGGCCTGGCAATGACTGACACATAGTGGGTATTGAATTGTGTCCCCCAAAAGATACACTGGAGTACTAACCCTAGTACCTGTGATGGTAACCTTTGAAAACAGGATCTTTGAAGATATCATTGGTTGAATTGAGGGAACACTGCAGTAGGTTGGGTCCTAATCCAGTCTGAGTGGGGTCCTACAAAAGAGGAGAAGAGATACAGAGAGACAGACAGAGGGAAGGTGGCCATGTGAGGATGATTTGTGCTGCAGTCACAAGGCAAGGAATGCTTGGGGCGACTGGAAACTGGGAGACAAGCAGGGCTCTTCCCTGCATCTTTCAGAGAGACCACGGCCCAGCCAACATGTTGATGTGGACTTCCAGTCTCCAAAGTTGTGAGACAATAAGGCATTTTGCTACAGCAGCCCTAGGAAACTAATACCAAAAAAAAAACAAAAAACCCACATTGCTATCCAGTCAGTTCCTACTTATAGCAACCCTATAGGACTGTCCAAAGGGTTTCCAAGGCTTCAATCTTTATGGAAGCAGACTGCCACATCTCTCTCCCATGGAGGGGCTGGTGGATTCAAACGGCCAACCTTTTGGTTAACAATCAAGCACTTAACCACTTGTGCCACCAGGAAACTTATACAGTAGTGATATTTTATTCACTAAGTGCCAGGCACTGACTTAGACTCTGGGTGGAGCTATAAACAAAACAGACAGTCCCTTCCCTCACAGAGTGCAACACAGGGGAAGATAGCAAACAACAAAGCAAGGCTGCCCAGGGACTCCAAGGGACAGGTGCCCTCACGGAATCTGCAAATCTGCCACCAAAGTTCTAGTGGAAAAGGACGCAGCTGTGAATTGTCCAGAGACCGTGACCCACGTGGACCCTGCCTCTCCACTGTGAGGCAGGCCATCCTAACACGACCGGATGCCCAGATGCCCCCCAGTGCCTACTATGAATGAACCACATGACAGCAGAGCACCAGTGCAGCCTCCTATTGTGGTACCAGCCAGCCCCCAGGGTGAGGGTCAAAGATACAAAATGAGACTGTCAAGCCCCCTTTGTGAAAACCCTGGAACACGCCTCAAGGGACACTGTCTTTGCCTCTGTCGCCCCATAATGGAGTCAAACAGTCCCCTCAGCTGCCCCATCTTCTCCCACACCTGTTTTTCTAATTGCACTTGCACTCTGCCCCCCAGTCCAACTTACAGCCCTGCTGCTTCACACAAGCATTAGGCATTGAATTGTGCACACCCAGGGCTTTGGCAGGGCTGTGGGCTCCCTTCTTCTTCACTCCGCACACCGTGAGCACCCACTCCCATCCTGCTGCTTCGTGAATCAACTCTCACTGTGTTCCTATCATTATGTCATGCTCCCAGCTCAAGAGGGGATCCCAGCCAGCGCAGGAAGAAGGCAAAATATTCAACTTGCACCGAAGGAAGAATACAACTGTGGATACTTCCTTTGTCTATCAATAGTGGCATATGGTGAGAGCCAGATGCACTAATAAAGTTATAAAGAAATACACAGGTTAGGGAGACAGTCGCTTCCTCACTGCACAGGCAGGGGCACATGCTGTTAACATCGCAATCTCCCAAACAGATTGTGGGAACACCTGCAGACGTTCAAGGGCTCTCCGACTCAAGTGTGCACTCGCCACCACATCTCTTCCAGCGAGTGTGTAGCAATCCAGGGAGAGGTGCAGTGCTCATGGTGGAGGGCAGCCTGGCAGACACGGCATGCACACGTGTCAGCCCGTGAGCGGTGGGGCAGTGGGGCCGCCCTGGTGAGGCTTCTGAGGCTGCCCTTGGGCTCACGGCAGTGAAGGCAGTGACTGGTGGGGCGGTGGGGCCGCTCTGGTGAGGCTTCTGAGGCTGCCCTTGGGCTCACGGCAGTGCAGGCAGTGACTGGTGACCGACAGGATGAGTATGCGCACACTGGACACTACTGGTAGCGAAGACAGCTCTAACTGAGGGACTGAAACCCTGTGGCTGCATAAGTCATTGCTCTTGTTCAAAAATGGAGCTGTGATATTTCCTTTGTGGGGTTATGGTGATGATCAAGTGAAGTGTGCAAAATGGCCTTGGGAATCACCATGAATCTTACAATGTGAGTTGATGTGTTTGTAAAAATATTTACATTCAATAATTGTGTGCATGTATGCACATGTACATGTGTACACAAGCATGTGTGCACGTGCATGTGTGTGGTGTGTGTGTGCCATGTATCTCTGTGTGCATGTCACATGTGTCATGTGCATATGTGAAAGCCTGTGTTATGTGTACACGTGTGTTGTGTGAGCATGTGTCTTATGCGTCTGTGTGTGAGCACGTGTCTTGTGTGTGTGTGCATGTGTGTGTGTGTGTATGTGTTTGCTTTCCTAATGCTCCAGGGTAGGGTTTGGTGCAGGACTGGGCAGCATTTTGCTCTGTACATAAAGTTGCTATGAGTCGGAGCCAACTTGAGGACACCTAACAACCACTACCACACTGGAAAGGGCTTCTGAGCCTCTGCACTGTTGGCCCTTGGGAATGGCTCCTTCTTTTCCATGGAGGCTGTCCTGAGCATTGTAGTATGCTTATCAGCATCCCTAGTCTCCACCCACTAGATGCTAGTAGCATTCCCTCCCTACCTCCGACTGAACAACCGAAAATGTTTGCAGCCATTGTCAGATGTCCCCTGGGTGTGGACAGGTGCAAGCCATTGCTCTAGGCCAGCAGTCTTCCCCTCTGTCTGCACATGAGACTTGCCTGGGGAGGTTTTAAAACTCTAGCAGGGCCAGGTCCTCAGCTCCGCCCTACAGAGTACACTTACAATAAAGCCTATGAGAGCCAGAACTCCACAGGACTGCCTTGTATTTCCAGGTCTCCCAAGTTTTTCACCTTTGACAGGGTGTACTCTCTCTTAGTGGAAAATATTTGCATTTTCTTGCTCCAATAGGTATATACCTTACACAACTTTCAGGTTTCACAGGTTTTTTGTAGTTGGTTAGGGGTGGGTGGGGTGCCCGTGTCTCCCCCAAGTGATTGTAACATGCAGCCAGAGTTGAGGACCATGGTCCTGGTTGGGGAGGTTTTCACAAGGCCACATGGGAATCACTTCCAAAAGAACATAGGTCACAGCCATGGGGTCCTGGGCAGTGCCCCAGGCTGCATCTAAGGCACCAGTCACATGCTTTTCTGGGACAGGTTGAGGGTCTTCCCAGGGGAAAATCAGGCAGGTGGTTCCTCACACCCCAACCCACTATGAATTCCTTTCCTCCCTTCAGTACCCCAAATTCCAGGATTTAATGAATATATGAACAACTGACCCTTTAACAGAGGACTGAGTGATGTGATGAAGGAGCTAGTTCACCATGATGGACATGTGAGCACGTTGGCCATCCAACTTCTGGGAGACAATGGATGTCCTCACCTCCCAGTGATGACACGGAGCTAGAGACACATGGCGAGGAACATATGACTGGGTACTGGTGGTAGAATTAAAGGCAAACATTGTTGATGAGCTCACTCGAGCCTGAAGTACTGAAACACAATATTAGCCTTGGTGGAAAATAACTTCATTGAAATATGTCCTTCCTGGGACGTGGCCTTCCTGAGGCTCTGAAAACATTCTGTCTCTTGCTGCCTCGTGTTCTGTCACTAGCGTTTTCAACAGAATGAACAGAGAGGAGCATTTGGGAGTGAGAGTGAAGGATAATTGAAGTCTTGCCTTGCTCTATTGTTACAACTGAATAGGCAGAGACGAATACCCAGCCGCACAGGCCCTCAGATAAGCCTCCGGCTGCTGGAGCTGCTCTAATAACAGTCAGTCAATCAGCATATATTTATGAACAGCCATAAGTAAGTTACTCCACTGAGCTCCCTCGGGACACAAAGATGAATAAAACACAGATCCGGCCCTCCAGGCGTTTGTAGTCTAGTTAGAGGCCTATAAACACATAATCAATAACACTGAACCATGTGAGCTTAACTCTAAATGAATGAACCAAGAGGGATGTGGAGCCTGGGAGGGGGTGCTGGTGTTTGCAGGTATAACTGAGAGGAAATTGGATACGTAGGTCCAGCAAGCCGATTGGTCCCCAGGCATCACTTTGTTTAAATTAATGTGCAGGGGGCTGCTGGTCTCTGGGAGGGAGGAGAGAAGCATCTGGTGGAGAGTCAGGTGACAGAGGTGAGAGTCAGGTGGTCTGTCCTCTGGGATGCACAGTCCGCTGTGCACCTGCCTAAGACATGGGAATTATTCTGTTGTTAGGTGCCATCGAGTCAGCTTTGACGCATACCACCACTATGGACAATAGAGTGAAGCCCTGCCTGGCCCTGCACCAGCTTCACGATCCTACTATACCTGAGCCCATCACTGCGGCCACTTTTTCAAGTCATCTCGTTGAGGGTCTTCCCTTTTTCATTGACCCTCCACTGTACCACGCATGATATCCTTCTCCAGGGAATGGCCCCTTCTGACATGACCAAAGTAGGTGAGATGAAGTCTGGCCATTATTGCTTCTAAGGAGCATCTCAGCTGTACTTCTTCCAGGACAGATTTGTTCATTCTTCTGGAAGTCCATGGTATTTTCAGTATTCTTTGCTAACACAATTCAAAGGCATCAACTCTTATTCAGTTTTCCTTATTCACTGCCCAGCTTTCACATGCATATGAGACAACTGAAAATTCCATGGCTTGGGTTAAAAAAAGAAAACAAACCCACTGCCATCAAGTTGATTCTGACTCATAGTGACCCCCATCGCGTTTCAGAGATGATAAATCTTTACAGAAGTATATTGCACCGTGGAGTGACTGGTGGGTTTGAAATGCCAACTTTCTGGCTAGCAGTCAAATGCCTTAGGCACTGTGCCACCAGAGCTCTCCAAAGTGACATCTTTGCTCTTTAACACTTTAAAGGTCTTTCACAGCAGATTTGCGAAATGCAATGCGACATCTGATTTCTTGACTGCTGCTTCCATGGGTGTTGATTGTGAATCCACATAAAATGAAATCGTTGACAACTTAAATCTTGTCTCCATTTATCATGGTGTTGATTATTGGTCCACTTGTGAGGACTTTTGTTTTATGTTGAGGTGTAATCCATATTGAAGACTATAGTCTTTGATCTTCATCAGTAAGTACTTCAAATCATTTTCATTTTCAGCAAGCAAGGTTTTGTCCTCTGCATACTGCAGGCTGTTAATGAGTTTTCCTCCAATCCTGATGCTGTCTTCTTCTTCATATAGTCCAGCTTCTCGGATTATTTGCCCAGCATACAGATTGAATAAATATGGTGAAAGGACACACCACTGACATACACCCTTCCTGATTTTAAACCATGCAGTATCTCTTTGTTCTATTTGAATAACAGCTTCTTGATCTATGGACAGGTTCCTCATGAACATAATTAAGGAATTCCCATTCTTCACAATGTTATCCATAATTTATTATGATACACACAGTCAAAGGCCTTTGCATAGTCAATAAAACACAGATAAACATCTTTCTGGTATTCTCTGCTTTCAGCCAGGATCCAAGCATGGGGGGTATCAAATTCAAAAATTCAACTCAGGGCAAGCCCATGTGATACAGAGTTGGACTACTCCAAAGGGCTTCCCTGGCTACAACCGTTATGGAAACAGACTGCCAGGCCTTTCTTCTGAGGCACTGTTGCATGGGTGTGAACTGCCAACCTTTCGTTAATAGTCCAACACAAACCATTTGCATCATTCAGGGAGCACGAGGCACAGGATGGAGGGAAGGCTGCCTGCCATCTCTGAGTGGAGGACAGTGGCAGGACCCACGGGAACTTAGGAGCAGATGCAGAGAAGGGGATGCTCTTGCCCTTCACAATGTGAGGGCCTCCAGGGGAGAGCTTTGTACCCCAGCCGGGGCCAACAGCGATATCATTATGTGCCAGGATACGGCTCCTGCAAACCTCCTGGCAGGCACAGCAGGGGACTCTGGGCACCCCATGGGCAATGTTCTTCGGGGTCCTTGGAAATTCTCAGGGTGGCTGTCAGAACTATCTGCAAACGTGTTCCCTTCTAGACTTGTGGGAGAGAGGAACCCATCATGCCAGTGAGAGGCTAGAAGCAGTGGGAACTAAGCAGAATGCACACAGATTTGAACATCAGGAAAAAATGTGTTTACTTTTGAACAATTGCAAGAGGTGAGCAGTGTTATAAGTGGGCAGTACGACACAGGCTGAGATGAACCTGTCACCACGGTCAGGAGCATGAAATCCCTCTCGGCCAAGAAGGTTATGCTTGAAGTGACACTCAGCCCTGGGAGTCCCAAGGAACCTGTTGCAGCTGCTGTGCCACCAAAGAGGCCTGGGCCTGGGCGACTTGAAGCAGGGGAGCAGACATCCTGACTGTTGCCACCAACATACCAATTAGTCCAAGCCCCTCTCACTGTGACCTCCAAACTGATCTCCTTGCCCCAAAGGCTTGCTCTCTGTTCAGCAGCATAGTGAGCTGTTAAAGCTAGATCATGGTACTACCCTGTTTAATCCTTACAATAACCTCTCCTCACTTATGACAACAGCCTTACATGCCCACAAGGCTCACAAGATCCACCTGTCCAGTCTCCAGCCTCATCCCACTCCACTCTGTCTTGCTCACTTCATCCCGATGACAAGGGATTTTTCCTGGACCCAAGAACAGCCCTAACTCATTCCTGCCCCAGGGCCTTTGCATATGATGCTGAGTTATCATTCCTCCCACCCCATATATTCTCATGGGCTGTGCTCAAATATAACCTCTCCAGCAAACCCTTCCCTGACAAAGCTAATTAAAGGGTCCCCATCAGTCTCTCTCCCCTTAATACTATCCAGTGCTTTCTTAAAGCATTTTTCCCACAGTGTCTGGTCACTATAAGTCCAAAATCAACCGATGGCAGTAGGTTTGGTTTTGGCTTGGTTATCACCTTATATATTCACTTGAGTGTCTACTGTCTACATCTCCTATTAGAATATGAACTCCAGAAGGGCAGCCTATCCCTGGTGCTTAGAACAGCCCTGACACATACTAGATGCACAAGGAATATATATTAAATAAAAGAATGAACAATCCCTTCTCAAACTATTCATCACACTGTCGAGAGCTCTAACCTCACTGTTGGAGATGTAGTTTTGGAAGCCACTGACATGCACTGAGATTCATGGTTACAAAATTTCCCAGGACTTTTTACCATTTATACATGGTCCTCTTCTGCTGTCACCATAGAGGGCTGAATGGTGCCTCCCCTTTCCGCCAAAAAAATATGTGCAAGTCCTAAACTGTGGACATGACCTTACTTGGAAAAGAGATTAAGTAAGTTAAGGGGTTGAGAGGAGAACACCTTGGACTAACCAGGTGGACCCTAAATCCAATGACAACTGTTGTTGTTGTTATGTGCCATCGAGTTGGAGCCAACTCATAGTGACCCCCTCCTGGGGTTTCTGAGGCAGTATCACTATGGAGGTAGATTGCCCAACCTTCCTTCAGAGGAGTAGCTGGTGGGTTTGAATGTCCAGCCTCCTGGTTAGTGTTCAAGTGCCTTAGGCACTGACAGGTGACCTTATAGAAGACAGAAGAGAATACACAGGGAGAAGGCAATGTGAATGGACAGGTAGGAACTGGAAGGATGTGTTCACAAGCCAGGGAATGTCAAGGATTGTTGGAGCCACCAAAAGCTGGAAGAACCAAGGAAGGGTCCTCCCCTAGAGCCTTCAGAGGGAGTGTAGCCCTGATGACACCTTGCTTTTGGACTTCTGCTCTCCAGAACTGTGAGAGGACACAGATCGGTTGTTTCAGCCATGGATTTGTGGTAATTTGCTGTGGCAGCCCTCAGAAACCACTTCCAGCTTGTCACCTGATACACTCACACCCCTCCCTCTGTCCCAGCTTGCCTTGTTGTTGTTAGGTGCCGCTGAGTCAGCTCCGACTCACAGCGACCCTGTGTACAACAGAATGAAACCCTGCCCAGTCCTGTGCCAGCCTCACAGTCCTTGCTGTACCTGAGCCCATCGTGGCAGCCACTGCATCAGTCCATCTCATCGAGGGCCTTCCCCTTCTTCACTGACCCTCCACCTTACCAAGCATGGCATCCTTCTCCAGGGACTGGTCCCTTCTGACAACATGACCAAAGCAGGTGAGACCAAGTCTGGACATTCTCGCTTCCAGGGAGCATTCCAGCTGCACTTCCTCCGGGACAGATTTGCCTTAGCGCTGGTCGTTTGTATCAACTCTTACTTTCCTATTGGTTGTTTCTGCCCACAAGAGTATCCCCATGAGACAGGGACTACGTGGTTTATTTCCTGCTATAACCCCCAGTGACAGGCAAAGAACAAGTGCTCAGTAAGGGTTATCAGTTGGAGGCCCTGGGGGTACAAATGGTTTCCGTGCTCAGCTGCTAACTGAAAAGTGAGAGGTCTGAGTCCACCCTGAGGCACCATGGAAGAAAGGCCTGGTGATCCACTTCTGAAAACCAGCCGCTGGAAACCCCATAGGGCACAACCCTCCTCTGATGCACACGGGGTCGCCAGGAGTCAGAACAGACTCAGAGCAACTGTTTTTAATATTGGCTCGATATCCCCCAGCTAAGCCTGGATTCCACAGCACTGACACTTAGCTGGCTAATGTTCTGCACTCCAGGTCAGATCTTCCATTTACTGTTATTAAAGAGCATTGTGTTAGATCCAACTTATCAGTCTCCTGCACTGAGATCTTTGTAATCCTGATTCTGTCACTCAACATATCACCATCTCTGTCTGTCTGCTCACACTTCATAAAGCTGCCACCCACATTATTTCCCAGGCAGAGAGGAAGGTGCCGCATGGGAGCGTAAGTCCCAGCCTCCTCTGACCTCCTGTCTTGTTGCTCACCACGTTGCCAAACTCAAGGGCAGCCTCCCTCCTGTACACACCACCCACTCTTTCCACCCCAGCCCCCAGGGGAGGAGGCCAGAACAGACCACAGCCTTGGGAATAGTCCACTCAAAGTTCAAATCCCACCTTTTCCTCTTATTTGCTCAGACATTTAAGCAACAGCAATTCCCTTCATCCCCCTGCAAAGCCTATGGAATGAAGCAGAGTATTGTCCAACGCACTTGCTTTGGGCACAGTATCAAGAGGGATCAATCGCTAGAGGAGAACATCCTATCTGGTGACACTGAGGGCCAACGAGGGTGAGGGACACGCTAGGTGAGATGACTGGCATAGTAGCTAGGACAACGGACTGGAAACCACCAGTAAACATGAGGCTGACGCAGGACAGGAAACGTGTCGCTCCGTCGTAGAAGGCGTCGCCATGAGTCGGAGTTGACTCCTTGACACAGAGCTGTTTCGGGGAGGGAATTTACCAACATAGTACTTAGCTCTATGCCAAGCACTTGATTCATGCACTATCCATGTGAGTTTAAAACAAAACAAACCAACAAACTACTAGAGAGGGAAGAGAGTGAAGCCTTTCTTTAGGCCACAGGGGAATAACAACTCAGGGCGGGGTCACATGGGCAGCTGCAGACATGAGCCCCAGGTACTCCAATGCCCAGGGTCACCAGGCTGCCTGTGGTGGGCGAGTCTTGCCTGCGCAGGCGCTAGGCTGGCTGGGGCGGGGCCTCGTGTCTCCTTTCCTCTGCAAGGAGCTCTTGCAGCTGCTTTGTTGGCGCTTACCTTGTGCTTATTTAAATATTGGGACGAACTGTAAAGATAGGGAGGCAGTCATACAGCACTCAGAGAAAATATGCAAATGAAAACTCCAGGACCGAGAGGAGGCCTGGCGAACAAAGATAATAAGGAGCGTTACTGGTAGGTAAGTCCCCTTGTGTACTCACTGAGCCTATGGGAGCAGCGCAGAAAGAGGGCAGCTCCGCCCGCTTAGGCCTGCAGATGTCGTTTATGGAGCTGCCCTCATGAGCCCTCGAGAAGCTTGGTGGATGAAGCGCCAGTGGATGTGGGAGTGGAGGAAAGTGGAAGTTAGGGCTTTCTCTTAATGTGGCCGGCCTGACACGGGGGCCACGGGGTGCTTTAGAAATGCCTTCCACTGTCACCACCCCTCTGCTCAAAACCCTGGTGCTTTCCCTTGGCTCACTGTCAAAGCCCCAGGTCCCCTAAGCAGATCCGAGGCCACGCCCCACTGCCTCTCTTCCCTCTCTCCCATAGCACAATGGCCTTAAAGATTCAGGAACCCATCAGAAGCTCTTCTCTCAGGACTTGGCTCCCTCCTCCCTGTCAGCCCTGATGCAAAGGCCTGTCTCCCAGACTGCCTCCGGGGTTTGGCTTTATTTGCACTTATCACCATCTGAGACATGGCATAGTTCACTCATTTCCTTGGTTTATAATCCCTTTCCAACTGGAATGGAAGCCCAGTGAGAACAGGTTGTCCACTCAGTGTGTGGGTTGATAATGCCCCTGCCTTCACCTGAGCCCCGCAGGTGGTAAGGACACAGTAAGTCTCAGATCATCCTTGTCCAATCACTCTGGTTGGAGGCAGCTGTACACATTTTGCTTTGACTCTCCCTTCCTCTTCCTCTCTCTCTGTCACCTAGGGTTGCTGGTGGAGGAAAGGAGCTCGTTCCTGGTGGAAAGTTGACTCTGTAGCACTGGCTGCACGTGGCTGCTCTAGGTGGTCACTGAGCCTGCTCTGAACCAAAGGCCACCAAGCCCTGTGCCATTGTCCCAGTTGTTGGTATGTCATTGTTGTGGACACTGCATTTTGAGAGCCTCTCAACCTAGGGGGCTTGTTACAGATGGAATTGTGTCCTCCAAAATACGTGTTGTCAATCCTAACCACTGTATCTGTGATTGAAGCCCTGGTGGCTCCACAGTTGAAGTGTCAGGCTGCTAACTGGGAGATAAGTGCTCAAGCTCACCAGCCGCTCTGCAGGAGAAAGATGTGGCAGCAAGCTTCCATAAATATTGTTGTTGTTGTTGTTGTTATGTGCCGTCGAGTCAAACCCGACTCATAGCGACCCCTCCTTGGGTTTTCGAGGCAGTATCCCTACAGAAGTAGGATTGCCCAACCTTCCTTCCGAGGAGTGGCTGGTGGGTTTGAACTGCCAGCCGTCTGGTTAGTAGGCAAATGTCTTAGCCACTATGCTACCAGAGCTCCCTCCATAAATATTAGAGCCTTGGAAACCCTATGGGGGCAGTTCTACTGTGTCCTACAGGGTTCCTTTATACCTGTGGTTACAATCCCGTTTTGGGATAGGTTCCTTTGTTATGTTAATGAGGCAGCATTAGTGTAGGGTGTGTCTTAAATAGATCTCCTTTGAGAAGTGAAAAGAGCAGAGTAAGCTCAAGCAGCAGAAAGTGGAGCTGGGGAAAGGTAGATGCCATGCAACATGAAGAACACCAAGGAATCAATGAGCAAAGACCTACCCCAACAGGGAGCCTTTCCCCAGAGCTGGCACTCTGAGTTCAGACGTGTAGCCTCCTCAACTGTGAGAGAACACATTCCTGTTGGTGAAGCCACCCCCTTGTGGTACTTCTGTTAGAGCAGCACTAGAGAGCTGAGACAGCGCTCATCCTCCAGCACTCTGTTTCAGACGGCGTTCTCCTGGGACCAACTGCCTAATTTTCACAAGCGGATCTCCAGGCCTTTCTTCCTAGTCTGCATTAATTTGGAAGCTCCACTGAAATCTGTCAGGGTGATCCTGCTGGTATCTGAAATACAGATGACTTAGCTTCTAACATCACAGCAACATGCAAGCCACCACAGTTCAACAAACTGACAGACAGGTGGTGGACCAGGAACATGGTTTGTACTTAATAAATATGCAGCCATTATTTGGCAAGTTTAACCTCAGATATAAGTGGTTGCTAGAAACAGTGCCTTCCTCATTGTGGTGCTCAGTGAGAAACTGTGTCAAGATCCTTTAGCTCTATCCTCACAAGAAGCACAGAACCGGGAGCTGGGCTGAGCCTGTGAGCGGGGCTCTCTGGGTTAGACAGGAGGAGAGGAGAGAGCAGAGTGGGGAAGGCACAGTGGGGCTGACCCACTTCTACCCGGCACTCCTTCAAGCTAAGTGAAATAAGTGATGCAGACAGATGCATGAATCTTGGTGACTGCCAACTGGGGATGCCTCAGCCCACCACCCCTCCAAGGCAAATCATTTCCACATCACCCATGGAAGCAAGTCCCAGCATTCAAATCCAGTTCCTCCAGGGGATCACCACCCTAGCTGGGCTGTGTAGATTGGCACATCCTGTGAATTGGATCATATTTCCCAAAGGGCAACCAGTATAGCTTATAAGAGCTGAGGAAAAGAGAGTTGTCACATAATTCGACACTGGCCCTGTTACCAACTCTGGCATTATAAATAGAGTCTTCAAGTGGCCAGTGGACCCTGCGTGGACTGCCCTTGCCAGCCTCGTCCTACACCACACTCCCCCTCAATCTCTAGTCCCTTTAGGCCCCTCTTCCTGGAATGTTCTTTTCCATTGCGTGAGCTGGAGCCTCCCATTCTTCTTATAGATTTCACATCCAATGCCCACTCCTCCTGGTGGCTGACTCACTTCCTGAAGCCTCATAGCTCCCAGCCTTCCCTTCTTACCCAGATCACATTGACTGCCGAACTGATTGGTGGGGCCATGAAGGAAGAACCAGGTCTGTCTCACTCACTGCTGTATCCCACAGCACTGAGTGTGTGTGTGTGTGTATGTGTGTGTAGTATTTTCGTTAATGGGAATCTCATTCTCATTGGAAACCCTCTATATCTGGCTATGACTGGACATGGCTTTCTACTCCTTGTCTTTTTGGTGGGTGTTTCCTCCCAGCTTGCTTTCCAGGTACCCCCATGCATATTCCCACAGGCCCTGAGCACCCTGTCACTTCCCAGAAACAAGGCTGTCTCCTGTCCATATCATTATCCTTGATTCATCATCACCTCCTGTCTCTGATTTTAGGGCTCCTATCAAGGCCACCAGTGGTTTCTCCCAGTTACACCCACTCATGCTCTCAAAGTGTTTGCAGTGTTGGTTCTGGTCAAGTGCCCATGGTTCTTGTCAGCGAGTCAGCCCTGCAGGTGCCCCCTCCCTTCCTGTGCTCACATTGGTCACTGGAGTAGTCCCTGCTTCTCCCTGCAGCAGAAAGCACACCACGACCTCCTCTCCTGCCACAGGCCATGGGCACCCTTGAGTCCTGTACATGCCAGCCAGCCCAGCCTCAGCATCCTCATGTATTCATTTACATGCCAAGCATCATGCCCATCAGACTCTAGAAAGCTATTTCACTTCTTGTCTCAGCCCAAACTTCCTCACCACATTCTCTTAATTAGCAGTTGTTTGTTTTCCTTTGTATGATATGCTCTCCCAGTTCCCTCCAAGGGGACTTTTCCTAATCCTTTGAGACTCAATTCACAGTATAAGAAAATTTATTAACACAATCCCTTACATCAATGACAAAGGAGAAAATCTCTAATATCATATCAATAAGGGCTGAAACAGCATTTGATAAAATTTTACAGCCATTCCTAATACATACTCTAAGCAAAATAGGAGCCAGAAGAAAATGTTTAAATATGATAAAGACTTTTTAACACAAGTGAAAAACAAATATCATTATAATAAGAAAAATGCTCTGTTAAAATCAGAAACTGTGTAGTGATGCCAGCCATTACTATTAGGTTATTCAGGGCAGGCTAAATGGTTCTAGGCAATGCAATAAGATAAGAAAATTAAATCATCCTGCTGCCATAAAGTCAATTCCAACTCATAGTGACCATATAAGACAATGTGGAACTGCCCTATAGGGTTTTCAAGGCTATAATCGTTCTCACTACAGAGTAGCTGGTGGGTTGGCACTGCCAACCTTTTGGTTAGCAGCTGAGAACTTAACTATTGTGCCATCAGGAAACTAAATAAAAGGCCAAAAACTGGAAAATAAGAGGTAAAACTCTCTTTTTCAGGCTGATGATTTGATTATATACGTAAATAGATACATAAGCTTATTTTTTAAATTTATCAATTAATAAGAATGTTTGCAAAGGTCCCAGGTTTAAGAAGAAATAAAAGGAGGAAACAGTTTCTTTATATACTAGCAATGTTATTGTGTGCCACAGAGTTAATTCTGACCCTGTGTGACAGAGTAGAATTGCCCCACAGGGTTTCCTAGGCTATAATCTTTATGTGAGCAATAAATACCTAAAAATTGAAACAGTAAAAAATAGTAATAATTCATAACAGTGAAAATATGATTAAATACTTAGGCAAAATTTAACAAGAAAGCAATAGGACCTATATGAATAAAACTATAAAATAATAGTGAATGACATAAAACAGATTTTGAACAAATGGAAAGAGAAATTAGGTTCTTCATTAGGAAGATTTAATTTCATAAAAGTGTCAAAATTATACATACATGTATATAAAATTTAATGATACTTCTATTAGGATCCTAAGAGCATTTTCTTCCCTCTTTTTTCCTTTTATAAAATTGAAACAAATTGAGTAAAATATCTTCAGTTCATATAGATGAAAAAAATGCTCAATCATGTTAAAATGCATACAGATATATAAAAACTGAATATGAGAATTTGCCTTACCACATACCAAAATACACTACAAACGAAGGACATTGTGCTTTTGAT
The DNA here is from genome assembly GCF_000298275.1 of Orycteropus afer afer. Lineage (NCBI taxonomy): Eukaryota > Metazoa > Chordata > Mammalia > Tubulidentata > Orycteropodidae > Orycteropus > Orycteropus afer. The sequence goes on along the minus strand of NW_006921644.1, from coordinate 6,819,656 downwards.
CACAAAAGGACAAATGTTGTATGAGACCACTATTACAAAAAGTCAAGAAAAGGTTTAGCATTCTTTGATGGTTACCAGGGGTCAGAGGGGAAGGGAGCCCACATCACTAACTAGAGAGAAGACACATATTAACTTGGGTGAAAGGAAAGACATATACAATAAGGGGGAGGGCAGCACAACATGGTCGAGGACAGAAAGACCCTGGGAGATGACTGAAAGTGAAAGACAACGAAGGTGAATAGGATTATATACTCAACCCTGCAGTGATAGTGACGGACAGTATCTAAAGTAAATACATAGGTAGTCATGCAAGCTAAACAGATGTGGGAAGGCAAATGGGAGTACATCCGCAAGTACATACAGGTTTGACAGAGGGTATTTCTACATATGTATTTGCACATGCTGCAAATTTACCAAGCATATTATAGAGTGTACAGAGGCCAGAGTACTGAAAACATCATAGTCATAACCAAACACCTTGAGGGAATAAGTCACTGGGCTTGAGGGCTTAGGACCACAGTCTCAGGGGACGTCTAGGTCAAATGGCATAACATCAACCATGAAGACAATGTTTTCCATCCTACTTTGGTGAGTAGTGACTGGGGTCTTAAAAGCTTGCAAGTGGTCATCTAAGATGCAACTATTGGTCTCTCCTCGTCGACAGCAAAGAAGAGTGAAGAAGATCAAAGACATAAGGAAACAATTAGTCCAAAGGATGGATGGACCATGCAAACCCCAGCCTCTGCCACCCTTAGACCAGAAGAGCTAGGTGATGTCTGGCTACTACCACCAACCACTCTGAACAGGATCACAATAGAAGGTGACAGAGAGGAAGAAAACAAGTGTAGAACAGAATTCAAAATCAGGAAAAAGACCAGACCTACTGGTCTGATAGACAGTGATAGAAACCCTGAGATTGTGGGCCTTAGAAACCCTTGAAACTTAGATGAACCGAGCCCTGGGGATCAACTCTCAGTCAAATAACAGGCCTATAAAGTGAATAATAACACTGTGAAGAATGTACTCCTCAGAACAGTCAACCATATGGGACTGAAAGGACAGCATAACAAAACTCATAAGGCAGGAAGGAGCAGGAAGGGCAGAGGAACAGAAACGGGGAACCCAGTGAGGAAGGGGAAAGAGTGCTGTTACACTGAGGGATTACAACCAGTGTCATAGAACATAAAAATTATCGAGTGGAAAACTAACTTATTCTGAAAACTTTCAAGCAAACCACAATAAAAAGTGAAAAGGAAGAAGGAAATTAAAAATCAAGAAGGAGTTGTGCTCCCCAAACTGCTCCACTATCCGGCCAACCAGTGAACTACATCTCCCCCTTCACTCCAGCATAAGACACGAAGCTCACTGTCAGGAGGTGTTTCACTTGAGTGACTCTGTGGTGGTCTCTCTTCTTCCACTTGGCCCCCAACACTGGCAGCCAAGCTTCCCTCTGGAGAAATTGAAGAGGCTCATGACTTTGGAAAATTCCTCCCCAACAAATCTGCCAGGCCCATCCATTCCCTGAAAATGATGTCAACACCAGTACCACCCATACACATTCCAACTATCATCAGAAAAAGAACTCAGGGTAAATGCCCTGGGACTTAAGGGTATAGTTCTCCAGACTAAATTATCACCCTTAGGGTCCAGCACAAAGAACTTTTAAAACCCACACTCATACCCAAAATTATGAGAAAAAATTATATATAAAAACCTGTGAGTCATATTTATGTTAGACTACTGTACAGGAACACCTAAAGTTAGAAAACAAAGAAGCAATGTCTTCAAAATTCAGAGGAATAATGAGTTTCCACAAAGAATTCTACACACACATATACACACTATTAATTATGTAAGAGGGTAGAATAAAAATATTTTTAGACATGCAAAATGCTGCCTCAAGAAATTTAACTGTCAAGTACTCTTTGTCAAAAAATGACTGGAATATATCCCTGCAAAATGAGAATGTAGCCCAAGGAAAAGGAACACCATCCAACAGAGGATGAAGAGGAAATGACCAAGATGATGGCCAGTGGAAGTCCCAGGGTGCTAGGTGGCCATCAAGTCCAAAGACCTATCAAGATGGCAACAAGAGGACAGAAATTTCCACCAGGGATGACTCCAAGAAAAAAATAAAACTGATAGATTTGATCACATGCTCAACTGTCCTGAGAGGAGACGTGCAACTCAGGAGAAAGTATTGGCATAAATTAGTGCTAGCTCTATGGACAGAGAGGCAAAAAGTAAGGCAGTGATTAAGGTTGGGAAAAATAAAAGGTTGTTCAAAAGAGAAAAAATACACTACAAAGGCACTCTAACAAATCAATATACGTTAGCATAAAAATAAAAAAATAATCAATGGAAATGAATAGAGGGCCCAGGACTAGACAGCAGTCCACATGAGAGTGTAAGGTGCGGACACAGAGGCGCCTCTATTCAATGAAGAGAAGACGGCACATGAGAGTGTAAGGTGCAGACGCAGAGGCGCCTCTATTCAATGAAGAGAAGACGGCACATGAGAGTGTAAGGTGCGGACGCAGAGGCGCCTCTATTCAATGAAGAGAAGACGGCACATGAGAGT
>NW_006921644.1:6806306-6816975 GCF_000298275.1 Orycteropus afer afer | reverse complement strand
TTCAATGAAGAGAAGACGGCACATGAGAGTGTAAGGTGCGGACGCAGAGGTGCCTCTATTCAATGAAGAGAAGACGGCACATGAGAGTGTAAGGTACGGACGCAGAGGCGTCTCTATTCAATGAAGAGAAGACGGCTTATTTTGTAAATGGTCCCACACAAAAGGCTCTCAGAGGAAAATAATATGAACTGTTATCCTATGCCATAGATCAGTGATAATTCACATTGATCAAAGAAAAGGCTAGATATAAAAAGTAAAACAAAAACAAATCATAAGAAAATGGAAGTCAATTATAGTCAGAAGTGGAAGATTTCAACCCAAAAAGGGACACTGAAGCTTTGGAGAAAAAACAAAAACAACTCACTGCCGTCAAGTCAATTCCACTCATAGCCACCCCTCCTTGGGTTTCCGAGGCAGTATCTCTGCGGAAGGAGATTGCCCAACCTTCCTTCTGAGGAGTGGTTGGTGGGTTTGAACCCCCAGCCTTCTGGTTAGAAGTCAGATGCCTTAGGCAGTTCAAAGCTTTAAGGGGAAAATGAAATGTATGTGTCTATATAAACATAACTGCAAACTACATACTATATTAACCAGAATCCAGAAACTATATAAGCACAGCAAATGACAATACGTGAAAATTTAACAGAGAAGCCAAAGACTTGGAAAATATTTGCAACGGAGATGACATGGAACAGGTTAGTATCTCTTGTATATAAAGAGCTAGTGCAAATTTAAAAAAAAAAAAAAAAACATGGAAAAATGAACAAAAGATAGAAATAGACAGTTCATAGAAGAGCTAACTCAAATTGCCAATAAGCATATGAAAATATATTCAAACTCACTGGTAGTCAAGGAAGAGCAAATTAAAGTTGTTGTTGTTGTTGTTGTCAGGTGCCGTTGAGTCATCTCTGATTCAGCAGAACAAAACACTGCCTGATCCTATGCCAGCCCCACAATCCTTGCTATACCTGAGCCCATCGTTGTAGCCACTGTGTCAATCCATCTTGTTGAGGGCCTTCCCCTTTTTCATTGACCCTCCACTTTACCAAGAGTGATACCCTTCTCCAGGGAGTGGTCCCTTCTAACAACATGACCAAAGCAGATGAGACGAAGTCTGGCCATTCTCACTTCCAAGGAGCATTCTGGCTGCACTTCTTCCAGGACAGAATTGTTAGTTCTTTTAGCAGTCCCTGGTACTTTCAGCATTGCCAACACCACAACTCAAAAGCATTGACTCTCCTTCGGTCTTCTTTGTTCATTGTCCAGGTCTCACATGTATATGAGACAATTGAAAATACCATGGCTTGTGTCAGGTACATCTTGGTCTTCAAGAAGACATCTTTACTCTTCAGCACTTGAAAGATGTCTTTTGCAGCAGATTTGCCCAATGCTATATGTTGTCTGATATCTTGACTGTTGCTTCCATTGGTGCTGATTATTGTTGTTGTTGTTGTTGTTATGTGCCATCGAGTCGGCCCCGACTCATAGCGACCCCTCCTTGGGTTTCCGAGGCAGTATCACTACGGAAGTAGGATTGCCCAACTGATTATAGAAGCAAATAATATGAAGTCTTTGACAATTTTAATCATTTCTCCATTTATCATGATGCTGCTTATCGGTCCAGTTGTGAGGATTTTTGTTTTCTTTATTTCGAAGTGTAACCCATACTGCAGACTCTAGTCTTCAATTTTCATCAGTAAGTGCTTCAAGTGATCCTCACTTTCAGCAAGCAGAGTTGAGTAATTTGAGTATTGCAGGTTGTTAATGAGCCTCCCTCCAATCCTGATGCCACATTCTTTTTCATATAATCCAGCTTCTCAGATTATGTGCTCAGCATGTAGATTGAATAAGTATAGTGAAAGGGTACAACCCTGACACACTCCCTTCTTGGTTTTAAACCATGCAGTGTCCCCTTATTCTGCTTGAATGACAGCCTCCTGGTCTATGTACGGGTTCCTCATGAGTACAATTAAGTGTTCTAGAATTCCCATTCTTCTCAATGTTATCCATAATTTGTTATGATCCACACAATCGAATGCTTTTGCATAGTCAATAAAACACAAGTAAACATTTTCGGGTATTCTTTGCTTTCAGCCAAGATCCATCTGACATCAGCAATGATATCCCTTGTTCCACATCCTCTTCTGAATCCAGCTTGCATTTCTAGAAGTTCTCTGTCAATATACTCCTGCAACCATTTTTGAATTATCTTCAGTAAGATTTTTACTTGCCCATAGAATCTTTCAATATTGCAACTTGGGGCTTAAATTTTTCCTCAGTTCTTTCAGCGTTAGGAATGCTGAGCGTGTTCTTCCCTTTCGGTTTTCCAACTCCAGGTCTTTGCATGTTTCATTATAATAACTGACTTTGTCTTCTTGAGCTTCTCTTTGAAGTCTTCTGTTCAGCTCTTTTATCTTGTCATTTCTTCCATTTGCTTTAGCTACTCTTCATTAAAGGGCAAGTTTCAGAGTCTCTTCTGACATCCATTTTGGTCTTTTCTTCTTTCTTTTTAATGACCTTTTGCTTTCTTCATAGATGATGTTCTTGGTGTTGGCCCACAATTCCTCTGCTTTTTGGTCACTGGCATTCGGTATATCAAATATATTCTTTAGATGGTCTCTAAATTCATTAGAAATATATTCAAGGTCATATTTTGGCTCTCATGGACTTGTTTTAATTGTCTTTAACTTCAAGTTGAATTTGCATATGTGCAGTTGATGGTCTGTTCCACAATCAGCTCCTGGCCTGGTTTTGGCTGAAGATATTGAGCTTCTCCATCACCTCCTGCCACAGGTATAGTCAATCTGATTCCTGTGTACTCCATCTGACAAAGTCCATGTGTATAGCCGCTTTTGTGTTGTTGAAAAAAGGTATTTGCAATGAATAAGTCATTGGTCTTGCAAAATTCTATCATGCGATCTCCAGCATGATTTCTATCACCAAGGCCAGATTTTCCAACTGCCAGTGATTCTTCTTTGCTTCCAACTTTTGCATTCCAATCAGCAGTGATAATCAGCGCATCTTGATTGCATGTTCCGTCAATTTCAGACTGCAGAAGTTGGTAAAAATCTTCAATTTCCTCATCTTTGGCTTTGGTGGTTGGTGCATGAATTTGTAGTATTAACTGGACTTTCTTGTAGGCGTATGGATATTATCCTATCACTGACAGCATTGTTACCTCAGGATAGACCTTAAAACATTCTTTGTGGTGATGAATGCCACACCATTCCTCTTCAATTTGTCATTCCCGACATAGTAGATCATATGGTTGTCTGATTCAAAATGGCCAAAACCGGCCCATTTCAGCTCACTAATGCCTAGGATATCAATCTTTATGCATTCCATTTCATTTTTGACAACTTTCAATTTTCCTAGATTCATACTTCATACATTTCATGTTTCGATTAATGGGTGTTCACAGCTGTTTCCTCTCATTTTGAGTCATGCCACATCAGCAAATGAAGGTCCCAAAAGCTCTGTTTTATCCATATCATTAAGGTCGGCTCTACTCTGATGAGGCAGCTCTTTCCCAGCTGTATTTTGAGTGCCTTCCGAGCTGAGGGGCTCATCTTCCAGCACCGTATTGGGCAATGTTTCAGGGCTATTCATAAAGTTGTCCAGTAATAAAACAGACAGTGTTTCACTGCTATTCATAAGGTTTTCACTGGCCAGTTCTTTGAGAAATGAAGGGCCTCTTCCTTCTTCTGAGTCTGTCTCAGTCTGGAAGCTCTGCTGAAACCCGTGCACCATGGGCAATCCTGCTGGTGTTTGAAACACCAGTGGCACAGCCTCCAGCCTCACAGCAACATGCAAGCCACCACGGTATGACAAACTGACAGACAAGATAATTTCCCTTAGCTGTTCCAAACCATGTCCTGGGCAAAAAGTAAAGAAAATTAAGACCTATTGCCAGTGGAGATGATACAAAAGTTCTCTGACTTATTACTGGTATAAATGTGAAGTCTTTCAACAAAGCCATCTGGATATACCTGTTAGAATTAAAAATGTATCTACCCTTCAACCCAGAAACTCCATTCCTGCAATTCTGTCCTACAAAAATGAAAGTTTCTGTATCTAAAGATAGATGTTCAGAGACATTCATTACAACATTCTTCAAAGGGGAAGGAGAGGAAAAAACGCTGAAAATAGCAACTGGCCGCCAGTGGAGGAATATTAATCATTATAGTACATTCATACCATGAAATATTATATTATACTATGCAACCCAATGGGAGCTCTGGTAGCATAGTGCCTAAGGCACTTGACTGCTAACCAGAAGGCTGGTGGTTCAAACCCCCCAGCCACTCCTCGGGAGGAAGATGGGGAGATCTACTTCCGTAGTGATACTGCCTCGGAAACCCAAGGAAGGGTCGCTGTGAGTCAGGTCTGACTCGATGGCACATAACAACAACAACAACATGCAACCCAATAAATGAAGTATGAGAATTAGAACATCTGTTGAAATTAGAACTATTGCAGAGTGGAAGATACAGAGAAATATGTATATCCTAATACTATGCTTTAAGAGCCAAAATGTGTACAAAAACACAGTATTTGTCAATTCAAAATTTTTCAAGTATCTGATTCACGAAAACCAATTGCATTGATCATGTTGTACATTCATCACCAATTTCCACTGCCATATTGTTCATGCCAGTGAGTAAAACTCAGTGCCACCTAACGATGATTTTCCCCTTACCCTGCCTTTCGTGCCCCTGGTGAAGTGAAGGAGCTACTTACAAATGGGAAACAAGGCTAAGGTAGCAAATAAAGGGTAGTGAGGATATTTACTAATATCCAAATAAAGGATATTTACTTCTTATATAATTTACTTCTTATAGCTTCATCCATAATGTGTAGTAACATTGATGATATACTTTTCAGTCAAGTGGACACTAACCAAAAATAAAAATTCCTAAAAAAACAAGCTCATTGCCATGTACATGTGAAAGCTGGACAAAGAATAAGGAAGACCACAGAAGAACTGAAGCATCTGAATTGTGGTGTTGGTGAAGAATATTGGAAACAACCATGCATTGCCAGAAGAATGAACAAATCTGTCTTGGAAAAAGTACAGCTGGAATGCTCCTTAGTAGAGAGAACTCACCACAATTTCTGTGAAAGAAAGACAGCTGGAGATCTGCTCCTGTAGCGATTTTGGCCAAAGAAACCCTATGGGGCAGTTCTACACTCCCCTCTAGGATCCTTATGAGTCAGAATCCATTTGATGACACACAACTGACTCACAAAAGCCAAATGTTAAATATTTTAGAATTTTGCAAGATAGTTTTTAAACCTACCCATTGCTAAACATTAAATTATATAAAATATGATTATATCAACAACAGAGTAATAAAGAGAATGCTTCTTAATTATTTTGCTATATAGTACTGTCTTCTATACTTTTGAGCATATTTGCATCTATAGTACTTGTGTGGTGGGACTGCTATAACATGGGGTGCCACTGCACATCTCTTCACAGCTCCTTGTTCAGTGATATCATACTGGTAGCTTGAAATCAACCACGGTCGAGTATTTACATCATGGAAAATGGTAAACAATCAAGACTTGATTTACTGCTTTGCTGATTGTCTAGACTTAACAAAGTGATAAATAAAATGTTAATGCAAATTAAACTTAAAAGTGGATGTGTCTAGCAAAGAGCTCTGGTGGTACAGTGGTTAAAACATTCAGCTGCTAACCAAAAGTTCAGCAGTTCAAATCCACCAACTGTTGTGCGAGAGAAAGAGGAATCATTCTGCTTCCATAAAGACTTACAGCCTTTAAAACCCTAGGGGGCAGTTCTACTCTGTCCTATAAGGTCACTATGGGTTGGAATCAACTTGATGGCAGTGGGTTTGGTTTTTTAGGGGAGTCTGTAGCAAGAGGCAGGAGCCCTGATGGCAAAGCAGATCAGACATTTGGCTGCTAACCAGAAGCTCGCCAGTTCAAACCCACCAGCTGCTCCACAGGAGGAAGACAAGCCAATTTCCTTCCATAAAGATTTATAGCTATGGAAACCCAAGGGGGTTGCTGTGAATCAGAATTGACTTGATGGCAGTGGGTTGTGTAGCAAGAGGCAGTCCTTGGAACAGAACAAGTGGATATAGTATAGTTTCAAATTGGAAAAGCTGTGGGGGAGACTTATCCTTTCAGTTTACTTATTCAGTCTTTATGTTGAATAAGTAATCCATGAAGCTGGACTACATGAAGAAGAACGCAACATCAGGATTGAAGGAAGACTCATTAATAATAACCTGTGATATGCAGATGATACAACCTTGTTTGCTGAAAGTGAGGACAACTGGAAGCACTTACCGATGAAAGTCAAAGACTCCAGTCTTCAATACAGATTACACTTGAACATGAAAGAAATAAAAGTCCTTACAACTGGTCTGATAAACAACATCATGATAAACCGTGGAGAAAGTGAAGTTGCCAAGGATTTCATTCTACTTGTATCACAACTAATGCTCATTGAAGCAGCAGTCCAGAATCAAATGACAGATGGCATTGGGAACATCTACTGCAAAATACCTCTTGAAAGTGTTAAAAAGCAACGATGTCACTTTGACATCTGACCCAAGCCATCATCTTTTCAATCACCTTGTATGCCTGTGAAAGCTGGAAAATTAAAAGGAGGCTAGAAGAAGAACGAATGCATGTGAATTATAGTGAAGAATAATGAACATACTTTGGACTGCCAGAAGAATGAACAAATCAGTTCTGGAGAAAGTGCAGCCAGAATGCTCCCTAGAAGAGAGGAACAAGACTTGTCTTACTTTAGACACATCATCATGGAAGACTAACCACTGGAAAAGGACATCATGCTGGGTGAAGCAGAGGGCCAGCGAAAACAAAGGAAACCCTCCCTGAGATGGTTTACCACGATAGCTGCAGCCATGGGCTCAAACATACTGAAACTGTGAGGATGGTGCAGGACTGGGTAACGTTTCATTATGTTACACAAACACTTGTCACAACAAGCACGTGCATTTTGAAAAAAAGAAAAATGTTAAATAATTAAATGGCACCTCCTCTGGGAAACCTTCAGTCTCTCACTGCTCACTCCAAACATCCTTTGTACCCATCTGTCAGTAGCAGTTGTCACACTGCTCCAAAGGGTCTCATTCCTGACATTCCTCCCCACTGACCTGAGGAGTTCCTTGGCACAGGGACTGTGTGGAGTCTCCCTCTAGCTGCTCAGCACAAGAGAAAATCAATCCGTTGGGTAGTCAGAAGGAAGGAGGAGCTCAGGGACAAAGTCTCAAAGACCAAACTCAGCCTGGGAGATGTGGGCAGGGCTTCCTCAAAATGCTTGCCCGGGACCCCAGGACGCCAGCTGCCACAGAATCTCCAGAGACATTCCCTGGTATTCTCAGCTGATCTCTCTTTATGGATGGATTTCATCAACAAAACTCTCAGCTCCCAAGTGGTGAAGATGCATGAGGACATCGGAACCAGCTTTGTTTCTTCTGCCTGTTTTCTTTTTTAAACTGTTGTTCTCAGGGTCTAAAAGTTTCTCCATAAATGAAGATACAATCTCATAGTCTTGGCAGGAAAAGGTTCTGGCCTCTGGTAGAATTTTCTTATCTCTTACTGATGGGTAGACTACAAAACTCAGTAGGAATGCTCATCTTACCCTCTGAGAGTCTGGGTGCAGCAGGCAATCTGATAACCATGACAAGGAGTGGAGACAGGCTGAGAACTACATTCTTAGAGGGGAGAAAAATAAATGTCTTCATTTTTCCAGGGAAAGGCATTCCTGTCAGTGTGGAGGTGCAGTATTGCACAGGGGCTTTGAGCATGGGCTGCCCACAGACCTAGCTTCAAATGCTGGCCTTAAGTAGGGTGGGTGACCCTGCTAGACTTCAGCCTCTTCATCTATAAAATGGGAATTTTAACACTACTATGTCATTTGCTTTTTGTGAAGATTAAATATGAACTATGAAATGAAAGCATATTTGCAATAAAAACTTGTACATGGAATTCCATAACAGTTTTATGTATAAATTGTCAAATACTGGAAACAATCCAAATATCTACCAGCATGTGAATAGGTAAACAAAATGTGGTATATTCATATAATGGAATAATACTCAGTAGCAACAACAAATAAACTGGTACTATGCACCACTAGATACACGAGTCTCAAAATAGTTACAATGTATGAAAGAAACCAAACCGAATAAATAAAAGTACATACCATACACACACTCTAGAAAATGCAAATACAGTGACAGAAATAAGATTGGTGGTTGGTTGTCTGGTGTCAGGAGGGTAGGGGAGAGGGTCAGGAGGAAGGAAGTAGAAAGAGGCATGTGGAAACTTTTAGGGGTGATGGACATGTTCATTATCTTGTTTGTAGTGATGGTTTCATGGACATGCTTGTATGCCAAAACGTAACAAATTGAATATTTTAAATATGTTCAGTTTATTGAATGTCAGTGATACCTCAAGAAAGCTGTTAAAAACCACAGGCGACAACAGATATGAAGTGCTCAGAACAGTCTCTGGTTGAGCAAAATGTCAATCAAGTGAAAATGACAAAGCTCAAGAAGCTGATGACAATGATGCTATTCCTGCTGCTCTCCCTCCTGGGGGGAGCACTGCTTCTTACCAACGTTCTGGGAATGTCCACACTCCTTTCTCTTCTAGGACTCATCTTGATTATTCATGGTCCAGCATGGTTCTCACTCCTCAAGGGCCCTACCGTATAGTCTGCTGCTCAAAGGCTCCCCGCAAGCTTCACTGGCCTTGGGTCCAGGCAGACCTGGATTGGAATTTGGCATTTTATTTTCTGACTTGGGCCAGCTTCAGTTTCCTAGTCTATCAGCTGGAGGTGACAGTATTGTTGTTAGGTGCCATCAAGTCCATTCCAACTCACAGAGACCCCTTGTACAACAGGAGAGACACCGCCTGGTCTTGTGTTGTCCGTGCAATTGCTGCTGTGCTCTAGCCCAACGCTGCAGTCTCTGTGTCATTCCACCTCACTGAGGGTGCTCCTCTTTTTTCACTGACCCTCTCTGGTAGCATAGTGCCTAAGGCACTTGACTGCTAACCAGATGGCTGGCGGTTCAAACCCACCAGCCACTCCTTGGAAGGAAGGTTGGGCATTCTACTTCCGTAGTGATATTGCCTCGGAAACCCAAGGAGGGGTTGCTATGAGTCGAATCCGACTCCATGGCAGTGGGTTTCGTTTCTTGGTTTTGGTTCTACTTTAATAGGCATCCTTCTCCAGAGATGGGTCCTTCCCAATAACATGACCAAAGTACAAAGGTGACAGTAACAGTGCCCATTTCACGATAGCAGGTGGGAGAATGAGCAGAGTGGTTAGGTACAACTGAGGGAGATGAACTTGTCTGTCAGTTTGGACTCCTGTGGTGGCTTGCATGGTGCTGTGAGGCTGGAGGCTATGCCACTGGTGTTGCAAAATGCCAGCAGGGTTATCCATGGTAGACAGGTTTCAGTGGAGGTTCCAGACTAAGACAGACTCAGAAGAAGGAAGAGGCCATTCACTTGTCAAAGAATTGGCCAGTGAAAATCTTACGAATATCAGTGAAACACTGATATATTACTGGAAAACTTTATGCAAGGATTGTAAGGATAGCACAGAACCAGGCAGTGTTTAGTTCTGCTGTGCACAGGATCACTATGAATCGGAGATGACTCGATGGCACCTAACAACATCTGTAACATTTCATGATAACGGTGGAGATAGTGCAGATAAAGTTCCATGGCTCACAGAGTACGTATTCCATACATGGGACTTTGATGCTTTATATTCCATCTCATATTGGTTGAGTAGTTCAGGGGCTACTCAAATGTACCTTCTTCTCTGCCTGAGTCCTGAACAAATTGAGACATAAGACGTGACCGTCACAGACAGAGGTCAAACAGACTTAAATTGGAGGAAGTTGTTTAAGGTGAAAGCAAAACTAATTCTTAGTACTAACCCTCTAAACCCCACAGATTCATCTCCATAGAAATGGAGCACTGCTCGAGGGCAGCCTCCCAACATGGGGTGGGGTGGGGGTATGCTGTGCCTGGAAAAGAAGAGGGGTTCCCACTCTCTGTGGGAACCTTGATCCCAAGAGAAAAAACGGGAACTCCTGAACCAAAAAGGTCGACTTTACTATTCCTGAGTTTGTACAGGCATTCCTCAGAGATATTACAGGTTTGGTTCCAGACGACTGCAATAAAGCAAATATCGCAATAAGGTGAGTCACATGATTTTTTTTTCCTCTTCATTGTGATCTGGGTGGAAGCTTACAGAGCAAATTCATTTTCCATGCAACAATTCATACACACTTTGTTTCATGATATGCACTCCTTGTAATGTAACAGCTCTCCTCTCACCTCCTTCCTCGGGTTACCTCTTCCCTCAGAAATTTCTCCCTCACAAATGCTGCCCTTCTGATCTCCCATGGTTGATCCTTCTAAGGAGTGTACCTACCTGTCTATTGGTTGGCTGGAAGCCACAAGAGTGAGTTCAATTCCAGGCCTCAAGTGTCCTAGGGGCCATAAGCTCAGGGGTTTCACCAGTCTCTATCAGAGAGTCACATGAACTTTTTGGTTTCCTAAGTATTTCAAAGTTATGTTTAAACAACTGTTGTTGTTGTTTTATGCCGTCGAGTTGGTCCCGACTCATAGCGACCCCTCCTTGGGTTTC
>NW_006921644.1:6782147-6805938 GCF_000298275.1 Orycteropus afer afer | reverse complement strand
CACTACACCACCAGAGCTCCCTGTTTACCCTATACTGTAGTCTAACAGGGCCAGAAGGCTGGCGGTTCAAACCTAACAGCCACTCCTCAGAAAGAAGACTGGGCAATCTACTTCTGTAGAGATACCACCTCAGAAACACAAGGAGGGGTCGCTATGAGTCAGCACTGACTCAAGACAGTGAGTTTGTTTTTCTTTCATTGGTAGTCTAGTAAGTGTGCAACACCATTATAAAAAAAAAAGTCTGAAATGTGAGAATTACCAAAATGTGCTGTGAAGTGAGCCCATGCTTTTGGAAAATTGGTGCCGATAGATTTGCTTGATGCGGGGTTACCACAAACCTTCAATTTGTGAAAAATGCAGTATCTGTGACACATAATAAAATGGGGTATGCCTGTATAGCACATAAGTCTCTTCTCTCTTACCCTTTGGTGAGGCAGAGAGACCAGCATGTCAAACTAATGGAGTTCCCACCACATGAAGAGAAACATCGGGAGTGGTGAATAAACATTCCTTCTTCAAAATGCTGTTTCCATTCATTACTTCATGAGCAGAAGTACTGCCTTCCTAATTATATTGTAAGATTATAATGACTCAGCACACAGAAAAACTCAGTGTATACTTCTGGCCATAAATACTGAAATGATGATTTCAGAAGTCAGTATGTGGAAGAAGAACCTCCTTAAAGCAGCGGTCCTCTCTAAGGCACCTCAGTCTGAGTACCTCCAGTGCTGCAGAACTCATCACGTCTCCCACCAGTTCTGCCCCAGCCTGCAGTCACTGACCAGCTAGTCACAGAACTATGACCCTTGACTTCTGGATCGGTACTAAATAGGGCTGTGCCACTTTCTTGTGGCATCCCTCCAAGTGGCTCAAGAAAGTTAGCCATACTGCTCTAAGTCTTCTTGCTCTTTGAATACACAAACCCCATCCTTTCACCATTCCCCATCTATCATGATTTCCCAACTCTTACTGTCTTTATCTCCCTGTGTCACTTTAACACAAAAGCTACCTGAACAGGTACAATCACTACTGAATTAAATCAGATGCCTTGCATAGCACAATGTAGACAGAACCACGTAGCCCCATGCAAAGGAATCAAGGCTTCAAAAACCAAACCTATTGACGTCCACAAAGCTGAATCATGGTGACCGTACAGAACAGAGTAGAACTGCCCCGTAGGGTTTGTAAGGCGGTCACCTTTTACAGAGCCAGACTGCCCCATCTTACACCCATGGAGTGGCTGGTGCACTTGCACTGCCAACTTTTCGTTAGCAGCCAAGTGCTTTAACCACTGCTCCACTGGCCCCTAATGAAGGCTTACCTGCGTGTTTTCAGCAGCCCCCACACTCTGCTGATATCCATGGAACCTGAGGTCAGGTATTTCTCAATTGCTGCCAAGCCAGCGCTTCCCAGGCTTGCACTTCAGCTCCTGATTTCTCTGGTTGGAGTTCCAGAATTCCGTTACTCACTACTCCACTCAGCTGTTCAGGAGGCAGCCATGTGTGGGGGTTAAGATCATGGCTGTCACCAGATGGGCCTGTGTACAAGCTTTGGGCCTGATTCTCAGAGCTCCCATTTTCTCACCTGTAAAATGCCTGGTATCTACATTAAAAAGCAAAGTCCCAAGTCATGAGATTGCTATAATGGGACACGTCTATAAATGGTTTAGCACAATGCCTGCTACAAAGAAGCACTCAAGTGAGTATCAGCTCCCATTATAATGATTTTGAATACATCAACACTACTACTATGAGAGGCTCTAAGACAGAAGTACAAGACACTGGACGGAATCATGATGTCAGAGGACATCATTTTATTCACTTTATCCATCACTTTTGAACTGTGTGTATAAAACCATCAATACTCTGCATTTTCAGTTACTTAACTATATTTTAGGGGGATATTGTATGGTATAGGAGTCCTGGTGGCACAGGGGTCAAGCACTTGGTTGCTAACCAAAAGGTTGGGGATTCAAACCCACCAGCCATTCCATGGGAGAAATATGTAGCAGTCTGCTTCCATAGAAGATTTATAGCCTTATAAACCCTACGGGGCAATTCTGTTCTGTCCTATAGGGTTGGTAATGAGTCGGAATTGATTGGACAATAGTGGGTTGGATTTGGTTTTGTGTAGTAGAGTGTACTTGTGAATTGGGGAATCTGAAAATGTCTTCAGGAAGTATGCCTTTCAAATGTCTAGGGTCTACCATTGACAAGCAACCTACATTCTTTGAGGGTCATTTCCCATGATGCCTCATAATCACATAGTCAAATCCTTTTGAGTGCCTGGGTGGTGGTGGTGGGGGAATGACATTCCCATGGGACTGCAAATTTGGAGTTTTCTCTTGAGCTAGTTTCTCCCCACCTGCTTTGACTCCAAATTATTTCTTATTCATATTTTCACTACCCTTTGCTTTCTAATGTAAGGCTACAAATAAAACCCAAATAGCAGCTGAGTGGATGAGCCTTCCCCCAAGTCACAAACTCTCTCTCCTCTACATTTTTCTCTGAACAGAGCTGAAAAGACCTTTCTTGTTCAGCTGTAGCTTAATTTCCAAACCCCAGCACCTTCTGAGGGTTAGCATTTGTGGTAGATCGCTGTCTTCATCGAGTTCAACTAGTCACACCTCTCAATACCTACAGCCCTTGCCATGTAGCACTGCAAGCCCCTCTCCCTCTGAGCAGGGCATTCTGCTTCCTCTCTGAACTCTCGGCTCAGCCACGTCACATATTTTGGCTAGTGGGCTATTAGCAGACTTAATGTAAACTCTGGTACCTCTGCAATGCCATGATCACATATTCCAGCTATCCTCCTGGAGCATGAAAGGCATACTAGTCCTTGCAGCCAAAACCATCCTAGGTCAGCTAACAGCCAATGACCCAGCCAAGATCAACAGAGCCAATGAGCTAACCTGCAGCCAACCCCAGACACACTAAACAAACAAACAAAAACTAAATTAAGCTAAACCAGGTGTCACTGTGTTGATTCCAACTCATGAAGACCCCATACCCATGTGTTGCAGATTAAAACTGTGCTCCATAGGTTTTCAAGGCTGTGACCTTTTGCATGTAGATCACCAAGCCTTTCTTCTTAGGCACCTGTAGGTAGTTCAAACCACCAACCGTTCTGTTAGTACAGTGCTAAACTGTTCACAGCACCCAGAAACCCATGCCCCTTGAAATCAACTGAATCCAGCCGAGATCAGATAAACCCTACAGACTTCTGTATGCCTATGATATCCTATAACTGTTTATTGCTCAGCATTACTAGAGTAATAGGTAACTAATACAGCTTTTCTACACCAATCTATATCGATGCCAATGGAAGCAGCAGTCAGGACATTAGACGACATGTAGCACTGGTTGGGTCAACTGCGAAGGAACTGTTTCAAGTGCCAAGGAGCAAGAATGTCTCCTCGAGGACTAAGGTGCACCTGACAAGCCATGATATTTCCAATTGCCTTGTATGCATGTGAGACCTGGACAATGAATAAGGAAGACCGAAGAAGAGTTGATGCTTTTGAGTTGTGGTGCTGGCAAAAAATGCTGAAAGTACCACGGACTTCTAAAAGAACTAACAGATCTGTCCTGGAGAAAGTGTACCTGAAATGCTCCTTGGAAGCAAGAATAGCCAGACTTTGTCTCACCTACTTTGGTCATGTTGTCAGAAGGGACCATTCCTGGAGAAGGATGTTATGCTTGGTAGGGTGGAGGGTCGACGAAAGAGGGGAAGGCCTTCAACGAGATGGACTGACATGGTGGCTGTGCCGATGGGCTCAAGTATAGCAGGGATTGTGGAGCTGGCACGGGATCGGGCAGTGTTTCGTTCTGCTGTGCATGGGGTCGCTATGAGTCAGAAACGACTCGACGGCACCTGACAACAACAACACACCAATCTATAAAAACTGTGCCTGGAAGGCTTGAGAACAAAGCAGGTAGGAAAGCCTGCCTCTCTTTCAATTACTCACCACCCTTGCCCCAAAGCTTGAGGTGGCTTAGTGACTGACATCATGGTGAAAAATCTCATAACCTCAGATCATGAGGAATGGAAGTTTGATGATTTCCTTGAACATAAAAAATTATACAATTCCACAAACAGACACAATCACTGGCCACAGACTCAACATTCTGGTTGACACTACTACACTCAGAATGGATGACTTGTCTCTCCTCTGTCACCCAGAACAATTTCACCATTGCTAGCCTACTTCTGAAATACGAAATCTTGGGCGAGTTATAACTTTCTCTGCAGCTTGGATTTTTTTTTTTTCCCCTGAGAGCTATTTTAAATACCCCAAACTTGTGTGGGAGTGTCAATCGGCCACGTTTAATTGGCCAGATTGTTAGCCTCAGCTGAGGAATTCGCCTCAGCAGTGCTGCACTCCTCAGAAAATTAAACACAGACATGATCGTTAACTTTGCTCTGTTATTGTGGCTACAGAATGGCAAACCAATCTGTTCAAACTGAAGAATCCAGCCGCTCAATTATCTGTCAGGCCTACATGGCTAAACACCCCATAAGCAGATTTTTTTTTTCCTACTTAGCTGAAGCATATTTTGATTGAATAGATTGCTTCCTTGGCATTGTGTATGGCCAAGACTCAAGGCCCGCCTAACAGCCTGTCAGTTCCTTAGGAAAAAGCTGGTTTTACAAATACAGCTCCTCATCCATTCATTCATTCATTTAACCAGCAAGCATTTATTACATACCTACTCTGGGTCAGAAACTGTGTTAGGTGCTGGGAATAAGGAAAACTTAAAAAAACAATTAGTAAGACAGACAAGTAGTAAAAGGATAAGGCAAAACTGGAAGCCAGGTCTCTGACTCCTTGGTGATGATTTTGTCTCCCACAGGACATTTGCCAATGTCTGGAGATATTTTTTGGTTGTCACAACTGGAGGGCAGGGTGCTGCTGGAATCTAGTGGGTAGAGACCAGGCATTCTGCTGAACATCCTGCAGTGCACTAGACGACTCTCACCACAAAGAATCCTCCAGCCCAAAATGTCAAGAGTGCAGAGGTTGAGGACCTCTACTGAAAAGCCATACGCTGGACAAACTTCTCTGAGTGCAAAGTCTCAGTGCCATCCATTGCTGTATCTTCTACTCCAGCACAGGACCGAGCATAGTGAGGTTATCAATACATGCTGGATGGATAGATAAATGGATGGGTGGATAGATGGATGGATGGATGGATGGCTGGATGGATAGATGGATGATGGATAGATGGACAGATGGATGGATGGAGGATGGATGGATGCAGAGATGGATGGATGGGTGCATGGATGGATGGATCTCACACCTACAGACCCTATCTACAAATGCATACAATGGGACTGATTCTGCTGTTTAGGTCATTAGAAATTAAACAAATGATTTAATTTTCTAGTCAGACTTTAGGTGGTTTAATTAAGGGACACAACCTAGTAATGACAAACATGAATTTCACAAGATGTGTACAACATCTAATGGCAAAGCTTCTGTTTAATACTGAGTTTTCTGCTCCAGAAAACCCCCAGATCTGGCCTCAGCCCTTTTCCTAATTCTTTCTTCAACTCAGATAAGATGTTCCAGGCTGTTCCTTCAGACATTCTTGGGCTGAAGTGAAGATAATCTGTCTTATTTCTTAACCACTGGAAATGTGAGTCAATTTATCATACCCAACATTCTGTAGACTCATTTGGCCAATTATCCTAGTTTAGGTCTGAACTCATCCCTTGTTGTTGTTGTTGTTGTTATGTGCCATCGAGTTGGCCCCGACTCATAGCGACCCCTCCTTGGGTTTCCGAGGCAGTATCGCTACGGAAGTAGGATTGCCCAACCTTCCTTACAATCTGTTTTAGATGTTAATTTTTGATACTGTGATTTTGGCTTGTCCTTCAAATGAGTTGAGTTGTTGTTGTTGTTGTTATGTGCCGTCGAGTCAAACCCAACTCATAGCGACCCCTCCTGAGTTGAGTAGAAACACTGATTTATTTTTATCTCAGAAAAAATTACTCAAGAACATATTCTCTTGCCTTTGATTCCCCCCATAAGAGATTATGAAGATAAATGCCTACGGGTTGATATGCTCACTGACAGGTAGCTCACCTCAGCTTTGAACAAGGTACTGAGCTTGGTACTATGGCAGGAGATGTTCCAAGGCCAGCAAGATTCAAGAGGTCACAGTAAGGAGGGCCCTGTAGTGAGGATGAGATGCTGGCAGCTGTATCTGGGTTCAGGATGAAAGCTCAGGCAGGATGCTGAAAACCATGGACAAGTATGTGTCTCCCAATGGATCACATGATCTTTGGGACAGAGGCCAGATCTTTAATGAGCATGCTTCTCCTGTTGTTGTTGTTGTTGTCATTTGCCATTGAGTCGTACCCAACTCATAGCGACCCCTCCTTGGGTTTCCGAGGCGGTATGACTGTGGAAATAGATTGCCCAACCTTCCTTCCGAGGAGTGGCTGGTGGGTTTGAACCGCCACCCCTCTGGTTAGCAGTCAAGTGCCTCAGGCACTATGCTACCAGAGCTCCTATGCTTCTCCTACCCACCTTCAGTTTGGTTCCTCATTAGAAATTCTCCAATGAGATTCACATAGTAGAGCAAATGTTGGGAAAGTCTTTCCTCTTGAAGATTAAGCTGAGATGTGTGAGTCTTGTTAAAGTAGGTCTGGCCAGCCTGGTTCAGCTGTCCAGTTTCCTGTCTGCCCCCCTAAGAATATGTGCAGTGCTTAAATATTACAGAATTTGGATACCCACCAAACAACTGTCATCACAACTGCTCTGATGAGCCAGACAGACTTGGCCAAAGTTAAAAGAGGTGAAAAGAAAGATTCCTTTGTTTGTTCAACAAACACCTACTATGCCAGGCACAATGCCAGGTGCAAATGACACCACGTACTAGGCAGCCAGAGTCATTGCTTTCAAGTTGCTTCCAGTCAGCTGTAGGAGATGGGTGTAGGTTTGCTTTTGTTCTGTGCCCTCCTTCCTTTCTATAATTCCTTAGAATCCAAAAAGAAAGGCAGGCTTCTTGGATGATTTCTCTGCTTTATTCTCTTTTTGGCCACCTTTACATTCCCTGTATCCTCCTCCATTTCTGGATCATCCTTGAAAAGGCACAAGCATGAAGTCTGAAGGCGTGGCCGCCAATGTGGGTTCATGGATCACTGTCAGAATCAAGGTCAGGATCTCTAAGATCCTCTTCTCTTTTTGTTTGTGCTCATTGCCTCGTGTTACAAAATGGCTGCTAGACCCCTAGGCATCGTGGCTACAGGACACAGGAAGAAAGGGAGCACCAAGGCTAATAACAGTCCATTCCAACTGAGAGCTCTCTGGAAAGCATGACCCTACAGGTTTTGGCTTATTTCTAGTTGTCTGTAACACTGGCACATGGCCACCACCAGTCGGGAGGTGGCATAAAGAAAAGGTTTGTGGGTGAGGATCAGGGCAATGAAGCCGAAGAGCCTGTCAAGCAGCCTATGTGGGAAATACCACTGACAGTGAAGCTAGCATGAAGGGGAGGAAAGGGGAGATCGTAGGACAGCAATTGAGCTCCTGAGTCTAACCAGACCTGAACTATGCATGGACTTTCCATTACATAATCCATTTCCCTTTTTTTAACTTAGTTTAGCTTGAGTTGGGTTTCTCTTTTGAAAAAGTCCCCATACAGCATCTCCTCAGAGTCACATTTACACTTGCTGCAAACAGGAAGCACTCCTGTCATGGATTCAGATCCAGATCCAGATCCAGAAGTAGGAATGCTTCAGAAAGGCAGGCAGGTTGGAGAAGAAGAGCAGCCCAGAATTTCCTGTGGGCTCGCAGTTCCAAACATAGTAGCCCGGCTATACCTGACATACCCTCCCTGCCTGGAGCTTGCCTCTAATGGGGTTGAGTGCCACCCCACGGCCCTGGCCCAAGCCCA
Source organism: Orycteropus afer afer (assembly GCF_000298275.1). Lineage (NCBI taxonomy): Eukaryota > Metazoa > Chordata > Mammalia > Tubulidentata > Orycteropodidae > Orycteropus > Orycteropus afer. Next base: position 6,798,034 of record NW_006921644.1, on the reverse strand, counting down.
GGCCTAGGCCAACCCAATAGGTGTCACAGTGTAGTTAGTCTTTGTTCAGTCAAACCACCTTACAGAACAGGAAAGCAGTATAAAATCCATGTGTGTTGGTGTGAACAACTCCTGTGCAGATGGAGGAATGACTGACCTATATGCACTGCCCAGCCCTCAGTACAGCGAGCCTTATGATTAAACATGGCCGGTTCCAGCCTCCATGAAACAGAAAGTTGTTGCCAATTGTAAATGGCAGGACTGGTCCAGGTTGAATCCAACCCACCCACTGTCGGAAGCATAAAGGCATCTGTCGCCTCCTGCGGACTCTGCTCCTAAACCAGGACACTCCTCTTAGGAATGAAGAAAAGGCCATCTTCCAGCACATAATTGTGTAATATACAGAATGTAACAAAAGGGAGACCCTCGAGCACCATTCCTGGAAAGCCCATCAGTGTTTTCATTACAGGTTATTTTCGGCAGTGATTTATGCCTGCGCCGTGAAGCCAGGCTGATAGCTGGGTTCTGGACCCACAGGCCCGGCCCAGGAGAATCGCGCCGAGTTGAATTCAGTTGGAATTGTGTGGCCAGCTCCACGCTGAGGACTTGCAAACTGACTGAAGCTCGCTTCTGGGGCCTCTGGCACTTCTGCAGCAGTTCTCATTCAGAGCATCCTCAGTTCCTCACCTGCGAACTGTGCTTTCCCAACAGGCTGAGCTATCTGAGGCCATGAATACTGGCAAGAGTCCCGTTTTATACTCTTCAAAGGGCTGGGGGTCTTTGCAGAGAGCAGGGATTTATAATTGAACTCCACAAATATAGTTTATGCTCTTTTAAAGTAAAAAAGGTGTCACCTAAACTTAGATAATCACTTAACAGTTGTCGCCTGTTCTTTCTCTATGTGGTCCCCGCATGACCCTTGTTCCCATCTTCACCTGCAAGCTCTGGGTGTCCTTGGGGTAGATGGGCATGACCTGTGATGTCCGCAGCCTCATCTGTCTCCTTGGGAAGTGGAAAGAATGTTCCAGAGCTTGCACCCTGGCACTGCAAACCCAAGTCCACCTAAACTACGATCTACAAATCAAAGCCAGACTGGACCCCCAGGACCAGCCCCCGTCTGCCGCTGTCCAGTCTAGAACTGGCATTCATTACTTATCTGGAATCCAGCTTAGAGTCTGGAATGTAACCCTCAACTCAGCAGTCTACCTCTAGAGTTCTATAAGGTGAGGAGGAAGGAGGAAAATCAGAAGATGTTCTTTTTTCTGTATTTCTCTCCCTGGCCCTCCTGGACACTAACAGTGGAACAACCTACTAGCTTTCTACAGAGCTTGTCTTCTATAAGCTGTGACCTATCCGCAAGCCCCCAAATGTCATCACAAGGCCATGTGGTTCCCACATCACTGCCACCATCATCCCCATCATCAACAACATCTATCAGCACCACCAACATCTATCAACATCACCTTTTACCATCATCAGCACCATCAATCTCAGCACTGACATTTACCGAGAAGTTACCATCATGCGGGCCCTGATCCAGTCCAGGGATGTACTGTCAATCAATCCCCTCTATCGTCCTCTGGCCTATGTACTGCTTTTATCCCAATTTTACAGTTGAGACAACTGAAGTCTGAAGATGTAAAGCAACACGCCTAAGGTCATCAAGTTGAAAAGCCAGGACAGACTGACCCGACGCCCTTGCTCTGGGCCATGATGGAACACCACGGAGCACTACTTCTCAACCACATGATGTCATGGGTAGGCTGTCCAGGAAGCAGACTCCGAGATGCAAGGTTGAGGTCAGGATGTTGATTAGGGAGTGCCCTGGGGACTGACCTCTGTGGAAGGGGGAAGAAGGATGAACAAAGGGAGAAGGTGGGCCTTCTAACACCCTTCATTCATTTCTAATCACCACTATATCAAATTACCACAACAGTGCCTTAAAATAGCACAAATTTATCATTTCACAGTTCTGGACACCAGAATTCTGAAGTAAGTCTTACAGGGCTAAACAGGGCTAAAAAAAAGGGGGCTGAGCTCCTTCTGAAGGAATTGAACAGAATCTGTTCCTTTACCTCTTCCAGCTACCAGAGGCTACCCAGGAGCACTGAGCACAGTGATCAAATGCTCAGCTGTTAACCAAAAGAACAGGAGTTTGAACCCATTAGCCATTCCATGGGAGAAAGATGTGGCAGTTGGCCTCGATAAAGATCTACAGCCTTGGAAACCCTGTGAGGAAGTTCCACTCCATCCAGTAGGGTCACTATGAGTTGTAATTTACTCAGTGGCAGTGGTTTGGTTTTTTGATTTATAGGCCACCAGCATTCCTTGGCTGATGGCCCTGCCCACATCTCTCCAACCTCTGCTTCCATCATCTCTTCTCCTTCTCTGACTCTGGCCCCTCCCACTTCTCTCTCTTAAAGAAGCCTAGTGATGATATTGGCCCCACCTGGGTAATCCAGGGTCATCTTTCTATCTCAAAATCCTTAACTGATCATCAGATCTGCATATTCCCCTTTGCAATGTAAGGTAACATAGTCACAGGGCCCAGGATTCACTCGCTGACCACTTACCCATGCCCTCAGTCCATCACTGCATGTGGGCCCTCCAGCAGAGGCAAGCCCTGAAGGGGCCTGATAGCTGAGGGCCATCTCCCAGTTGCATTGCCAGCAGCTGGAACCAAATGTCCTTCCCTGAATGGGGACCTGGGTGGCACATCTCCATGTCTGTCACATATCCCCAGAAAGTCCAGGTTCAACTCAGTTCACACCATTCCTCCTTGTGCACGTGCCCAGCTTTGAATCTCAGCTCGAAGCTCCACCTCAGACTCTATTACAGGGCCTGCTTTAATCTTCGTCTCCTGAGAATATTCTCTGATTTTATATTTATGACCAACTGTTTAAAGCGTCTCTCGAGTGTCTGACCACAGCTCACTTGTCCATTACTGTGGCCATCATTGGACTCTCTCTATTTGGAAAGCAGCACAGACAAACGGTAAGGCTGCTTCTGGCCTTGAGCAGGTGGGTTTTGGGGGCGTATCTCCCCACTGTAAATGGGTTACAGTTGAGCATATTTCCATCCATCTGCAGCCCACCATATTGCAGGTAACTGTGAGCAAAACATACCATAAAACCATAAGGGGCTTCTCCCTTCCATCGATTCTCTGTGACCTGTACTAACAGCAGTCCTCTGAGGCGCCCTCCCTACCCTCCGAGCAGCACCACTGACCTGGAGACTGCTCAGAGAGTCAAGGAGGGAAGTGAGCAATGGCTGGAGGGGTTTTAAAAAAGGAGTAAAGGCCCGAGATGCAAAGACCTGAGCTCAGTGTTTTGATGCTGCCTTCAGAGAGACCCCCTGTGTAAGATGATCTTCTGCAGTGTGGTAAACCCATCTGTCTATTCATTAGAGCACACACCTGCCTGGTCTGCCTGCCCTGCATGCCTTTCATTTGGGGGAAGTGCTAACCCAACTGTCCATGGGACTCTGGAGGGACTGTCAGTAAATAGATACCCCTCTTCACCACCTGGGGGGTACTGGCTACCAGGATCATCCTGGGAGCTTGTGATGGGTCCACCAAAGATAATCTCTCCCCGACTCCCCTTCTATTCCTCCTCTTTCTTCTTCTCCCTGTCCTCCACTTCTTCTCCTCCTTTCCTTCTGTCTCTCTTCTCCTTCTCCCTCCTTCCTGGGTTACTAAGCACCCTAGGATATAGGTTTGGGGTTGTTGGTGTTCATGATGTATGTCTGTCTGCTCAGGAGATGGGAGAGAATTGGAGCCCTGGTGTCTGTAGGAACCGCTGGATCCAATCATACCAGGAGGCCTCACTACGTCATTTCCAGTTATATAAGCCAACACATTCACCTTGACGACAGTTATTTTTCACGGGTTTCTACCGTGTGACAGTGAAAGGATCTTATTTCCTTTTATGCATCTACTTCTAGGTGCTTCCCAGAATTCTGTGTCAAATTCAACATGCTCCACGTGACCTGTTCCCAGCTTCACCTGCAAGCTCTGGGTATCCATGGGGAAGGTGGGCGTGACCTGTGATGTCCCCAGCCTCAACACAGGCCATCTGTCTCCTTGGGAAGTGGAAAGAACGTTCCAGAGCTTGCACTCTGGCACCACAAACCTAAGTCCACCTAAACTATGATCTAGAAATCAAAGGCAAACTCAGCATCTTGTTGTCCCTACACCCGCATTTCCAAACTTTCCTGCCTTTTCCCAAAATACGCTCTTTTTCTGCATCCCTTAATGCTGCTTCATCTTTCTGAAGCCTTCCTTTACTTCAAGCCATGCATCCTCCTCCTATCACTGCCTTCCCTTTATTCTGGATGAACAGGCCCACACTACTTCAGGGCCACACGCATCTTCCCCCATCCTATGTATGCCCACAAGCTGATTTCTCCAGGCCTACTTCTAGGCAAAAGCTTCTACTAGGTCCCAAGAAATACAACATGAACCCTAGTGCCCTTGCCTGACGTGCAGAGTTGGGACTGTAGCATTCACAAGCCTGGACTGTAGCTCCAGAGCAGGACTCAAATCTCAGCTCTGCCACTTCCTGGCTGTGTGACTTTGATCAACTTACTGAATCTCTCTGACCTCAGTATCCTCATCTATAAAATGCAGAGAATAGTACTTAGTCCATACGATTGGGATGGGAATTAAATGTGCGTTAAATGATTGGTACAGAGACTGGAGCAGCAGGAGCACCTAACAATTAATCCAACACATATTGATTAAACCCTACTATGTGCGAGGTGGAAGTGGTTAAGGTTCTTGGCTGCTAACTCAAAGGTGGGAGGTTTGAGTCTGCCAAGAGGTGATCTACTTCAGAAGAAAAGCCTGGTGATTCACTTCCAAACATTTAGCCATTGAAAATCCTGTGAGCACAGTTCCCCCCGACACACATAGGGTCACTCTGACTCAGAGTTGATGCGATGACAGCTGGTGGTTGGTTTCACACCAGGTATGTGGATAAGCACACACACACCCACACACACAGATGCCTTTACTTGTTAATTCAGCAAGCCCTGACTTCCAGGAACTCACATCCCCTAGGGGAGACAGAAAGGTAAGCAGACATAACAAACATCACACTTCCATCCTGTCACAGCCCATAAATGGGGCTCCCAGGAACCCATCTTTTGTTTCTAAGATCTATGATTTTATAAAAAGAACGGAAACAAGAGCCCTGTGGAGCTGAGTCAGGAGGGCTAATAAATTGCTCTCATTATTGGGTCCCACTTTAGACACATCCTTCCAGCCTCCTGCCTGAGAAAGAAACCCTAAACTCACCAGCCAGGGCTGGGTGCATGGCAGTGGGTCCACGGAAGGGAACGTGAAGTCCACGTAACTTTCGGAAGGGAGGGTTGTGCTGACCACCTCCTTTCTGCCCCCTTCATTAGAGTCAGTCCCTCCTGTGTTAGTGATACCCTCCAAAGACCCGTGGCTAAGCACCTGGCTGATACCATCTCCCAGTTATTTCCAACATGGATTACACTGCTCCACATCAAAGTGGGTTAAGGAATTTCTGTGAGAAGGTGGCTGGAGAGGGAGCCATGGGGACGAGAGCTCTGGGAGGGAGAAAATAAGGCAACTTCCAAGAAACTTCTAGAAGCCTGGGGAACTCCAGAGCAGGGCCTCTCAACTTTAGCACTCCTGACATTTGGAGACAGATCCTTCTTCGTGGTGGGAAGCTGTCCTGTTCATCTTAGGATCTTTAGCAACACCCCAACTAGACGGCAGGAGCACCACCCCACACCCTCAGGCTATGATAACATAAATGCAAAATGGCAACCACTGATCAAGAACCAATGCATCTTAGAAGGGAATAAGTAACCTCATGCACAGAAAAGACCCAGTGCAGAGAGGTGTGGGAGGGGAGATGCTAACAGTATCAACACCAGTGTGAGAAGAGTGAAATCAAGTGCAAATATGCAAGCCTTTAAAAAGCAAATGTCAGCCCCTATGCCACACAGACCCCTCAATAAATGATCATACTCTCTTCAGTGTCTTGTGTGACTCTATGGACAGAGGAGTAAATCTCATATGCATAGAAACTGATTCCAAAGATCGTGTGTGATTTTGAGCCTGTCACTTCATCTCTCCAGGCTGCAGGCCCCACTGTCTGCCAAATGAGACTGGACTGGTTAAGGTGTGGAAAACACTTGGTATGAATTACCCTGCTTCCACATACCATGCCTGTTACAGACATAAGTAATCAATCACTGCACACGTTCCTCTTGAGCCTGAGCAAAGTCTCTGAATTGTCCTCTTTATATTGCTGTTGACTGTTGCTATCAAATTATGTCAACATTATTTTACTATCCTCAGAGCATCCAGTGATTTTCAATCTGTATTCCTGGGGGTTCTAGGAAGCCTCCCCAGGTCTGTTTTGGACAGAAGGAAACAGAGCAGGTAAGTCTCCAGGTTCTCAAACCCCATTTCACCCAGAGCTTTCATTTGCTTTACCCAAGACTTCCTCAGCAGATTCTATTTGAAAAAAGTAATCCCTCAGCTAACACACTTCCCACAGAGTGTCCAGGGCAGGGGTCAGACTTCTTCTAGAGTCTGGATATAATCCTGCAACCTACTTGCACAGGGACCCCACTGTGAATGGTTTTCTAATGGGCCCATGCTCCCGTGTGCTGATGTCATCACACAGGAGTCTTCTGGGAGACTCCAATCCACAGGTCTGTTTCTCATGGGCCAGAGTAGAGGGCAAAGCCACCCTCAAGAAAAGAAAAGGCGCCCTTGAAAATCTGGATAATCAAACACTTGGCAGCAAAAGCACACAACCTGGTTCTTGAAGTTTGCTGATTGGCTCCTCGCTGTTTCCTTGCTTTGAGCTTTCAAACAGGGAAAAAGTAGCGAAAGGGACACATTTTTTAGTTTATTACTATTATTATCCCTTGCTGGACTGTGAGGGTCAGATAAATGATGCTAAATCCCAGTATATACTGAGCTAACTCAGGAGGCTCTTGTGACTTTTACATTCACGCCGGCCTCCTCACGGAGCTAATGTCCCTGGCATCCACTGTCATGGAGTGTAAAGACAAAAGTCCTTGAAGATCAGAGACTTCCAACAATCAGAGGACTCAAGAGCCTTTGCTCTGGTTGGATAATGTACTTAAGGTTTTAATCAACCTTAACGTGTGGATCCTATACATTATTCAAGACCTCCATGAACCCCACATAGATCCTTCTGTTGACAAACATCCTGTTAGATGCGTGGGTTGTCTTGCACAGAGCCGGGACCCTCTTAGTATGCACAGCAGTGGCTCCCAGACAGGCTGAAGTCAACACTCATTTGCGCTCGAGCCAGATCTTTGAAAATTGGACATTTTCTGTTCTAAAGAAAACTCCGCAAAGCCCTGTGCTTTGGCATTAACACCAGCCCTGATGTAAATGTTGACTTTTATGGTGATGGAGAAGGACGTAGATGAGGAAATAGCTCTGGGCAGGTGTGGGGAGATGTCCCAAGAGGCCCATTGCTCCCTCGACTCTGTGGGATGGGAGCCCAGAGAAGTGCAACAGAGTCAGACGAAACATTCTGCTAGAGAGAGTGGCCCCTAATGAGCCCTAATTGCTGCCTGGCTCTCAGCCTTGCAGGGCTCTCAGGCCTCTGTGCTGCAGGTGGGTTTACTATCAGAGATGGGAAAGGAGACCCTTGCCTTGAGGTCCACAGGGACCAGCTCAGCAAGCCATGGGCAGACCCAGGGGATTCAAAGCCCGCTCACCAATAGCAGTGCTATCCTGGGCAAATCACTTTGCGTCCTTCAGCCTCAGCTTCTTCGTATGTAAAATGGGCATGGCGATGATCTGAGGGATCAGACACAACAGGATGCACATGGCACTGAGTCTGGTGCATATGCCACACTTGACAAATGCCGGCCATCACAGGGTCCAAGAAGTCTTAAGGAGCCACTTCTGTTCATGTCCGCAGTCTGATGCAATAAAACAGTAACTTCAGTAGCTATTTTTCTAACAGCTTGCAGTAGGCACAGAAAAACAGGTATTTCAGAAATAACAATAATCCTAATAGTCACAGCAACTAAGATCAAACAGCCTGTATGTTCAGATCTGGGCCCTGTATGAAGCACTCATTCAATGCTCACAACAAATGATGACGTAGTGCTGTATCTCCATCTTACAGAGAAGCAGCTGCCCCTTCATTGTAATCTGCTCCTTTCAGGGATCTGCACTGGGTTGATACCCTCCAGGGAGGCACAGTCAAGTGCCCAGGGAGGACTGACTCACTCAGCCACTGCCAACAAGGCTGCCCCTGCTCTCCGGCCTCGTCCGGCTCGCCCTTAGGAGCTTTCCTTCCCCACTGAGCAGCACAGGCGAAGCAACACATACAAAGCCACAGAGTGGCACATCTGGATTTGAATCCCAGTCTGTCTGCCTCAAGGTCATGTACCACATCACCCACCAGAGGGACGGCCATTTCAGAACTTCTCTGACCTTCAGCTTTAATCGGAGGTGACAGTTCCAGTTTTGGAGGTGACAGTGGGGATCAAATTGGGAATCACATGTAAAGAAGTTCTTTTGGGCACCCAGAGATGTGCCTAGGAGGTCAGGCATTTTTTGCTTCATCCACACCACAGGCCCTCCATGCACCCCACTGGAGGCACTGGGAATCCACTTAGCTGTTAGGAAGGGCTCACTCTGCAGAGAGGAAGGAAACAAGCCTGCAGATCTGTGCCACAGACAAGCCAGCAGGTCCCATCTCCAAGCAGTCTAGGTCTCCATATGAACCCAGAATAATGGTATAGTGGCTAGAATAATGGCCCTCCAAAGATGTCCTCCTCCTAATACCTGGAACTTGCAAATATGTTACTTTACAAGGTGCAAGGGGCCTTGCTGAGGTAGTTAAGTAAAGGGTCTTGAGGTGGGAGATGATCCTGGATGATCTAGGTGGGCCCAATGTCATCACAAAGGTCCTTGTAGGAGGATGCAAAGGGGTTAGAGTCAGAGATGATGTCAGATGACTCAAGCTGAGTCACAGAGAGTCAGAGAGATGAAGATGCTATGCTGCTGGCTTTGACGGTGAAGAAGGGGCCAGTGACCAAGGGCGGACCCTAGAAGCTGGAAACAGCAAGGAAAAGGATCTCCCCTAGAGCCTTCAGAAGGGACCAGCTCTGCTGACACCCCGATTTAGCCTGGCAAGACCTGTATCAGACTTCTGACCTCCAAAATTAGGAGATGATATATGGATTTTTTAAGCCACTATGATTGTGATTATTTGTTACAGCAGTGACTGGGAACTAATACAGCCTGTACTCCCTATAGAGCTGAATACACTTCCCACTAAGATCCAACCACCATAGGAAGGGAGAACCACAGTGAAAAATAATTGTCCAGCTGGGTTTGAAAACAGATTCCATTCTGCTCAAACCTTATTCTTAAGCATTCAGAAAGAAAAGTGGTATGGCCTCATTCAGAAAAGAAGGTCAGCATCTTGTGTTTGCAGAAAGCCAGACTGTACAGTAGGATGATGTGGAATCTCTTTGCAAAATGTCAAGTGACCAACTCACATGCTGGATTATTATTATGAATATGGATTTAAAAAATGTAGCATAAGCTACCAAGTGGCTCTCCGTGTGCAGGTCCACCCACACTGGGGGAGAAGGAGCCAGGGAAGCTGGCAGCCAGGATGGGAGGAGACTCCTGAGTAATGGGACTAGGAGGACCCAGCCTCCTGAGGACTGGGACTAGTAGGGATTGTCTTGAAAATGGTCACACTGGATAATGAAATGTGAATCACTGAACAAATGTGCATAGAGAGAAAGACGACAAAATAAGGCTAGAGACAGAATGCTAATAGTCAGGCAAATAAGGGGAGACAAGTCTTTGAATATTCATGAGCCTCTAATCAGGAGCTTTCGATGAATACAGAAGTAGTCCCGCTGGAGCTGACGTGCTCCGTGGGGAAGGGACATCCTGCCTGAGAAGGTGCAAAGACCAAGGGGTCTGAGTCTATCTCCCTTCCCTGGGACTCCCAGGACATGGACCTGGGTCACATATCCTGTCCCACAGCTGGTTTCTCTTTTCATCTGTCATCCACATGGCCCTGCATTTGGTCCTTCCTTGCCAGAGAAGATTTCTACTTTCAGAGCTGGAAAGGGGATGATGGGGAGAATGCTAATGTGCCCACAACATCTCCCCTGTGCCAGGCCCACTGATGTCCTCAATTCATCATCTCTTCTCACCCTCCCAGACACCCCTTCATGGGGATGTAAGTATCCCATTTTATAGGTGAGGAAAGGGAGGCTCAGGGAAACCACTTACCACCAATGTCACCAAGCTTTTTCCTGTGACACAAAGACCTATGTTCTTTACTCTCCAGTGCACTAGATGGCTGTCTTTGTGAAATGGACACAGCCTTTGACTGACTCTCTTTCACCCAACATGCAGGCTTTGGAGAGATGTATGGTAGGAGGCTGGGGTGCAGAGTGGCTTAGAGGGAATAGCTCTTTTACCTTGAAAACACTTTGTTGCCTGGACATGGCAATCCCACAAGAAGGCTCCTTGGCTTCTGCTGGTGTGCCCCACAGTGGTAAGGACAGCGACCTAGGAAATCCAAGAAATTTGGGACTCTACCTCCCCCACCACCACCCCCTCTCCATACCTCCCTGGAAAGACCACACAGGTTACAGAGTCTAGTTGCAATGGGTAGAGATAGGGCTGGGCATCTTAAGTTGGAACTGGCATGGCAGGGTGATGCTCTTCACACACCCACACATCCACAGGTGCGTAGACGAGTACCTCTTTGTGGTCTGCACTGAGCTTGGCATGGGCATCAGAGGTGGACAAGACCAGGATGGCATCTTCTTTCATGGAACTGAGAATCTACTAGGGGAAATGCAAAAACTAAACCATCAAACTAAACTTTAATTACAGAAAGCAGAAAGTGCTCTGAAGGAAATAAACATGAGTTTAGAGAACAAATCAGTGGTGAGGGAAGCATAAAGTCTTATGGAAGTAATCAGGAGTGCCTTCTCAGAGGTGGTCGCATTGGAGCTGAGAACTGAGGGATGAGCCAGCTTTGTTAGAATAGAAGAAAATGCTTCTAACTAAAGTGTGGGGTAGAAGAGGAGGTGATCTAGCAATGGTCAATATCCAGGCCTTGCATGGGTAGTGGTGGGCCCTAGGAGGTGGACCCAGCCACGGCAAGACACAAGTCAACTCCAGAGAAGAGGATGGGCAAGAGTCCAGCAGGGACCCAGCTAACAGGCTTATGTTTTGAGGTAATGCTATGTTCCTAATGGGGGAGGGATAGGTGGGCTACCAAGCTGGAGAGATGATCTGAACAAGTCTTCAAGCAGATGCCCAGGGCTCCTCTGGTTCAGCACCTTCCATGTAACCATCTGGCATGTTCTGCACAGGTTCCTGCACTGATTTCTCTAAGGTTAATGTTATTATCCCTGTATTAGTTTCCTACTGCTGTGTAACAAATGACCACAAAATTAGCAGCTTAAACACCACAAATTTATTATCTCACAGTTTCTATGAGCCAATAGTCAGGCATGGTTTAGCTAGGTCCTCTCTCTGCTCAGGGTTTCACAAAGCTGGAATGAAGATGTCAGCTGGGCTGTGTTCTCATCTGGAGGCATGAATGGGGAGAAATTGCTTCCAAACTCCTTCAGGTTGTTGCAGGATTCATTTTCATGCAATTGCAGGACTGAGATCTTATTGTCTTGCTGGCTTTTGGCTAGAGACCACTTTCATCTCTGAGAGGTCTCTTTCAGATCCTTGCCCATGGTCCTCTCCATGGATAATTTCACACTGCAAACTTCACCGGCTTCTTGAAGAGTTAAGTTCTTTTAAAGGCTCACCTGATTAAGTCAGGCCCACCCAAAGAATCGCCTTGTCAAAAATTAACTCAAAGCCATACCCCACCCTATTCACTGGTCCTGCCCTCACTCAGGGAAGGGGATTATGCAGACTGTTCACACTAGGGGGCAGGAACAACAGGAACCATCTCTGAATTCTGTCTGCTGCACCCACATCTTAAAGATAAAGCTATGGAGGTCAGGGAGGTTCATAACTTGGCAAAGGATGGATGACCAGATATGAACCCAAGTATTTTGGTTCTCTCGTGCCACTCTAGAGAAAATACCATCAATGGGTGGTTTTAACAAACAGGAGTTTATTCTCTTGCAGTTTAGGAGGCTGGAAGTCTGAGTTCAAAATGCCAGCTCTAGGGGCTGGATGAAGGCCCCTTGACCTTGGGCTTGAGCTCTGCCTCTTGCTTCTGGTCCACTGAAGCTGGAAGCTTCTCTTAACTCAGGTAGCTGCTGAGTGCTGAGGCTAACAAACCCAAGGTCAACAAATAAAACAGCACAGTCCCAAGATTATCAAGCAACATGGCAGGCCACTAGTTCAAGTCCAGAAACAGTCCCCAGATTGGCAGAAACTTGGCAGGCTGCTGAATGAAGTCTCAGCTCCATGCAGGATCCAATCATGCCAAACAGCTCAAGACCTTTTCCAAAGCTTCTCCTTATATACTGGGAGCAGATCACATCCCTCAGGTAGCTCCTCAGCTGCTCACAGTAGATTCCACCATGGAGTTGATTAGTTACTAGTCTCATCATGGGGAATAACTACATCCAGTTATGTAGCCCAGCCACTCAAAACCAAGCCCAGCCAGGTTGACATATAACCTTAACTACCACACCAAGTATGTGTCACTTCAAAACTCAGCCTGCCCTTTTGTTATTTCATGGCATGGCTGAGTTTCTAGTTACCTGCCCTAGCATCCTTCTGGGTCTCTGGGACCCCTTAAGGAAGCCCCACCCTCACTTCCTATGAGACACGAAGGGATATCCCAGGCTAGAGACAGAAGAGCCACGTTGAGGGACCAGGCAATGTTCATGGCATTGAGTCGCAGACATCACAGGAACCACAGTCATGGCATCAGAGCCACATCAGCCCACCCACCAGACCCCTCGTCAGGGAGCACAGGGCACTGGGGCATGGGCCATCTCCACGAGGATCTGGGTGTTAGGCATGTCCGCGGAGTCCCGGATACCTGCAGTGTGCACAGGGTGGCATCGGGGTAGCACCCTTGGTGTCTCGGGGGCACGACCAACATGGGCATCCACCCACAGCCCCACAGAGGAGCAGAGACTGCATTTCTCAGGCCGCCCGCTGGTATCCGGGCCTCCAGCCCGCCCCTGCAGCAGAGCCTGCAGCAGATGGCCTAGAGTCAGCCCAGTGGAAATTAATGGAGTCAGACTATCCACACACTTCTTTTCAACCACAGAGAAATATTTTCCATGAGTCAAACACCAGATGTATTTTGTTTATGGGGTAATTTAGCACTTGTGAGGGGTGAGAGTCTGAAATCAGAGAGGAGTCGGTGCATGTTTCCAGCCCAAGTGCACTTGAGCCGCCTGTAGTAAAACTGTGGTGTTGGTTCTGAGATGGAGTCTGGATCTTGAACTCAACACTTCAGTCCTTGCCAGTGAGGGAAGCGCTACTTCATCTAGAGAGTGGGTGTCCCTCACTCCTGCATGTAGCTTGTGACTTGCTGGCTGAATAGAGACAGGTCAGGAGGAGGTCTGAGAAGGGTCCTTTAGGGTTTAAGAACAGCTGGAAAGTAATGAAATCAGCCTTCTTTGGGATGACTTTTTTAAAGTCGCAAAATCACGGTTCTCAAAGTATGGCACTCAGGGCAGCAGTAGCAGTAGCACCAGGGAAATTATGAGAAATGTAAGTTCTTGGGCCCACCCCAGACCCACAGAGTCAGATGCTCCTGGGGTGGGCCTAGCAGAGAGGTTTAACTGTGCTTGAACACACCCTCCAGGGAACCCGATGCATGCTCGAGTATGAGAACCAGGGTTTTATCTGAACACCAGAACTATATCTTTACTTTCCACCTCACTGTAGTTTCTTGAAAGTTCGTTAACTTCTCTGTGCCTCAGGTTCCTTGACTATAAAATGGGATAATGATAGTCCTTGCCTCCCAGAGTTCCTGTGAAAAGCAAATGAAAAAATTCCATCTTAAGTGTTTAGAATCGGAACGCCCGTGATATATACATCATCCACAAAGTTTGTTGCTACCATGGTTATTATTTGCATTTGCTTTTGAAATGAACTGTGATAATAACTGATGATATTAACAGTCACTATATTTCTAGCCACCACCCCCATCTGTCAGTTTGTCTTACTGTGGTCGTTTGCATGTTGCTATGAAGCTGGAAGCTTTGCTATAAAATCCGTTTGGGGGCTGTGTCTGACTGCCTCTAACTTCACAAGGGAGGAGGAGTATCAAGATCAATAGCCCAAGGCTGATTCCTATGAGGTGGTGGTGGTGGTCAGACATGCCTCCCAACCTTTTTAGGAAGGCTGACACCAGCCATCCCTCCCACAGCCCTCTCTACTTCTCTGCTAGGTTCGATAATTTGTTGCAATAGCCACAGACAATACTCACAATTATGGGGTTTATTAGGGAAGTAGTAGATTACAATTCAGGATCAGAAGTGACCCCGATACTGTTTTCGCTCAGAATAGCCTCTTGTCAGCTGTGCTGCAGGCACGCTTCCCTGGGCCTTGGCCTTTTGGCCCTGTGGCCCCATGGTTGCTACCATGCTCAGGCAGGTGTTACAAAGCTCTTTCAGCTCTCCCGGTAAGTGTTCACAGGCACTCTACTCCACCAGTAAGCCTCCTGCTTGAAGTCACTCCGCTTTCTTGCTCTCAGGGCCAGGAAGCCCACTGCACTGTCTGCTGCTGGGTCTCCTGGTTCTGTTGCCACTGTTTCTCAGCTGCTGCTTCTCACTGTCTCCCCCCATCTCAGCAAAGTGCTACAATTCTCTCCCTCTGCATTTGCTGTGTTGGGGAAGTTCAGTGCAGGGATCTTGGGTCCCAAAGATGTGTTCCATTCCCAGCAATTCTTTCTTCATGGTAGTGAGATCCTCCTTTTCCACCTCTGGGTTGGGTCATTTTAAGCCTAGCAGGATGACAAAACCGACTAATCCCTACATTAGGCTTCCATACACCTTATTTGCATGCCTCTATCCCTACAAGGGTGCCATGGATCTTATTTATATTATTAGCAAGCTATCCAATCCCCTTGCTGGACCACAGGCACCTCACATTTGTGTAGAACAACCCAGTCATTTGGTAGGAATTACAAAGATCATGACCAGAAGGGCCATACCGAGCAATTCACTACATCATCACATCACTACATCACATACATACCATCAGTATCTCAAATACTCGCAGGGTCATCTTTGGCGGACAGGTTTTAACAGAGCTTAGACTAAGACAGACTAGGAAGAAAGGTTTAAGAATGTACTTCCACAAATCAGCCATTGAACGCTCAATAGATCACAACAGAGCACTGTCTGCCTCATTTGCTTTGGACATGTCATTAGGAGGGATCAATCACTAGAAAAGGCCACCATCTCTGGTAAAGTTGAGGGTCAGAGAGGGCAAGGGAGACTCAGTGAGATGGACTGGCATGATACCTGCAATGATGGACTCAAAGACACTGGCAATTGTGAGGATGCAGGACTGGGCAATGTTTTGTTCTGTTGGACACAAGGTTGGCATGAGTCAGAACCAACTTGATGGTGGCTATTTATCTACCATACTGCCAGCACCTTCTATATGCTAGGCACTGTTCAAGTGACATGATGAGCAAATAACAATTGTCACAATGACTGTGAAGTCATTTTAAAAGTATTCATTACCTCCACTCATTCATTCTTCTAGCAAATATTAATTGAACCCTATTGTGTTCTGGGCACTGTGCTAGGTTCAGGGACATGGCAAAGAACAAACCAGACACACACTGATTTTTGAGGTTGTATTCAAATACACATTCACTGGCTGGATAGCTCCCGCCTCTGATAGTTTGATAGCCCCTTCCAAGGTCTCAGTGCCTTTAGTTTCT
>NW_006921644.1:6780304-6781242 GCF_000298275.1 Orycteropus afer afer | reverse complement strand
ACTTATTCAATCTCTATGCTGAGCAAATAATCTGAGAAACTGGACTATATGAAGAAGAATGTGGCTCAGGTTTGGAGGAAGACTCATTAACAACCTGTGATATGCAGTTGACGTAACTTTGCTCGCTGAAAGGAAGAGGACTTAAAACACTTAATGATGAAGATCAGAGACTATAGCCTTCAGTATGGATTGCACCACAACATAAAGAAAATAGAAGTCTTCACAACTGGACTGATAAACACCACCACGATAAATGGAGAAATTGAAGTTGTCAAGGATTTCATTTTACTTGGATTCACAATCAATACCATGTAAGCAGCAGCAAGAAATCAAACTATGTATTGCAGTGGGCAAATCTGCTGCAAAAGACCTCTTTAAAAAGTGGTAAAGAGCAAAGATGTCAGTTTGAAGACTAAGGTGTGCCTGTCCCAAACCATGGCTATTTTCAATAGCCTTATATGCATGCAAAAGGAGCTCTGGTAGCACAGTGCTCAAGGCATCTGACTGCTAACCAGAAGGTTTGTGGTTCAAACTCATCAGCCACTCTGTGGAAACAAGAATGGGCAATCTACTTCTGTAAGGATTACTACCTCAAAAGCCCAATGGGGGTTTCTATGAGTTGGAATTGACTCAATGGCAGTGGGTTTGTTTGGGTTTTGGTTTTGGTTATATGCATGCAAAAGCTAGACAATGAATAATGAAGACCAAAGAAGAACTGATGTCTTTGAACCAGTTGGTGAAGAATATTGAATATACCATGGACTGCCAGAAGAACAAACAAATTTGTCCTGGAAAAAGCACAGCCATAATGTTCCTTAGAAATGAGGATGGTGAGACCTTGTTTCACATACTTTGGACATGTTATCAGGAGGGTCTAAGACCTGGAGAAGGACATCATGCTCGGTAAAGCAGAGGGTCAGCAAAAAAGGGAAGACCCT
>NW_006921644.1:6744913-6758816 GCF_000298275.1 Orycteropus afer afer | reverse complement strand
AAAAAAAAAAAAGAAAGAATGAACTATATCTAACGGAGGTGATATGGAATGGTCTCTAAGATAAGATATAATGAGGGACAAAAGGGCAAGGTGTGTGTAACTGACAGATACACAGAGAGACACACGGAGAGAGACTGCCATATGGAGAGACAAATTCTGGACATTTGAAACAAGAAACTGTCACAAACTATGGGTGGCCTGGAAGAAAAGCTGAGACTCTAAGGTGGAAGAGGCACTGGATTCTGGCTTTGCACACTCTTGTTAAGCTTGATTATTTTTTACTATGTGCAGATTTTGTTAGTTGAAGAAAAAATCTTGTTTATATAAATCCAAAGTGTGTGTCTGACAACAGTGCTCCCAAACTTGCACACTTTGGGGCCACTGTGTATACGAAGTCAGCATCATTCAAAGAAAAGGAAAATCAATAATCCATCACAGCCAGGGCTATGGGGTCACACAAGGAGGCTTTGGATTCTGAGATGCCCCACAGCTGAGACCCACGGAGGAGCCGTTCTGAGCCTGTTCATCACCTGTGTAGCAGAGATCGCACTGCCCACGGCTCTACACGGGGTTGGGACTGGTCGCATTTTTCCAGCACCCACCCCGAGCCAGGCTCTGTACAAAGCTCTTCACAGGCCACATCCCACTGAGTTCTCACAGCAGCCACATCATGATCCTCATTTTGGGAATGAGGAAACTGAGACCAAGGAAGCCATACACCAATCATCCAAGGCCACACAGTTATTGAGTAGCAGTGGAGATACAAACCCAGGTCTGTCTGCCTGAGCATGCAAAAATTGATACATGTTGACTTTCAGTTAAACAAGACCATCACCTCAAATGTCCTCTTACATGGTAGTTACTCAGCCCATGTCTCTTTCTTCCCACTCATTTATTCCAATGCCCCAGAGACACTCAGGGTTCAGAATCAATGTTTCCAGTGGTCAGTGCCCAGCCCTTGTACTGGTCCTGCTGGTGTGCCTGGCTTCATCAGCCTCAGCGGCCTGCCATCTTGGCAGAGGAGACCTCCCCAGTCATGGAGAGCACCTCCACCTTGGCTGAGCACCCTGCCTGCTACAAGTGTTCCCTGGTGCTCCTTCCTGACCTGACCATCGCTTACCACTCCTGTCCTAGCTTTAACAACCATGTGTGGCTCAGGACATTCTTCCCTGAGACCCATCCTTTCTGGGGCCAGCTCTGCACCCCCTCTCTCTCTGTTTCCCTCCTCTGCACATGTATGTTTTTCTGTCTCTCTGTATCTCACTCTGTGTATGTGTGTGTGGGTGTGTCTCTGTCTCTCTCTCTAGGGGTCTCTCTGTCCCTCTTTCGTTCTCTCTCTAGGTGCTCTCACTCACTCTCGTTTTCTCTCCCAGTGAAATGGGGGTGGCAAGGCTTACACTGCAGGGCCATGGTAATCATGAATGAGATGAAGCACATAAAGGGCTCTGAGCCCAGCCCTGAACTGGTTGTTGTGACTGAAGGAGGGAATATGCTGGTCGGCTCAGTCTGGAGCCAAAGGAAAATGGAAAGGCTTTTGCCAGAAACGGTGGGTGGTTATGAGCACCTGCTGGGTATGAACAAGAGGTGTTCCCGAGAGTGCCACGGACTGTCAGTCTGAGGCTGTGGTTCAGTCAGTTGCTCACTTATCAGACTCTTACTCAGCAGCTCTTGGGTGCCAGGGGCTGTGACAGTGAACCAGGCTGAGGCAGCATCTGCTCCTGTGAGGTTCAAGACCAGGGAGAAGGTGGAAGAATACACCAGCAAATAGACAGACACATGAGGTGAGAATGTTGTTGTTGTTGTTGTTATGTGCTGTCCAGTCTGACCCGACTCATAGTGACCCCTCCTTCAGTTTCTGAGGTGGTATCACTACAGAAGTAGATTGCCCCATCTTCCTTCTGAGGAGTGGCTGGTGGGTTTGAACCACCAGCCTTCTGGTTAGCAGTCCAGTGCCTTAGGCACTGCGCCCCCAGAGCTCCCGAGGTGAGTATGGAGAGTGAAATTGCTGGGAAAAAGGAAGAAGGCAGAGAACAAGCCATGATGGTGTCAGAAAGGCTGAGCAGAAGGGCCACGGGGCCTGCATACAGAGTAGTATTGAGCCAAGCAGCCAGACCAAAGCAAGAGTTAGAGCAGACAAGCAAAGCCAAGAGACCACATTTCTCCAGAGAGAGAAGGAGGGAAACAGAGGCAGGCATATAACGGGTCCACAGCCATTTTTCCCTCTTGGCTTCAAGTGATGGTCCCCATTTCTGAATCCCCTTTACTCAGAGGGGCTTCCTTGCTTAAACTAAACCACCCTCGACTATGGAACTAATTAAAACACTCAAGACCCCCAGTCCCATCAGTTGCCCATGAAATACCATTTTAAGGAATGATTCATTTTTAAATAATGTTGGATAAAAACAACTTTACTAGGTTATGGCTACAAAGCATTACACATTTAACAGATTGATATCTACTGTGGTTAATGGCTTTAAAATACATGGAAATGGTCCATTCAGTTGCTTAGTGACAAACCAAAGCACTGAGTCATTTTCTTGTGCTTTCCTTAGGGGTTGCAGAGCCAGGAGAGCACAAAAAATGACACACTACTGGTCCTAGAATGTGCCTCAGTCCCCAAGGATGCCCAAACTAGACACACATGTGAGCAACACAGAGCACACTTACAGAGTACATGCACATCCTACCCATACACATACATACACAATCCACACAGTCCACACAACACAGAGCACACACATACAGAATACATGCACATCACACCAATACACATGCACACACAGTACATACACACAGTACACAAACACACACACAAAGTATACAGAGAGTGCAAACACATACCACACATACACATATGTACACAGTACACATAAACAGTACACACAAAAACATATACAGAGCATGTAGTTGTTATGTGCCATCAAGTCAGACCCAACTCATAGTGACCCTTCCTTGGGTTTCTGAAGCGGCGTCACTATGGAAGTAGATTGCCCAACCTTCCTTCTAAGGAGTGGCTGGTGGGTTTGAACCACCTTCTGGTTAGCAGTCAGATGCCTTAGGCACTATGCTCCCAGAGCTCCTATACAGAGCATACACATACAGAATACATGCACATCATTCCCACACATCTGGACACAGAGTGCACACAAACACACACACAGTATACACATAGATGCAGGGTATATGCACATCTCTACACAATACAGACACAGTACACACACAGAAAAAACACACAGTATACACATACAGAGTACACACACAGAGTACACACATACAGAGCACACACATACAGAGCACACACATCACACCCACACACATGCACACACAGTACACACATAAAGTACATACAAAGTATACACATATACATACAGAGTACATGCACATCTATATACAATACACATACAGTACACACACAGGAAAAAACACACAGTATACACATACAGAGTACCCACACATCATACTCACATACATGAACACACAGTACACACAGAAAACACACACACAAAGTATACACACGCAGAGTACGTGTATTCATACCCACACACAGTACACAATGCAGTACACACAAAAACACACTAACACAAAGCACACACATATATTGAGCACACATATATTTTACCCACACACGTACACACATACAAGTATACATATACATCCCTTATATACATACAGTACACACATGTACCCACACTAAATCCACACACACACGCAAAGACATTATGATGAAAAAGTACTCGGTTTTGATCACCTATTCAATTCCAGGCACTGAACAAGGTGTTTTCATCCCTGCCTTAATAGCAACAATTTAATGAGTGGTTATCCACCTTCCTGGCAACCCTACCAGGGACAGTCTTGTCAACATTCCACTTTCAAAATGAGGAAAACAATGCTCAGAAAGAAAATGACTTGCCCTGGGCCACCTGTAGGACACGGTGGAGCCAGACGTGAGCCCTTTTCTGTTGGCCGGCTCCCGTCTTCCATCAACACTACATGCTCCATGTGAATGTGGGTGTGGCTTCATGTCCTCTCATACCCACTGTGTCTACATATGTCCCCCCCACCCAGTGATATAGGTTATATTTTACATTTCACAGTATAAGATGGTGCTCCCTATAATTCAGACTGCCAACTCCACTGCAGATTGATTGCATTTATTTAAAAACAACAAACATTCTCCATTGTTTCCACACTGTTCAGAACCATAATTCACTCAGAGGTATGAGTTATCAGGTTTCTCGGGGATTGCTTCAAAACGTCAGATCTAAAAGATGACGTTCACATTAGTGAGTATGAAACAGTCATTTATAGTTTTCATTTTTACTTTGATTTAATTTTCAGACACTTCAACTTTTTCCCAATGCCTGAGTGCCTAAATTCATTTCGCTTGTCAAAGAGACAAATTTTCATAATTACGAAATAAAACAGGGTGGCCCTTCTGTGGTGCGTGCATATTTCACATCCCTTTTTTTCCCAGATGAAAATGCCTTTGCTAGTCTAGTGGGCTTCCTTCTGACATATTTGTATTCAGCCTCTGCAAAGCACAGATGAGGGTACAAGCTAAACATTCACTAATGTCTTGTTATGTTAATGGACATCTGTAAAGAGGAAGATGAAATTTCCTGACCCAGCCTGCATTGCTCACATCATCTTTTCTTTAATTTGCACTGAAAATAGCCAGTGATCTGAGTTGACGAGCTGTAGCGTGAAAATATACCTTTTCTCTAATAGTTTTTTCTGCCTGGACCAAAAAGTCCCCAAGTGCTACCACTGGTCTCACTGGTGATTTTCAGCTTGGGGAGGCCAGAAGCATTTACTATAGCTGCTAGGGACAGGGGCAGGATGTGGTGTTTTTAGTTTTTCTTAATAAAAAGTTATTTTTATCTACAAAAGTAAAATATGTTCCCCATATAGAAATTTTAGGGGGAAAAAGAGAGTGAAAACAAGGGATAAGATGACTCACAACCCCACCACCTAAAGCCAACCATGGCCAACATGACGATTGAACTTCAGATTATTTTAAAAATCAAATTCACTTTTGATTTGATCAGGTTCTGGAATACCTGAAAATAGATTTTGTAATTAAAAATCTGCCCTTTGCTTTGAAAACGGTGAAAGATGAAAATGGGAAGAAGATATTTAGTTCTTTCAGCCTGTTCCTCTGGCTACAGAGTTCTGGCTTACAGGTTGTTGAAATATCCAGCTTCACCACCAGCCCTGCTCCCTCCCCCACCCCATCCCCACCACCCCAACACTGGGGCCACTCCCAAGGAAGTGACAGAATATCATTCAGTGACCAGCTGATGTTGACAAAGGTAAGAGAATGAAACCCAAAACCAAGCCAGTCCAACTTTTGGTGCCCCCATGTGTTGGAACACTGTAAAAGGAAGACAATACATGGGGCAAGGTGGGATACTGGGAAGGGGGTAGTTTGTCGTAACTGGATGACAATCTTGAACTCTTCCCTCTCACTCTTCATGGAGCTCCCTTTCTACCTGATGAGACAGGCTCAATGGTTCTTACTTTACAAATGAGGATATAGAGGCTCCAAATCTGACCCTAGACCCCCTAACAAGGCATGTAGATGCTGACTGGGCCCTTTTGGGGCCCTACCTTCCACTATGCAAGGCTCATTCCATTATGCATGGCTGCCTGGCACTGCTGGCGCCATAATTAATCAGGTCGTGTTTCCGCCTCCGTTGCCCACAGTGATACATTGTTTGTTGTCTGAGCCACAGGCTTATTTGATTAGTCATTGCTGCCCATTACGAAGGGGTATGACTTTCCTTGCCAGTGGTGAATTGGAAGCCTGCAGTTTCCTGGCAGGGACGATGGGTCAATCTCCACAGGGTGACTACACACAGCAAGACCCGCGTGGTACTTCAGTCTCAGGAAGACAAAGCCATGCCGCGACTCTCAGAAAGAGTGACCCATTCCTCGTGTCTCTGGATAACTAAGTCTGGAGATAAAGATCCACCCTCAACTCCTTTGCTTTCACCTTTTTCAAGCTGAATGTGCTCCATTAAATGTGAAGAATTGATCTTGACAAACTAGTCCAGCAACAACAACGAGAGACTAATAAAGCCCCAAAAGAATGCCTTGCTCACCTAGATACTAGTCTCTTAACTGGCCTATGGATTGAATTGTGTTCCTCCAAGAGTATATGCTTAAGTCCTAACCCCTGTTCCTGGGAATGTGACCCTATTTAGAAACAGGGATTTTGAAGATGTTATCAGTCAGGTCAAGAGAGAGGTTGATGTGATGGTTAAGGCTGTGTGTCAGCTTCCTCAGGGGCTGCAGAGCCAGGAGAGCACAAAAAATGACACACTATTGGTCCTGATTCTCAGTGAGTTGGCACTTAGGATGTAATTTGGCAGTTACATAATGATGTGGTCATCCCTTTTGGGATCCGATATAATATAATCACCTCCATGATGAGGTCGGATATGATGTGATCACCTCCATGGTGAGATCTGCTAGGAGCAGTCAATCAGGTGAATGGGAGTTTCCTTGAGGGTGTGGAGGCCTCCATCTACTATATATGAACATTGTAGCGGGGCTTTCTGGTTTGGGCTGCTCCGGATCCTGGATCTGTGCCATCTACCTGTCCTCTGGTTCTTAGAACCTGTTACACTGCCTACGGATCTAGGGTTCATCAGTCCCTGCAGCTACATGAGTCAGAGGAAGCCTCAGCATGACGTCTAACCCACAGACTTGGGACTTTCCAGCCTCTACAACTGTTTGAGCCATTTCCTTGAGGCAAACCTATCTCTATATAAATAGAAGCTTCACTGGTTTTCCTTCTCTAGAGAACCCAGCCTAAGACAGTTGGGTAGCAGAGTAGGTTGGGTCCTAACCCTACATGACGGAAATAAAAGAGAAGAAGATGCACAGAGATGGGGGAGCAGAGTGAGGGCGCCATGTGATGCTACAACTGCAAGCCAAGGAATTCCTGGAGCTACAAGGAGCTGGTAGAGAGGCAGAGAACATATTCTTCCTCAAAGCTTCAGAAGGAATCAACAGTCGACACTCTCATCTCAGACTCCCAGCCTCCAGAACTGTGAGACAGGAAGTTTCCTATAAGTCACCCACTTTGTGGTATTTTGTTACAGCAACCCCAGGGAACTAATACAAGTGGCCAGACATGGAAGACAGACTAGTATGATCTGGTGCATGGCAGCCCCACAGGATGTGAGAGTAGCACTGCGTTCCACAGTGTCTGGAGTGGCTGACTTTTTCCCAGTAGATGGGCAGGCCTTTTGTCCAAGGCCCCTCTGGCTGGGCTGCGATCTCCAGCCGTGCAGTTAGCAGCTGGGCACATAAACCATCTGAACCGCCAAACTGATTCAGTGGAGACTGGTGAGTGCAGTCCACGTTCAATGGTACCAGGGGAACGTAGTCTAAGTACTGATTCTTTGCCAACTTAATTCTCTAGCCTAGGCCTCCGTTTCCCCAGTTGAGCAATGGAAGGCTTGGGCGAGGTCACCTTTAAGAGTCCTCCAGTGCTTGCGTTCCACAACTGGGGCCCCCAGAACCCCTGTCTTGTTGGGCTTGTCACAGGAAAGAGTAGAAGGGAAGCAAAAGGGCAACCCCCTAAAACGCCCAAAACAACAACAGCAACAAAGCAAACTTCCTCGCAGTGTTGGGGTCCCATAACCAAGCACAGGAAGAAAACGCTTATGGTCAGAAGTATTTTAACCAAAATTTTCTTGCTTTAGATTTTGCAGTAATAGAAACAGCAGCAAACAGAGACTCAAAGCAAGGCTGCACTAACCCCCAAAGCTCACTGTAATGTTTCAGCTATAAATTGAAATTAGAATTACAAAAATGACATGCTGGGAATTATTTTTAAAAGTAAAATCATCAAAAAAACCTCAAAATGACATTCCAACTCAGTGGTTCTGCAGGCGCCCCTAAGTTACAATGTCTCAATTAAGGCAACATCCTGTTCCTCCCTGACCCACATCGCCATGTGAGAGCTGTGTGATTTACATCTGCAGTTTAGAAAATAAATTGGGCAGAAAAGAATCTCATAATCTCAAGCACATTTAGTTTACCCGATTCCATGAAGGTAATGGACAAAGCATGTGATCCCTGAAGCAGTAAACCACGGTACTAATGATTCATTAATAAGTCCGTTAGCAGAAGTTTGATAAATGCACATGGGCTCTCTTCCAGACAACTCTCTGGATGTGGTTCTGCAACACTGGCCAGGATGTGCGCCTCCCGACACCCGCACCCCACTGTGGATTACGAGTCCTTTGACAGGCGTGCTAAGAAGCCAGCTGACAGTAAAGGTGCTGGGTTTTCTGGTCTAATATTTGTCATTGGCTATGCACGATGACTCACTTAGTCATGAGGTCACATGTGTTATGTGTCAGCCACACAGACAGGTACGTGGACCGCTGCCTCACTTTGGCATAGCCACCATTGTTTCTTACCTGGGGGACTGCTGTGTCTCCAGATTGGTCTCCCCGCTACCACCTGTGCCTGGCTTCTGGCTCTTCTCCGTGCAGCCGTTAGAAGGATGCCTTAAAAAGTAAGTTGGTTCATGTCACTTCTCAGCCCAACTCCACTTGGTTAGTGAGGCAGAGCACTTCTTTGAACCCGTGAGGCCCCACACAACAGGGCGCCGTCTTATCTTTCTCCCTTAATCTCCCATGCTCTCCCCCATGCCCACTGTGTTCCAGCCACACAGGAGTCTGTAATCGCTGAAACTTTCCAGGCAAGATCCCACCTCCGGGCTTTCGCAGGTCTCTGCTCTTCACTCAGACATCCATCCTTAAAGGCTTTGCTCACAGTCACCCACCCTCATCACTCTTCTTAGTACCATCACCTGCTCCTTCCCCCAGGCACTCCCACACACCATTACCCTGGTCTGCTTTGCCTATTTTTCCAACAGCACTGCCAGTTTCTAGTGTACTGTTTAATTTCTTTGGTTATTATGTTTATTATTTGATATCTTTAAGCTCTAGGAGAGTATAAATCTTTGTTTTGTTCACTGGAGTATTCCCAGGGTCTAAACAGTACCAAGAGAGCAGACACAAAATAAATATTTGAAGGAATAAAGAAAAAGAAGGTGGAGAGAAAGGAAGACAGAAAAGAAGGGACCAAGGAAGGAAGGGAAGAAGGAAAAAGGCCAAAAAGGAGGAAGGAAGGGAGAGAGGGAAGGGAGATGGAAGGAATATATATATAACACATTGTCGTCGAGTCAAACCCGACTCATAGCAACCCCTCCTTGGGTGTCTGAGGCGGTATCTCTACGGAAGTCGATTGCCCAACCTTATATTTATCCCATATACTATGTTAAATAACACATTATTATATATGATAATAAAAAGAGCTATTATATTAGCATGGTAGAATTATGCTTATTTTCTTTTTTCATTTTAAACATTATTATTATTAAATATTTTGATTCCAAAACATCTACACCTCACTTCATTGACATTCTCAGGTGGTATGTCTTGAGAGTGGTTTTTGTTTCCAACTGGTGAATCAATGTGAGTGTGTCCCTGAGAATTGTAAATCAGCACCCTAACTTACAGTAAACCCTTGCTATCTTCAGTTTTGGGAGCTCTGGTAGTGTAGTGCTTAAGGCATTTGACTGCTAACTCGAAAGGCTGGCAGTTCAAACCCACCAGCCACTCCTCGGAAGGAAGGTTGGGTGACCTACTTCTGTAGTGATACCGCCTCAGAAGCCCAAGGAGGGGTTGTTATGAGTCTGATCCGACTTGACGGCAGTTTTTTTTTTTTTTTTTAATCCTCAGTTTTAGAAACATGTAAGTTGGTACATCCTTTGAATAATGTACAGTCCCAGAGCAGTGACAGGCACAGGAAGGAGGTCGGGGAGGATGTGTCCATATCCTGGTCTAGTCCTCCACTCTCTTTTCTCTCCTCATTTTTAGTACCAATTGACTTGAAACTGTAAAAGAAGACAATTCACAGCCAGTGTCCAGACACATGAGAAAGAGCCCACTGGACCTGTAAGCCCCTAGGCTCTGCCTCTTCAAACACCTGTTCCACCTGACCTAACCCTTATTGCAGGCTTGTTCTTCATGAACTCTTTCTTATGCTCTACCCAGTAGTTCTGGACTTCCCAGTCTAGATCCAAGGAGCTCTGGCGGCATATTGGTTAAAGCATTCAGCTGCTAACCAAAAAGTCAGTGGCTTGAAACTACCAGCTACTCCAAGGGAGAAAGATGAGGCTTCCATAAAGATGTACAGCCTTGGAAACCCTATGAAACAGTTCTTTTCTGTCTTACAGAGTCACTATGAGTCAGGATCTACTTGATGGCTGTGGTGGTGGTGGTGGTAGTCTAGATCTAGTGGTCTTGGGTCATAGAGTCAATTTATACAAATTCCAAAATCCACTTGGCCCAGGAGGAAGGAAAGAAAAAGGGAGGAAGTGATGGGAGAATGGGAGGACAGGGAGAGAGGCCCTGAGGGATACGCATCTGGGGTTTCCAGTGTACACAAAGGTGGTCAGATGCCACAGAACTTGAGCAGTTCAATGGATTGCCAAAGGTATTTTGAACTCTATGTGATCATTGTTTCGTGTTCTAATTTTAGATCCTACTGGAATCGGGCTTAGCTCTAGTGTGTCACTTCTCAGGGCCACCCTGGCCCAGGGTTTGCCTTTTAGCTTTGGCACCAAACCCACCATCTTCCATCAGTGCCCTTTGCTCAGGCATTGTTACTGAGGGCCCAGCCCACTTCATACACTTACACACACACACACATACACACACACACCATCTGTCCGGAAGGGGTAAGGAGATGCTGTGAAGGAGAAAGTCTGGGTGGGGAGGTACATGTTGGGCAGGGACTGGTGGGAGACCCTTAGTACACTTACAACAGAACTTATTCACTGATCTTCTAAAAAAATCACCAACTCAGCACCAATACCGTTGAATGAGTGACCAATAAATAAGTGAATAATCAATGAATAATGAGTGTGCTAAACTGAAGCTGAGCTCTGCAGCTTTCAAACAAGTGCTAGATAATTCAAACAAGTTCTAGAATCTCCACCCAACTGCAGTGACTTGGGAGAGCCCACAGAAATCACCAGCTTCCTTGGCAAGGCTGCCAAGTCTGTCCTGAATCTGCCGGAGGAAGGGTTCATATATTCCTTGATCCAGTTATTCATTTTCTTGAACAAAGATCTCTAGAGGAGCAATGCTACAGAGAGGTCTTATGCCACAACATCTATTCTGTCCACAGACTCAGGAAGTTTCTTCTACAGATATCAACAGCTTGGCAAGATCAAGAGACATGAGAGCAAACCAAATACCACTGCACATTTTTGCATTACTATACTCTTTTTTTTCTTTTTCCTTTTTAAAAAAGAGAGGGAAAACATCTGCTTCAGAAAAGAAACTCCAAGGGGCTACTAGCTACATACATGAATCCTGTTGTTTCACTATTTTTCCCTTTCTTGTCATGCATTCTGCTTCTTTTTATAAGAACTCGAATTAGAATTTCAAGGTCAAAATGAGATCTGACAGACACAATAATCCTTAACGTGATTGTATAGAGATGGTACGTGCAAAATACCCAAAGGACATGCTGCATATTTTTAACCTGCTATTAAGACTTCTGGATTCAAAAGCAAAGGCTTGGAGATAGAGAATGAAGACAAATTATGAAAGAAGAAAGGCTTTTTGTTTTTTTCTTTGCAATAGATGAAAGATACTTCCCTCTTCTAATGAGTCATGAGGAACTCATCTACTCTTGGGAAAGTGTGAAGTGCCTAGTGATTGGATTGCTTTTACTGATGTAAACACATCTAAGAAGTGGTGCACAAAAGAAAAACAAAGAAGGGCCAGTAGAATTCAAATAATACGTTTATTTGTTTCTTTCCCAAATGACACCTAGAAAATGGTTTTCAATGCAAAATATGAACTCCTGTTCTTACTCGTAATCCTTCAGTGCAGAAACTGAATCAAAGGATTTTGGCTCAGTTCAATTGTTTTTTTTTTTTTTTTTTTGGGGGGGGGTAGAGGGTACTTCTTAACCATTATGGGGATTCACTGTAATATTGATCCAGCTCAATCATTCTATTAATGAGAGCCAAAGGAGGCCTTGTGTCTCTTCTTATGTCTTGTTGATAAGACACCATTCTATCTTCATTTCTCTTTCTCCTTTTCTCCAGAATTTTGCTCTAACTATTTTGGTAACTTACAAAGCTAAGAAATGCTCAATGTTGAGGAAAAACACTAGAGAACATTTTGAAATTCATTGTACCATAAAGACTGACAGCAAGAATATACTTTCTGGTACATAAGAGAGAAAAATGTATTTGGTATGACTGGTTGTTAATGTCATCAAGATAAATCTTAAGTCTTATTCTTGGGAATCTTAATAAAAGAAGCCACTTGAGACATGAAAAGTACAAAA
The DNA here is from genome assembly GCF_000298275.1 of Orycteropus afer afer. Taxonomy (NCBI): domain Eukaryota; kingdom Metazoa; phylum Chordata; class Mammalia; order Tubulidentata; family Orycteropodidae; genus Orycteropus; species Orycteropus afer. Next base: position 6,746,420 of record NW_006921644.1, on the reverse strand, counting down.
ATAATCACCAATAGGCTCTACCTTTGACTAGAACCTGGGGAAATTTTTTAAGTGTCCATTCATAGAGACACTTAAAAAGACATTGCCCTAATTTATCATTGTTATAAATTCTTGCTGACTAAAAAGTTTCCATAGAATAATTTACAATGCCCATCATAAAATATTTCATCAAAAGGAAACACTTAGATTTAATACAACACCGTAAACTCCCAAGGACTCAGGGACAATGGTCTCAGCCAGTCTCCAGAGAGGACAGGGTGATCTATAATTCCTATAAGCCTCAGGGCTTGGTCTCACTGCCGTCTGACACTTTTTACTTCTGGGCTGGCACACCACTCTGGAGTGTTTGCTTCCCTTTGGACTCCAGAAAGAGGCATGCTTTGAAATAAAGAGACATGGCTCTCCATTCTATATCTGGGTACCCTAATTGTTTCTTGTTTTGTTTTCATTTTACTTTTGTAAAACTTTAATTTCTTACCACTTTACTTCATTGGTTTGTGTGGTCAGAGAAGTAGCCTGTGACTGATAAAGCCAACACCTTGAGTCCCTCTTCTGGCCTCATGGTGGAGAGAAGCTGGTTCCACACTGGATGCTTCTTGATGTGTCCATCCCTCTGTCAAGGCTTTGGTCTCACTTTGTCTTCTGGCCAGGAAAGTTGTTAGTTAGCTAATGGGTCCCCTGCAAGCCAGAAGAACTCTACAGTCTAAAGCTCCTTGAACGGAGCCATCACCTTCCATCTTTCTGCTGTTTTCTACAAGCTCTCAGCACAATTAACCCAAACTCTGACACCAAGTCTGACTACTGCCCTGTGCTCTGGCCCTACAGGTTGTAATTCCCTTTGGGCTTCTCCATGTAGACACTCTGGCTCACACTTCTGATTCCTTTCTCTAAAGTGAAACTCATCCTCCTCCTCCAAAACCTGCTGCTCTCAGTGCCTTACCACGTTTCACTTAGATTCCCAACTTTCCTCAATTCCTAAATCCACATTGATGATCCAGCTTCTTGAATGTCCTTACTTTCCCATGTATGCAGACCCACTGCCAACAGACTAGTTCAGCCAGATATCTCACTCCACTCTTAAGTATGTCTTTTCTGCTTTTGGTTTCTCCCCGAAACAAATCCTGAACAACCTTGCCAAATAAATTTCCCTAAAGCACTGCCCTGACATTCGGAACCTTTTAACAGTTTCATATCTTCTACCAAAAGGAGTCTACACGTCTTACCTGTTATATTCCATAATGGTGTAACTTGCTGCCTCTTGGCTACCACTATTTATCACTACTCCCTTAAAGCTGCCTGAGGATTCATGAAATTCCCCAACATTATACTCTATCACTTCTGATGCCATTGTTCCTGTTCTTCCTTTGCCTGGAAGGATCCATCTCTACTGTTTGTTGTTGTTGTTGTGTGCCCTCGAGTCGGCCCCGACTCATAGCGACCCCTCCTTGGGTTTCCGAGGCAGTATCACTACGGAAGTAGGATTGCCCAACCTTCCTTCCGAGGAGTG
>NW_006921644.1:6731652-6743008 GCF_000298275.1 Orycteropus afer afer | reverse complement strand
GCCCCATTGGAGGCACTCACTCCGTTATGCCAAGAGATTTGGAGGACAGCTACCTGGCCAACTGACTGGAAGAGATCTATATTTGTGCCCATTCCAAAGAAAGGTGATCCCACAGAATGTAGAAATTATAGAACAATATCACATAGTCCTGGTACCCCTGTCTAAGTTGTCACAGCAGTGATTAAAGCAGATGTTGAAGAAGCAGCAGGATCAAGAATAAGGAGACTGAATGGAGCACAATGATATACAACTCTTTTCCATAGAAATCGGAAGACCCTGCAAGTTGGAGATTTTAAAGAAGTTAAGGGATGCACTGTGCCACGGAGTGTAGGAGTCAGCCAAGTGAAGGGAAGGGGCTACAAAGAAGAGAATTTCATGCCGAATAAATGACCAGCACTTATGTCCAGGGGTTTTGAACAAGGAAGATTCAGAAAAATAGAAACAGGTAGATCATAGAATTCTAGGAACTAGGTGATAAGAGATAAGGCTGAAGGTGTAGAGGGGGATATTAAATATTGATGATTCTCTAGAAATCACCCCATTGAGCAATTTCCTGCCTCTTGCCTGATTTTTCTGTTCAGTGATTAGTTCTACGGAGCACTGGGGAAGTGTTGTGAATAGGAAGGCCAGAGTCCATAAGTGATGGCAACAGCAAGAAGCGGAAGCAGCCAAATTGAACTTAGGAGCCAGTAAGTTCACTGACACATTGCAGTTGATGTGGAAATTAGAATGGTTCCAGGGTTTTAATACATCACAGCTCAAGGTGGAGCAGGGGGAAGATGCCAGCAGAAAGCTAGTGAAGATCAGGTGCTCAGGAGATGGCATAGGCCAATCAGAATCAGGAATTATAATCTGTGCTTCACTTTTCCCTTAGGAGAAATGGAAATAGCATTAATGACCACCACACAACAGACGTTGATCAGGTACCTATCGAACGTCAGGCATCATGCTAAGTACATGATATAAAATATTCTCTTCACAACAGCTGTATTTGGTAGGCACTACTCTGGTAGCGTAATGCCTAAGGCCATGTGACTGCTATCCGAAGGCTGTACGTTTAAACCCACCAACCACTCCTTGGGAGGAAGATTGGGCAATCTACTTCCATAGTGACACCGCCTCGGAAACCCATAGAGGGGTTGCTATGAGTTGGATCTGACTCGATGACAGTGAGTTTGGTTTTTTGGTTACTATTATCCACATTTTACAAATGAGGTAACTGAGCTTTCGGGAATTAAGAAACTTGTCCAAGTTTATACAGCAGTTCATGGCTGAGCAAGGTTTTACAAGCAAAGGCCGGCCCCAGGACCCCATAGCCTTTTTTCCTTTCCTCCCTCAGTTCATCAGGGCTGGACTCCCAAGCTTACACAACACTGGTCTGGGCTATCACAAGAATTGAAATGTCAGGCTCAGTGGAAAAACAGAAATTAATAATGCTGACCACACCCTAATTATAAATAATCATGGAAAGAATCAGCTTGGAGCGCCAGCAAGTTATCCACAGCCCCAAGTGCCTGCTAAGGTTAACGGGGACAGAGAGAGCTGTAAATAGTTCTTCCAATGGCTCCCCATTACCCTGTTCTTTAATAATAATGAGAATCCAATAAATGACTACTTAGGGCAGGAAAATACTTCTGTACCACTCTAGCTCAGGAAACCCAGGGAGACCCTTCTGAGGCTGTAGGTCATATGCAGAGGGCTGAGCAGCACACAGGCAGGAGAGTGAGGGCCAGAGAGGCAGACAGTAAGGCCTCTTGGAAGCAGCACATTTTGATGCAGTTCTTCAAGGAAATGACAAATGTAACTCGGTGCAAGGGCCTCAAGGCATGGCAAGGGAGAAATGAAAAGCACACATGGAATTACAGCAGTCCCTGTACACTAACAGTGGCCATGCCGCTGAAAGCTCCACATTGGATCTTCACCCACCTCGCACACATCACAGACACTCGGGACCATGATGGACACAACAGCAGCTGTCTGGGTCTCCCTGCAAGGCAGGGCTTGTCATCCCAGCTGCTGAGAGAGCTGTCAGCAGGCAGCCATCAGCTGTCAGCCCTTTCAGGAATCGTCTCACCCAGGGTCACCTCCTCCCAAGAAGACCCACATCAATGACAAACAGAGACAGAAGGATAAAGGCTGAGACACTTTGGCCCAAAGCAGGACAACTCTGATGGGCTGTACATACCCCAGAGCTCCTGTGCTGCATCTGGACTCTCCCAGCCCAGCCTGCTTCCTCTCTCCCAGGGTGTTGAACCATCCCAAGAATGCACCCTAATTAACACATTGCATGGAGACCACTTCCGGAAAGCCAGCTTGTGACAGGCACATGGCCTGTCTCTTAATCCCCAGCTTCCTCCTCTTTGCTGGCCTTAATTTTATATGAGTCCCACATATATTAGGAAGAATTCTGTATCAGGCAACCAGATCGGGCATCCTCTGTTATAAGAGAGAGGCTAAATGGGAGATAAGGAAGACAATGGAGAGAAGCTAAATGATCTACATTATAAAGGGCGGGGAGGGAGGTGGACTGAGTAAGAATAAGAGCTGCCTGGGTTGGAACTTGGGTGGGTTTTCCAGGGTTAATAGGTGAGAGTGTCTGTATACAAGAGGACTGAATTGGAGATCAGTAGGCTTTTGAGAGGACTGACTGAAATTAAGAATTATATCCCCATTGGTGCTTTTCAAGAGACACAAGCAAATATTGGAATCACTTTTTAATTACTCTTGAGTGGTGGACTGTGCATTTAATATGTGATGCCACATACAATGTGAGGCCCTGGTTTTTATTGGCTGTATCAGTCAAGGTGATTAACACCAGCTGCTTTAACAAACAACTCCAAATCCCAATGCCATAATATAATAAAGGTTTGTTTCTCGCTTACATCATAGTCTCTTGTGGGCTGGGTGGCTCTTTTGGACGGCCCTCCAAGCAGTCTGTCTTGTGATGCTCCCACTTTAAATAAATTTTGAAACTGTCATCTGATCTCTGGGTTTCTCTGCCACCCAGAAGGCTTCCATTTACCTCCACTGCCCTATACCCATGGTATACCTTTCTCTATTGTCTTTCTGCCCAGAGAGTGAAGGATATGGATTACAGACCAAAGGGACTCTTGCCCTCTGGTTTCCAGTTGGGTTTGATCAGTGGGGAGCCCCGGTAGGAAAACAAGTTAGAGATAAGAAGAAGGGGACTGACTTCTTTGGCTTCCTCCACATTGGGCCACCTTGAGAAGGCTGAGTCACTTGGCAGAAGGTCGCAGCTCCTCTCTAGGTGGTTTCTCTCTAGGTTACCCTCAGTTCTTAAACCATTTCATCTGCTTGTCTCTTTGGGCCTTAAATTAGTGACAGCCCTTTTGTTCTTTGTGGCAGGGTATTATAATACCTGTGTGGTTTCCCTGAATGCCACCCACACCTTTATAAAGAGCCCTTTAATCAAACTTTCTTGGATGATACTAATTTGAATGTCTCATTTGTTTCCTGCTGCAGCCAAGACTGAGAACCTATGGAAGGGAGCTGGGAAGTATAGAACACTGTGTGCCCAGTGAAGGAGACAAGGAACTGGGAGTTGTCACAATGCGTGTTTTCCCTGTCTCCCTCCCTTCTCATGGCTCCCCCCTAAGCAAATACTTTTACATTTAGGGATAGTTTCCAACATCTTTTCTCTATGATTTACTAAGTTGGAATTATATCATACATGAAATATCCATCCTGCTTTATATATTCATGTTCATTCATTCACACTTCTTAAAATTTCCTCAAGAGTTCCTCTTTGGATTATTTTGAAGCATGACTATCTTGTTACCTTTCTGTAAGTGATTTCTAATTTCAATTCTCTTGAGGTCAGAGAAACCCTCTGCATGATTTCAACCCTTTTCAGTTTGGCACAGTTTGTTCCATGGCCCAAGATTTGGTCTGTTTTGATCGTGTTCCCTGGTCACTAGAAAAGACTGTGTGTTCCACCTTTAGGCAGAGTGTTCTATAAATGTCAACTGGATCCTGTTGGCTGATGATATTAAATTCTGTATCCTTGTTGGTTTTGTTTCATTGTTCTATCAATTGCTAAGAGAGGTATAATGAAGGCTCTAACTATAATTGTGGATCTGTGTATCTTTCCTTCGGCTCCATCAGTTTTTGTGCATGTGTTTTTGCTGCTCTGTTGGTAGAGATTCTAGATCTCACTGCAGTCTTCTGTATTAAACAAGCTTCCTCTGAAACTGCACCACCTCATTCCTGCCAGGTAGGGGCAAAAGTCCAGGTTCTTCTCAGCCTCCATTTGAAGGGGAGAAGTACTGCTCAAAGTAACACAAATCACATGGTACTAATCCTCACTGTGTGCCAGATATCCTGGTCAACACAATAACAAATCCAAACAATGAAGTACAGGAGACCTAGTTAATTAATTAACTAAGACTGAGCACCTGCCTGTCAGTTGGCTGTGGTGGCTTGGCTGGTGCTATGATGTCAGAAGTTACGCCAACGGGATTTCAAATAACAGGGTCAGCCATGGTAGGCAGATTTCAGTGACACTTCCACACTAAGTCAAGCTAGGAAAAAAGGCTTGATGATCTACTTCTGAAAATTAGCCAACAAAAACCCTATGAAGCACAACAGAACATTGTGCATTATAGTGGGAGAAGGTGAGCCACCATGGTTGGAAGGCTCTACACAGTAAGTGTAATTATGGACTCAGATGTGCAACCACCATAAAGATGGTGCTGGTCTGGGCGATACTTTGTTGTGTTACACATAAAATCACCGTGAGTCAGATCCGACTCCCTAGCAATAATGTATTTATGTGTGTGTATATATATTTATATATGCAAGCATGATTGATTAACTTACTTCAAGGCATTGACTCATGCAATTGTGGGGGCTGGCAAATCCCCAATTTGTAGGTTGGATGGATCTCTCTATAGTCTACGGGTAGAAGACTATATCTCTTTATAGTCTAGAGGCAGAAGACACTCTGGGGAAACTCCCTTTTTGCTCTTATGGCCTCCAAATGACTGACTGAAGCCACTCACATTATGGAAGGTAATCTTCTTTACTTGAGGCCAACTGATTCAATCACATGTGATTACTTTACAGCAACGGCCAGACTAGTATTTGACCAAGAACCTGGGCATCAGAGCCCAGCCATGTTGACGTGTACAATTAACTATCACATTCACCCAGGAGAGTTGGGACCTCGGGACAAAGCCATTGCTTTCTCAAGGGAGCCTGCAACTATGCATTTAGATAAACACACACACACACACACACATATATAATATATATATATATATATATATATATATTTTGAAGAAACTATTTCTTTAAATGCCATCTTGGTTCTGAAGTTTATAGTTTACTTCATGATAATAATATCTTTAAGGAAGAAGGGATGCACTGGATTACAGATATTCTGGTTCCGTGGTTAAGAAATAGATTATAAGGAATTCACACAGAGCATAAGCAATCACATATAAAGTCTCCCAGAACAGGTGGCGCTTTTCCAGATAAGGAGCATCAAATCTCAGAAACACGAATGTTCTTTGTTCTCCACGAACCATCCAGAGGATCTCAATGAGAACAGAACTAGAGCAGCGAGTAGAGGCTGAGTCTGGGGGTAGCAAATTCATTCCATCTCCTGTGCCGACTGCGAGTGAGTGGTAGTGATCACAGGGGACAAAGTGTTGAGAAGGACCCTAGGGCCGAGTCCCGGGTCAGTGGTGCACAACAGCATCATTGATTACTGGTGTCTGCTGTGGATGAGGGAGGTGGCGTACGTACCAAGTATTTTCCATCCACAAGTTCCAACAATGGAGCTTCACTGGAGCCATCCCCCTCAGTAGACTGTAAGATCTACATGGGCAGGGGCCCTGGCTGCCCTGGTTGTTGTTGTTACATGCTGTCGAGTCAGCCCCGATGCATAGTAACCCCTCCTTGGGTTTCTGAGGCAGCATCACTACAGAAGTAGATTGCCCAACCTTCCTTTCGAGGAGTGGCTAGTGGGTTTGAACCGCCAGCCTCAAGTCAAGTGCCTTAGGCACTAAGCTACTGGAGCTCCTGGCTGCCCTGGTAGTCTCTCTCAAAGTCAGGCTGAGCACTCTGCCTCATATGAAGGGGAAGCTCCATCAACAGTCATTAGATGTAGGTACCTAGGTAGGCATTTATGTCTCAGTGAACGTGGAAGGGAAGGGAGGGCAGGGAAGGCCTCTGAAGTGTGGGCATCAGTTCACGTCTTCTGAGCTGACCTGAAAGCTCAGGCCATAGGCAGGAGCCTCCCCTGCCTAAGACCATTTAAAGATGCACTATGCAGGAGCTGTCACCATCACCACCCTTGAAGGACAGGCTGAGCCACTGGAAGCCACAGAGACTCAGAGGGACACAAGTTGGGGAAAGGATTTCCTGATATTTTTGAGTGCTTAGAACTGCAGCTACTCATGGGCATTACAGGGAAAGTGTCACCACAAAAAAGGCTTCTATAATTGGTTTGTGTCCATTTCAGGATCTTGTTTATCAACATAACTGGCTTGTCCCACAAGGGGTTCATTAGCCTGAAATGGGCCAAGCCATCTGTGCCTCCCTAGGTGTCCTGGAGGGCAGAAGGTCAGTCACACTGTCAGCTTCTCTTCATAACCTGCTCAGGAGCCACACAGTGGGGCATATTTCTGAACAGCATCGGGACAGGCTCTTGGGGGGAACCTGTGGAACAGAGTGAACTCAAGGTCTGGGATTAGAAGGGAGACTGTCTGTCCTCTCTCTGCTCCTGGAATGGAGTCTGAGTTCCAGGCCTTTCCTTCCACCCAGCAGTGGTGTGCAATGTCACCCAGCAGCGGTGTGCATTTGCACACTAGGTAGTCCCTAAGCTTTTGCTGTAAATGACTTTTTCAAAACATCCTCCTTCGTGAAGTTGTGTGTTTTTCATAATATCCAAGGTATATAGCCATACTGTAAACAATAAAAACACACAGGACAGGGACTGTCTTCCTAATCCTCCCACTAAGTACAGCACAAACCTTGGACATTATATGTTAAACAAACATAACGAGACTCTGGAAGTTGGAGAGAAGAAGGCAGACCATCTAGGGATCTTGGGACCTGAGATACAACCTGGAGGTGGGGCCCTGGTTTTGTTTGTGCGTCATATATCCAAGACAGCATTTCCTATACCATTGAGTTGCTGCTATTGAAGCTCACATGTGAGGTGGCTGAAAGTTATGACTGTGGGAATTATAATTGCATCACCTTTAAAACAAAAAATGTGTAAACAGCCACAAGTCAGCCATCATACAGTGTCAGGGGTGTGTTTATATGTACAGATCTTTGCAGGGTACTGTAATACCTGTATGGACTTATTTATTATTTACATTGATACATACTCACATTTTCCTTATCAAGCATTTTATACAAAGATAACAATTAATTTGTAAACACTGCCAGAATATTTTCTAGCCAGTTTGTGATTTTTTAAGAGTGTGGTTCTTGTGTTCATTTTTGTTTTTCACTGTAAATCTGTACAGAAAATGGAAGTGTTTAGGGCTTAGGATGTAAGAACTAAGTGTGTGCAGGATGACTGATGTGTGTGAGTGAATGGATTGGAAAGAAGATTCCTTAGAGAGAAAGTGAGGTGACAACTGTCAGGGGGAGAATTTATTTTCTTATGGGGTCTTGATTTTGTAAAAACTTCCTTCAAAAGTGGAAGCAGGCAAAGTACCAATCAGTTTAGCTTTGTCATATTCTAGTTGAAAAAAGAAAATATGTAATATAATGGGGGGGAGTTTTATGGTGAATTTTATAAATAGATTCTTACAGGATGACCTCTTCTCTAGCTGTAATATTAACACTTCAATGGAGGCGCCATCAATTCGCATTATCAGCCGTTGTCATGTTTGCTAAAGTCCCCGTGAATACTGAATTAGCCAATAATGAACCAACTTCATTGAGTGCGTTAGGCAACTCAAATTTTCCACTTCTCTGTGTAAGAACATGTCCATGAATGACTGTGAAAGAGCCATGAGTACTGATTTTGGGGTTACAAACAAATTTTAGTGAGTAGGCAAATTCACAATTATAGAATCAGTGAATAATGAGGATTGATTGAATATTGTTATGGGAAAAAAATCAATAGAAGTGATGTTTTATGAGAAAAAAAAAAAAAAAGTCTGAAGGCAGGCAGCCCAGAATTGGTATGAGGACTCTGTGGTCATTGGGGACCCCATCTCCTCCTGTCTTGAAACTCTACCAACCTAGAGCTCCACCTCATGGTCTAATGACAGCCTTCAAGCTCCAGCAATTTCATCCACATCCCAAGCAGCGGAAAGGGTGAAAAGACCTCCTCCCAGGGGCAGTCTTCTCCCTTCAGGCAGTCTTCTGGTAAGTTACACACAATGACCTAGATCCAAAACTTCCTCAGCTGGCAACACTTGGCTGAAAGGGAAGCTGAGACGCATGGCCTTTTAGCAGGCGTGTTGCTGCCCTGAGAAGTTCCAGGGCTCAGTTACTTACCAGGGCAGGAGGGAGGATGGGGATTGGGAAGCAGTTAGAGAATTTCTGATACAAGGGAGGAAAAAAAAAAAAATGAGACAGAAACCCCCTGCCCTCATGGGGCTCCCAGCCCACTTGGGGGAGGCAGATGTTAGTGAAAAAGCTACACAGATGCAGGGGCAATTGTAGCTGGGTTTGCAGAGCCGGGGAGAGGCTCGCTGTATGGGGACAGTGAGAGTAGGAGATTTGAGAACTAACCTGAGCTCTAACAGCAGGGCTGGAGGAGGGAGGAAGGAGGAGGGAGGAGGTAGTGCTGCCCAGGCAGTCTGCTGGTGGCTGGAGTCAGAGGGAGGGAGGTGAGTCAGTCCAGAAAGAAGGACAGGGGCCAGGTTCTGGTGCCCTGCAGGTGAAAGATGCTGACACTCCTTCCAGCTCCTTCCAGGAGCCTTGGGAAGCCTTTGCAGGAACAGGGGCAGGAATTCCACAACCGGACTGCCACTTGGAATGTTATTCTAGCTGCTGTATAGAGAATAGGGAATGGTGGGCTTTCAGGTGGAGGTTACTGCAAAACTCCGTATGAGTGAATGGAAGTTCAGATTAGGGGAATACAGTGGAAATGAAGACAAGTAGTGGTTTCCTAAAACAGCCAGCCTTCCCGGAAACACCTCAGGTGCAGAGCAAAAGCTTCCTCCCGGGAGAACCACCCAGTGGGACACCTCCTGCCAGGGAGCAAGGCAATCATTTTCTGATTTTTAGTTCCACCTCCATGATCCTTGGTGGCCATGCAGATTGCTGTGGAACTGGGTGGCATTTAGAGGTGGAGCACCCTGGGGTTCAAAGGAGTACCCAGTAATGGGCTGGAGGTGCCTTAGGAGGGAAGCAGCCTGGATCTACCTGTGGCTGTGATTTTTCTCTCCTGCTTTCTCCTTGCCCCCAGCTGGGTTTCTGATAGGGAAACAGGCTCAGACGAGACTGCATATAGATGCAGGAAGGGGGCCTTGCGGGGCTTGCTGAGAGCAAGGGGAACCTGCCAAGGTGTCTGCAGCCATGGGAGGGGAAGAGGTGGGGAGGCCTCTTCTACCTGCAATACCACATGGCCCACCAGGTCCTCAGAAATGTGTTGTTGTTACTAGTTAACACTGACTCTATTGCAGCTCGTGGTGACCCCTGTGTGCAAAGTAAACTACTCCACGGGCTTTTCAAGGCTGTGACCTTTTGGAAGATCTCCAGGCCTGTTCCAAGGTGCCTCTGGGTGTGACCAAACTGCGGAGTTGAGCTCTTAACCATCTGTACCACCCAGGGACGTCCTGGATATGTTGTTGTTGTTAGGTGCCATCGAGTCGGCTCCCTTGGTACAGTAAATAATTATTAACTGAGTGGATTAATGCATTAATCTATCCATCGGCAGACTGTAGGAGTGGTAGAGAAGAAAGAAAAAGAGATGGGGCACCTCAGGCTGAAGAGAGTGAGCCAGGAAAAAAGGCAGAAACTCCCGGGGAGGATTGACACACGCTCTGCCTGCTGGGAACGGCCATCATGGCAGGGAACTGAACAGGCTGTGGCTTCCTCTTCTGGCTCCCATCAAAAGTTTATCTATTGAAGGAAATTTTCTTTGTTGGTTACCAGGGGTGGGAAAGGAGGGGAGGGACTGCTGTTAGATAGATAGAGATAAATATTGATTTGGGTGAAGAGAAGGGCAATGTACCAAATGTGAGGTTCTGTCTGTGAGGTTCCCACTGGCAGTGCCTCCTCCAAGGAACTTCCCACTTGCCTCTGATCCCAGCTCCTCCCCTCCTCCTCCAGCTCTGTCTCTCAGGCCTAGCAATGCACCTACCACCACTGACACCTTTTGCCTGAGGTTCTAGCCAAGATCTCACCTTGGGCTCTGGAGTTAGTCCAACTTGTTGGAGTTTGAAGACCCAGCGTCAGTGCCCTGTTACAAAATTGGAGGTAACTAGATTCCTGGCTCCCCTGGCTATGATAATTTAATAAGAAGGATCCATGAAAACACTCAGCACTGTGCCCAGCTTCTAGGGGGCATTCAGCTAATGAACTGTCGTTACTCCACCGACTGATGTTGCTGCCCCTCTCGCGCCCTCATTCTTTCCTAACCATGGGGTGGTGAATCTTGTAACACAACTCACTTACATTAGGCTATAAAAACATTAAACCCATTTCATACAAAACAACCTTATAAGAAAAATATTGATGTGACTTATCCCCATTTTACCCATGAGAAAATGAGGTACAGACAGGTGAGGTAACTTGCCCAAGGAAACACAGCTGGAGGGTGGCAGAACCAGAATTTAAACCCAGGTAGTTTGGATCCAAGGAGGTCTGATGGTGCAGTGGTTAAAACATTGGGCTGCTAACAAAAAGGTCAGCAGTTCAAACCTACCAGCTGCTCCACAGGAGTAAGATGAGGCAGTCAGCTTCTGTAAGATTTACAGCCTTGGAAACCCTATGGGGCAATTCTACTCTGTTCTATAGAGTCACTAGTAAGTCAGAATCGACTCAACGGTAATGGGTTTTTTGTTTTTTTGTTTTGGTTTAGTTTGGATCCAGAGCCCACATGTTAATGCCTGCACTGCAGGCCAGGACAAACAGCTGTCATGAACTCCTAAGGATAGAATGTTGTACTGTTGATTCTCCACTGAAGAATCTGACAAAGCTAGGCCTCTCCCTGCCACACCTTATCAGAGAAATCCTAAGATCTACTGTTGTCCTCCCAAGACAAACTGGAAATGTTGGCATCTGTTACACACTGGATCGTATCCCCTCAAAAGATATGTTGAGGTCCTAACCACTCTACTGTGAATGTGACCTTGTTCAGAAAAAAGGTCTTTCTTCTCCAACACCTCAATAACAAAAAGACAAACAATCCAATTAA
>NW_006921644.1:6730995-6731552 GCF_000298275.1 Orycteropus afer afer | reverse complement strand
ACCTTCCTTCCGAGGAGTGGCTGGTGGGTTTGAACCACCAGCTTTCTGGTTAGCAGTCAAGTGCTTTAGCCACTATGCTACCAGAGCTCCTACTACTACTGTTGAAATCTTACCCTTCCTTACAGGTCAAGCTGAAGTATCATTCTTTCTACTACCAACTTCTCTCAACAGAAAAGCTGTTGTTTTTCCAAAATACCTTGATCATAAGATACCTACTGGTTTTTGTACATATACCCCATGTACATCTCCCATGTTGGACTGTGAGCTCACTGAAGGCAGGGATTTGCCTTTGAGTTGACTGGGGATTGCATTACTCAATTAACATTTTGTGGTTGGATGGATAGGTTGACAAATGGGATTCAGGTCCTGTGCATGGAGAGTTAGGACACAGAACCACAGAGCACAGAGGGACCAAAGGTCAAACCTCCTACTTAAGCTAGACTCAACTTCCTCATCACACCTATAGTCCTGGTGTGTTGTTGTTGTTGTTAAGTGCCGTCGAGTCATTTCCGACTCATAGCGACCCCATGCACAGCAGAACGAAACACTGCCTGATC
>NW_006921644.1:6724646-6729178 GCF_000298275.1 Orycteropus afer afer | reverse complement strand
ACACACACACACACACACACACACACACACACACACACAAAGGTCTTTCTTTGAAGGTGTTATCAGTTAGGTAGGTACCAAACTCACTGCCATAGAGTCGATTCCAACTCACAGAGACCCTTATGGGGTTACCGAGGCAGTAAATCTTTTTTTTTTTTTTTTTGACTCAAAATTGTCTTTATTTCAAGTTATCAGGAAACATTTACATATTTACACTTTTTGTCTTCCCACTAACTGTATATAATAGGTCAAAATGTTTTATGACATTTGTATCACAGCCCTGAGAGACTGTGATTTGAAGTGAGTTGGGAACAGAATTCAGGTCTCTGGATTCCCTACTCCATGCACCATTCATCAGATGCCCTCTGTAGATACTACTAAAACAATGAAAAGAAAGCTTAAGTTTAATATTTTGAATATTAATTGTAATTCCAGAAAATGGAAAAACAAAACAAACCCATTGCCATCAAGTAGATTCCAACTCACAGCAACCCTAGAGGACAGGAGTAGGACTAATCCACAGGGTTTCCAAGGTTATAAATCTTTATGGAAGCAGACTGTCTCATCTTTCTCCTGAGGAGCGGCTGGTGGGTTCAAACCGCTGACCCTTCAGTTAGCAGCTGAGCACTTAACTATTGCACCACCAGGGCTTCTTCCAGGAAATAAAACTCTGTACAATTCTTGGAACAGCTCACCAAAAAAATTGCTTTTTAATATGAAATTGTGTAATGGTTATTTATCACAACCTATATTGCCGAGGCAGTAAATCTTTACAGAAGTAGATTGCCCCACCTTCCTTTCTGTGGAGTGACTGGTGTGTGCATTTGCCTTAGGCACTGGACCACCAGAGCTCCTTAAGTTTACTTGGGTGAGTCCTAATTCCTCCCAAGCAGCATCTTACAAATCAAAGAACAGACAGAGAGGCACATACAGGGTGGTGACAGCCATGTTAATGAAGACAGAGGCAGGGGGGTGGAGTGATGAGGCTATAAGCCAAGGAAGGCCAACGATCTCTGGCAGCCACCAGAAGCATAGAACATTTCTCTCTCAGAGCCCTTGGAAGGAATCAACATGCTGATGCCCTAATGTGGACTTCTAGCCTCCAAAACTGTGAAACAATCCATTTCTGTTCTTAGAACCATTCAGCCTGTGGTGTTTACCCCTAGGAGCCTAAGACAGTGTGCTGGCCCAAAGCCCACAGGGCAACAGCAGGGATGGATCCCAGGCTGAAAGGAGGGAAGGAAATCAAGAGCAGATGGAGACAGAATTCCAGGCACCACTCAGTGCTGATCTGAGCATCCTGGAAGGCAATCGGAAGGAAAAGGTAACATTTGAACCATTCCTTCATTCAGGATTTGCTGGCTCTTTACTAGCAGCATGTGGACCAGATAAAGGCCCAGCTTTCACTAAGCTTACATTCTGGTGCAGGAGGCAGACAATATTCAAATCAGAAAAGTGGAAAGTGTCTGTATCACAGAGTGTTAAGTGCCTTGCAGAGAACTGAAATAGGTCAGGGGACTCCACTATGACTGAACATTAGAATCATCTGGGTAGATTTTTAAAATGCAGATGCCCAGGCTGACCACCAGACCAATTAACTCAGAACCCCTCGTGGGTGGGGCCTGGGCCTCAGTATGTTTAAAGCACCCCAGCTGACTCCAAAGTAGAGTCAGGATTGTGAGTGTCTTTGCTAGAGAGGAACTGGATGGCTCACTTGATCAGGCTGCATGTGGAGATCCTCCCTGAGAAATTCACTATGACCCAAATGTCCAGAAGGAGGAGGATATGCAAAGTGGAAGACCCTTCCCAGACGTGCTGGTCCCTAAGCCCAAACATCCAGACCTCTTGCGTGTTTATAATCAATAGTCACTAAGATTCTTGTTTTAGCTACTCAAACTGCTGGTGAGTCAGATCTGACCTTGGGTTTCTGAGGCAGAGTCTCTACAGAAGTAGATTGCCCAGTCTTCCTTTGGAGGAGTGGCAGATGGATTTGAACCTCTAGTCTTCTGGTTAGCAGTCAGATGCCTTAGGCAATAGGCACTATGCCACCAGAGCTAGATGTCGTTATCTGCAAGGGTTCTAAATTGTAAGCATCAGACACCAAATTTCACCATCTTAAGCAGAGAAGTAACTGGAGAAGTAAATTGGGGTTCAGCGAGTGGGCAGGAGGAATGGAAGACTCTATTTGGAAAATGAGTATAAACCACAACAGTCTCAGAGGACTTTAGCAAACCAGGGTAACAAAGATGCTACCATTGTCCTGCTAGCTTCTGCCGCAGCAGCCACTGGTGAATCCTAACCATCCCTTTATCCAGGCCCCACTCAGTCCTGACCGACCAAGTCAAGACCAAGAGTGCCCACTCTGCTTCCAGAGGATGTCCTGCTGAGGCTTCCATAGTAGGAGGCAGGGAACCCAGTTCCAGTACTACACAGCCTAGCGAAGGAGCTGGATGCTAAATAGCCGGGAAACGAGGCCCACCCACCACAGACAGTATCAATGTGCTCTTTGCAGCCCTGCAGTATGTACAGGTGGGGCTACGCTAGCATTAGCTCACTGGGAGCAGACCTCTTACCTTCTGGTTTCTTCCCCTATCATCTTCTTGCCTCACACCAATTGCATAATATTTTTCTTTGCAAGCTGTACATCCCAAGTAAAGATTTGTTGGATGAATAAAATTGCTTTCATCTGTCATCTTGCAAATGTGTTCATGGAAAAATTAAAAACAGAAAATCTTGATTGCTTTGTCTCCCTTATCTTTCCTTTTCTTTCTTCCATTCACCATTCAAGTTTATCTTTCTCAAAGTTTAAGCCAATTATGGCTCTGACTTCCTTGCCCTGAGTATCACCCATCAGCTTTCACTCAGAAGCTAGAGAGAAGGTCACAGAACCAAGGACTCTGCCATGGCCCCTCCTTCTAGCCTTCTCCCCAGCTCCACATGCGACTGCACCACCCAGCAATTTCTCCTCTGTGTGTGTAAAGCCTGAATAACTTGCCTTTTGAATGGTTCTGATTAACGGATGAAAGAATTGCATTCTAAAATTTGCAAATTCATAATATCCTCAAAGAAATGAACCTTGTGAAGTTAAAGTTCCATTAAAAATATACCCTGAAGGACCTATAAGTGACAAGGCCAATTTTGACAGACAGCTTCTAGTGCCTTTGGCATTTTACTTATGACCCCAGAACTGCTACTGACCTACTGGCTCACTCTGAAAAGTGACAGGCAGCTTGGTTTCTTTCCCTATTAAAATGTGGTGGGGGTGAGTAGAAGGAAGTGGGGATAGAAAGAAGGAAGGGAAGGGAAGGAGGGAGGGAGGGCGGAAGGAGACAAGGAGGGAAAGAAGGAGAAGAAAGGCAGGGAAAAGGGAGGGCGGGAGGCAGGGAGGCAGGAGAAAGAGGAGAGAGGAAAGAAGGGAAGGAAGGAGGGAAGGGAGGAGAAGGAAGCGATGAGAAGTATCAGGAGGAAGGGGAGCAAGCAAAGGAAGCAAGTGAAGGAGCAGAAGGATGGAAGCGTGGCCTGAGGCCATGGTGCTCAGCACTGGCTTAGGGGAGCTCCCCCAAGATGCTTCCTTGGGCGTCAGGGAACATCAAGGACCGCGGAAGGAGATTTTCTCCTAAACAACCGAGCTCACACAGGCCTCAAGGAGGGAATGGGCACCCCGATGCAGAAAGGTAAAGCTGAGGCTTGGGGTGGGTAACAGGACGAATCACAGACTGAGAGCAAACATTTTGGTGTATGAGGCATGACCCATGATGGAGAACTGCTAGAAACACCACATTTCGAAACCCCGCCCCCTTCATCCCACCCACATGGCCCATGAGACTTACTCATGCGCACCAGGCCAGATGGAACAGAAGGGGCTGGACGAAGGAAACCTGGATGCTGCCCACTGGAAATTCAGACTCCAAGAGGAGCCTCTCGACTCCAAGCAGGCCACATTGAGATACCACTTATTACCCACAGGAGGGTCACAATCAAAAGACAGAAAATGAGGTGTGTTGGTAGGATGTGGAGGAACTGGAGCCCTGATACAAATGGTAATGCAAAATGGCGCAACTGCTGTGGGAGAGTCTGACAGTTCCTCAAAAGGTTAGACATAGAGTTGGCATGAAAACCAGTTGCCGTCAAGTTGACTCTAACTCATGAGGACCCCATGTGTGTCAGAACAGAACCATGCTCCATAGGATTTTCATACCGATTCTTCAGAAGTAGATCACCAGACCTTTCTTCCAAAGCTCTTCTGAGGGGACTCAAACCACCAACCTTTTAGCAACTAACACTCAACAACAACTATCAACCATCACAACGACTAATTCTTCAACATTACAGTGAGGGGGAATCTGTCATGGAATGAACTGTGTCTTTCCCCCTCCCCCAAAAAAATATGTGTCAACGTGGTTAGGCCATGATTCCCAGTATTGTTTGGTTGTCTTTCATTTTGGATCTGATGTAATTATTTTCTTTATGTGGTGGATTACATTGATTGTTTTTCTAATGTTGAACCATCCTTGCATACCTGGTATGAACCC
>NW_006921644.1:6707810-6719171 GCF_000298275.1 Orycteropus afer afer | reverse complement strand
GCAGAGTGTGTCCTTTGAACCCAGGGTCCCTGCACTAAGAATCTCCTAGACTCAGGGAAGATTGATGCTAGGTCACATGGAGATCTTCAAGGAATGCTGGGTCCACAGATGTTGAAAGGAGACAAGACCTTCCCTTAGAGCTGACAGAGATAGAAATCCTTCCACTAGAGGTGGTACCCTGAATTCAGACTTCTAGCCCCCTAAACTGTGACAGAATGAATTTTTTTGTTAAAACCATTCACTTGTGATATTTCTGTTATAGCAGCACTAGAGAACTAAGACAGGAGGTCACATCATTCCCATTTTGAAGACGGAGAACTTGAGGGTCAGTGAGTTTAAGAGGTTTGTCCAAGGTCACCCTATGCTGGTCTGCATAAGTGGGTGAGCAGTTCATTTCCAAGTGCTCTATCCTGCCTTTTATGCAGCTGCCTGGGGACTGTCTTAATGCAACAATAGTTAGTGTTTGTCTCCTGACAGCCAAGGCCCTTTTGGACTTCATATCCCATGCATGGCCATGTCATGCTACATTACTTCCAAATGTCATCAGCCACTCATAACACTTTTAATCATGCCCCCGACTCTTCTGTCTGTGTGTGTTTGTATGCACGCATGTACGTGCACTAGAACACACAGCCCTTTGTGTCACTGACAGGACCTTCTACCCAGCAGACCGCACCTGGTGCTCACCACTGGGAGTTTAACCAGCTTATACGGAAGCAAATATTTAAAGTTTACCAAACATAAACCAAGTAAAACCCAAGTCAATCAAAAGTGACTAAACACTGCTTTAGTCCAAATACATGTTTCTAAAAGGTCACAGATGGTGTAATTATCCATGCTAGACTTAGCATGCATTCAGCTGTGTGCTTAAGACTGCCAAGAGTTGGAATACATTCAGAATCCTTAAATAAGAGTCACCTTGTTTTCAGAAAATGCTTAGTTAACCCTTTCAAGACTGAATTATTTTCTGCTTTGAATTTTTTGTTTATACCATTTGTTTTTGGTAATGGAAGACATGCTGAAATCAAGGGGAAAACTTTTTTTTTTTTTTTTTTTTTTTGAGGTAAGAGGGATTTTGATATAATTATATGCATTACATAAGTCCCAAGTAGACTCTGGTGACAGGACTGGTGGCAGTGATCCCTGTTTCTTCAGATTCACACAGTTGTACAGGTTCCTGCTAGGTGGTAGCACATACTACAACTGGGATAGCAGTTTCCCAAGAAACCTGAGAGGCTGAAAATATTGGTGGGTGACATATGTCCCATGGGGTCATGAAAGGGTTAAGCCAGGCTTGTGGTAGAGTGGTTGGGGAAAGGCTATTAGAGTAATGACACTTTGAAAAAAGGTACAGGGAAACTTCTTTGAGAAGGAGATTGAAATACATGTCAGTGCCAATTTCTCAGAGGTAGGTTTGGAATCACTTTCTCTCAAAGAAAATAAGTCCTGATAAGTACGGCAGTGATACGACACAGTGACACGGCATGCTCGAGGGAGCAGCCCAAGAAGCTGGTCCAAAGGAGGAAGAAGCAAATAACTGACTGAAGCTCAGACAGTGGCCTCCACAAAGCTGTGACACGGATGTGTGGGGAGTGCAGAGGACAATCACCAGTTTCCTCCCGTTGTTTCCCATTTCAATAGGTAGAGCCCTTACACAAAGTGCCACGTCAGTGGGCATGCGACTCAGGCAGTGGTGGTTGTTAAGTGATACTCTGTCGTCCCCTGTGGTGCTGTGGAGGAGCCTTGGGAATCACCAGAGAAAACCAAGAGCGGAGGGAGGGTGGGGGCTCCCAGCCTCCTGCCTCCCTTGCACTGAGCAGCTGCAGTCTCATCTGCTTTATAGGTTGGATGCCAGGCAGGGTTGTACAACTACATCGACATAGCACTTGAAAGCTGGGCTCTGTGTAGGGTCTGAGGCTCATACCTGGCCCCGTGCTTATACAAGAGTCTGGGTTCTGACTCTTTTGGGAATTGGAGGCCAGGGTAAGAGAACCAGGGCTTCTGAGAGCAGCAGGTTAGTGCTCCCACTGCAGAGCTCAGTGTTTGGGAAAATAACAGGGGACAGAAAGCACAAGAGGGCAGGTGGAGTGTAAACTCTCTGAGGGCAGGAATTTTGTTTGCCTTGTTCATTCACTGCTCATCCTCAAGGCCTAGAACAGAGGCAGGCACACAATAGACTCTTATTAAATATTTGTTATAAGTGAACAAATGAATGTGCCAGTTGACCAGTGGGACAGACCAGCCCAAGAGGTCAGATCCAAGGGCGAGGCGAGGGGTCAGCAGCTGGAGACAACTAAACAGCAGCCAATGAGAATGGAGGAAGGGAGTGGCTGGGGTCTGGAGAGCCTGCCCAGGGCACTGGGACAAATACCTGAGGAGGGGACTGCTGCAGTCTACAGGACACCTGAGACCTCTCTGTGGATGAAAAGGGAGCTGCTGCAAACTCACTGGAAAAGTCCGAAGTGTTTTTCCTTTGGCTAGACATGGTCAAATTCACACAGAAAAATGGCAAGGCAATTGTACTATGGAAGGATGCAAAAGAGACCCTGAAATGTTCCCCCCAGAACTCAACCAACTTCAGGAGTGCTGTCACCTGCATGCACAGAAATGCAATCAGGGGCCAGATACAGGCAGGACTTTATCTTTATTAGTTTACCTTAAAATATTTAAACTCTTGGAGGCAGCTTACTGTGGTGGTGAAGAACACACATTCCCAGAAGCCAGACTTCCTGGGCTCAGATCTAAGATTGGCAGCTTGCTAGTGGGAGGCCTTGGGCAAGGGATTTTAACCCTCCCTGAGGCTCAGTCTTTTCATTTGTGAAATGAGGAGAGAGAACATACCTATTTCATAAAGCCATGTGAGAACCAGGAAGCTAGGATATGGAAATCATCAACATGCTGTGGAGATATGGAGACTGCTAATATTTGCTAAATAGGGAGGTTGATTGGAGTGGTGTTCATTATATTTTTTTCATGTTAAAAATAGTTATAGGACTTAAAAGAACTTACCCAACCAAAGGTATGTATTCTTTCTGGGTATGCCCCCAACTCTCAAAGAAAGCTACCTTTATTAAACCTCCAAATAAACATCTAAGGGCAAAACCTAGTAAAACCCACTGGTGCCCAGTCACTTTCGATCCATAGAGACCCTAGAGGACAGAGCAGAACTACCCACAAAGTTTCGAAGGCTATAAATCTTTACAGAAGCAGACTGCACATCTTTCTCCCATGGAGCAGCTGGTGGGTTATATTATGGTGTGTGTGTGTGTGTGTGTGTGTGTGTATAAACTCACTGCCATCGAGTTGACTCTGACTCATAGAGACCCCTCCTTGGGTTTCTGAGGCAGTATCTCTATGGAAGTAGATCACCCAATCTTCCTTCTGAGGAGTGCCTGGTGGGTTTGAATCACCAGCCTTCTGGTTAGCAGTCAAATGCCTTAGGCACTGTACCACATATAAACCATACCCATTGCCATTGAGTTATATGGGTTTCCAAGGCTGTAAATCTTTACGGAAGTAGACTGCCCCAGCTTTCTTTTGTGGATTCAAATCACTGACCTTTGGTTTAGCAATCAAATCAAATGCCTTAAGCACTGTACCACCAGATAGGCCAGTGATCCTCAAAGTGGAGTCCTAGAACCATCAACATCACTATTACCTTCAAATTTGTTAGAAATGCAAATTCTCAGGCTTACCCTGACCCCACTTGGGGGGTGGGATTCTGCAAACTGTGTTTCTAAGGATCCCTCTAGGGGATTCAGGAGCCCTGGTGGCACAATGGTTAAAGCCCTCATCTTCTAACAAAAGGTTGGTGGTTCAAAGTCTCCCAGCAGCTCCAAGAGAAAGACGTGGAGATCTGCTCCCATAAAGGGTTCAGCTTAGGAATCCCTGGGGGGCAGTTCTACTCTGTCCTATAAGGTTGCTATGTGTTGGAATTGGCTCAATAGCACCCAACAAGAACTAGGGGATTGTGATGCATACTGGAGGCCATCACTCAGGGCAACAGTGAAGTTCTGTCTGGCTTGGGGGTCCCAAACTAACTCCACAAAGCTGAACAGTTTTGATACTGATGGTCCCACTGGCTAGGGCTTCATTGGAGAATTCACTCCTTGCAACCTCCCTCAGCCCAACTTGAGCTGGAAGGTAGACTGGGCTGCAGTAAGCAATGGTGGCATCTTGTGACTTTCTCTTAGTAGGACAGTTTCTGACTATGGCAGTTAGGTTTGTGTGTCAACTTGGCTAGACCTGGCTGAGTGGCTGGGCAGCTGAATATAGTTACTCCCCATGGTGAGATTGGTAATTAACTCCATGGTGGAATCTATTGGAGCAGCTGAGTAGCTGCTTTGGGTATGTGGTCTGCTTCCCGTATATAAGAAACAGCTTTGGGAATGATCTCTAGGTTACAGCATGCTTGAACCCTGCATAGAGCTATGTCATTGTTCAGCAGCCTGCCATGCTCTGCCAACCCTGGGACTTTCAATGAACTTAATTAAGTTAGTGACCTGCCATGTGGTTTGGTAACATCAGGACTGAGCCTTTTTACTTGTCAACCTTGGGTTTGTCAGTCTCAGCAGCCAGCAGCTGACTGACTGAAGAAAAGCCTCTAGCTCCAGTGGGCCAGGAGCAGGAGGCAGAGCTGAACCACAAGGTTGCAGGTCTTTCACACAGCCCTAGAGCCGGGCACTTTGAATTCGGACTTCTAGCCTCCCAGACTGTAAGAGAATAAATTCCTGTTTGTTAACGCCATCCCATTTGTGGTATATTCTTGTCAGAGTGGCACTAAGTACTCAGAATACTGACTGAAACTCCAGACATTTTAGTCTCTCAAATGCTGAGTGCCCTGGCATTCTCCCCCCATCACCACCACCACCAGGATACACTGTGCAGACACCAGGAGTAACCTGAGCTTCAAAATGTCATTTCGGACTGAAGCACTTGCCTTCCTCTCACCCCAGCATTCCCAGACAGGGTTTTTCCAACAGTGGTTGTTGGAAATATGAGAGAACTATCAAAAGGCTATAAAAGCAGCTTTGTAGATTGTAAAACAGATAAAGTAAAAATGGTGGCATTTGTCCTGTAATGGTATAGACACCACACATTTATCAGCGGGAGACACAAAGGATCAACAAAGACAAACTGTGAGCATCTTCTGGGAAAAGTTGTACAGGGTTAGAAAAATGAAGAGAAGGTTGCTTGGGATCATTTAATCCCTTTACCAGTGATGCTGGGGAGACACTCAATAAATACTTGGGTCATTCACAGTAGCACACCTGTATCTTTTCACTCCTACACACACACACACACACACACACACACACTCTTTAACAACACTCTGCCAATCTAGATATGCCTGGGGTATAACTTCATGCCCTTCCCTATAAAGGTGGGCATTCTCAGATGTCAGTATTAGTGCTTTAACTGCCACAAAAATTCTAGAGGAAAAAAAAAGAAGAAAAGAATATATATACATATGCAAAGATAGAAGAGCCAACCTGTAGAACAAGTGAGGGAAAAAGAACATAAAATAAAGCAGTGTTCATTGAGTGATGAAAAGCTCAAGTTCCTTCTAATACAATTAATGATAATGAACTTTTAATTTAGAGAATGGGATGGCTTGTGCCCAGTGAAAGGACTCGAGGGGTAGGAATCTTAAATGTCAGCAAAGCTAACTACAAAGAAGGACCTTAAGTGGATCAATCAGGGTTGAACTAGTAGATAGAAGGATTAAGTGGCTAATAAAAGGGATGTTCCACTGACCTCTAACACAGGAGGGAGGAGATAATGAGATAAGTAAAGCTGGTGAGGATAATAAGACTCTAATTATGGCCAAGTTCAAACTACTGAGTGTCCATTAGAGTACGATAAAGTGGTACTTGTGGTCCAACGTACTGAAAGGGAAAGCCCGAAAGCAAGCAAGCCTCATCACCAGGAGAAACCCACTGCATTCAGAAGTCACACCGTGGTCATTATTTTAAACAGTAACTGCCGTGGCCACCAATCCAGGGCATTTATTGAGCTCCTACTACATGCAGGCTGGCAAGGTAAACATTGTAAGTTCTGGGATGTTTAAAACACACACTCACACACACACACACATGACTTCCTCAGACCAGGAGATAAAATGCAGCAAATGTATAGTTCCATTCTTTCTGGATGTGGGAATTCAGGAACTGATGATAAAGCCGCACAAAACAAACCTATCAAAGGAAGAGCATTTGGTCAGGGACGGGCATGCAGTCTCCCCTTGCATCAGGAGCATTGGGTTTTTCTGTGGAACGCTTTATATAATTGTTGGCTTAATCTCTGGGGTGAAATAAACGTATGGCAGCTTTACTACACTACTGATTCAAATTATTACTGTAATGACAGAGCTACCCAGGGAGTTGTCACTGGTTTTCACGAGACATCCTGATGGCTGTCATGTGCATTATTAAGGAGCACTCAGATGAGAAAGCCCCTCCCCAGATGTCCTGAGCCTGAATCTCTGCTGGCATCTCTGGGCCTGATCCTTGGCCTGGACTCAACCTGGGGTGGCATCAATCGAAAGGGAAGCCTTCTATGGGGTCGCAGCAATGGGGTCAATGTGCCCAATGGAGTGGCACTAAGGGACTTGGCTTCTGCGATTTGACATCTGTAGTCCTGGAGACAGGGTTGGACATTCACAAAGACAGTCAGAGACAGAGTTTACGAGACAGCATCCCTGCAGTAAACAGGAGTCACACCCCATTAGGATTCTGAAAACAACTTCAGGAAGGGCCTGTTTACGGTGAGGGCCTGCTTATAGTAACCACCAAGGAGGAGGAGGCAGCCAGGGAATGTCCTGAGCATGATGTCCTTGCCTCCTCTAGGACAGAGAGGGCAAGATGAGGAACAGATGCTTCTGAGGCCTGCTGGGAGCTGGAACACGCAGGGTCTAGGAATAAATATTCTGTTCTCCCTCCTCTCACCTTCCAGCTCCTGTTAGTGCCTCCTGCTGGCAGCACCCAAAAAGATGCCAGAGGGCAAGGAAGCCCAGGTGGTGCTGGCCACAGGAGGCAGCTTCCTAGGACCCAGCGCAAAGTGGAGAAGGGCCAAGAATGGATGTGTGGTGGGGTGAACCAGTAATAACTATGGCAACAGCATGAGGGCTGAAAGGACAAGAGAGGAGGGCTGATAGAAGAATGTGAAAGGTACAAGGCCACAGTCACAACGTTGCACTGATGTCCTGGCATGCTTCTCAGGCCACTTCTCTTGATGGGTAAGAGAATGGTTGGGAGCCTGGGGTTACAGTCTGCAGACCTGGATGACTCCTGGTTCAGCTTTGTACTGGCTGTGAACCTTGGCAAGCTACCTCACTTCCCCATGGCTCTGTGTACGCTTCTGGAAAAGGAGCATTATACATGACAATGTGAAGATTAAACGAGATAATGCTTATAAAGAACTTAGCACATTTCTGGTTTACAGTAAATGCTCTGAGATGGTAGTGTTTATATAAATTAGGAAATCAGAAACCAATTGAAGCTGCTTAAACAAAAAGAGTGTATTAGATTTCTAGGGCTGCCATAAGAAATTACCACAAACTAGGAGGAAGGTTGGGCAATCCTACTTCCGTAGTGATGCTGCCTCGGAAACCCAAGGAGGGGTTGCTATGAGTCGGGCCGATTCGACGGCACATAACAACAACAACAACAGGAGGTTTATGGGAGCTCTGGTAGCGTAGTGCCTAAGGCACTTGACTGCTAACCAGGAGGCTGGTGGTTCAAACCCACCAGCCACTCCTCAGAAAGGAGGTTGGGCAATCTACTTTCATAGTGATACTGCCTCAGAAACCCAAGGAGGGGTTGCTATGCATACAGTAGGAGCTCAATAAATGCCCTGGATTGGTGGCCACAGTAGTTACTGTTTAAAATAATGACCATGGTGTGACTCCTGAATGCAGTGGGTTTCGCCTGGTGATGGGGCTTGCTTGCTTTCAGGCTTCCCCTTTCAGTACGTTAGACCACAAGTACCACTTTATCGTACTCTAATGGACACTCAGTAGTTTGAACTTGGCCATAATTAGAGTTTCATGTGCCAACTCGATAGCACATAACAACAACAACAACAAGAGGTTTATAACAACAGCAGTGCATTCTCACACAGTTCTGGAAGCTAGACATCTGAACTCAGAGTATCAGCAGGGCCATATTCTCTCAGAAGGCTCTGGAAGATTCTTCCTTGCCTCTTCCAGCATCTGGTAGCTGCAGGTGTTCCTTGACTTGTGACATTACAACTTCATATTGTCATATGGCCATCCTTCCTCTGTGTCTGTGTCACTTTTCTTACACAGACACCAGTCATAGGGCCCTAATACCTCATCTTCACTTGATTATATCTGCAAGGATCCTATTTCCAAACAAGGTCACATTCCTAGGTACCAGAATCTAGTAGTTCAATGTATCTTTTGGGGGGACACAATTGAACCCATAAGAGAGGTCTTTACTTTAAGCATGAGGGATGTCCAGTAGAACCCAAAGGCAGGGACACAGACCAACTTCAGAGAGAGAGCCTGGGGCTGTACTCTGAGGCTGGCTGTTCTCCATCTCTTGGCTCTGCTTCTCTCTGCACATCTTCATCTTTCATCTCTAAGGACTGGATCTCTCTGCTTCATCGTCTACACAGTGGACTATGACCACCCAATATGGTTTCCAAATACTATAAAATCATAATAATCCCCAACCTTGCTATCCAACTCATTCTCAGCCCCAGCTCTAAATTCCTGGTAGGAAAATTCAATGGGCCCAATTCAGGTTGGTATATACCTGGTCCAGTCCTTGTCTATGTCTTGGTTCCCATTAGTTAGCCCCTCCAGACCCACGCTCCTGTCATGGGATGGGGAGGCACTTCAGTGTATGTCCTTGACCTTTGGCTTCTGCTTGGGTCTGGCCAGCAAGCAGCCCCAATGAGACACTGAAGGAAGAAGAGGATGAAGTCAGGACTCCTTTCTTGCAAGGTCACCTTGGGCTGGCTGTATCCTTCCATCAAAGGCCAGAGCTTCACTCAAGGACTTCCTCTCTGTAAAACTCTCAGGTTTCAATAGTCATTTCTTCTTTTTGTTAAACCAATATCACATTTATTTAGGCCATTATCAATGGGCATTTAAACTATATACCATACTTTTACACAAATAACATGTACACTACACATTTTTGCAGACTGTGCAATCCTCTGTGCGCTATTTTCACAAGCACACCATACTGGTGTTTGTTTTCACATGTTCCTGACTTCAGTTTCTTTTCTTTTTTTTTTCCCTAACAGATTTAATGTTACTAGGATAAAACTGATATCATAGAAACTACATTTAAGGTAGGCATTTGGTGCCCAGTGATTGTAATAGCTACAGTCTTCATACCTAAAGCAGCTACAGCCCTGGTGGCCAGGATGTCAAAAGACATAGGAACTTCATCCATATTAAGTCCATTGCAGAGACACTGGGTTCAGAGATTTCTTTGGTGACGAATTCATGTAAGTTGACCATCTTTTACTTCATATCAGAAGTTGCTGGCCTACAGTGGTTCTCATTTGCTTTTTATGAATTCAGAAATCCAGGTGAAACTCACCTTGAAATCTGGGACTCCTCATTCATCTGCCAGAAGCTTCACTTTGATCTGAACTGTGAAAACAGAGACAGCTTGATTTTCTTCCCTTCAAGAAATAATCCGATGCTTTCAGGTCAGTCTCCAACGTAGGCCATTCCCCTTGGGGCCACGAGGTGTTCATTTCTGAGAACTCATTTTCCCCACCTCCTTTTTCTCCCTTCTCCATTCACAAATGGTCAACTCTCCAACCTTGAACTCGACTGCTGCCACCCTGTTGCTTATTTCTTTGACCTTCGTGAAGACTTTCAGTTTGAAGTTGGTAGGACCTGCATTTAATTCCTGACATGATCCGAAAGGGTTCTAAGATATAGACTTATAAACTGTAAAAATGTGCACAATACAAATTGATAGCTCACTGGATCTAGTAAAGAGATCACCAAATTCAAACATGAGGTGTACGAGAAGCAAGGGTCTTTTTATATGCTCAACAGCATTTGTCTAAGGTAACTCATGATCACGGATCAAAAACATTGGCATTAATAAGACATCATCAGACTACAAAATAAGCAGACCTAACATAGCTTAAAGGAGCCTTTGGTAGTGCAGTGGTTAAAATGCTTGGCTGCTAACCAAAAGATAGGCAGTTCAAAACCACCACCTGCTCCTCAGGAGAAAGATGTGGCAGACCGCTTCCATAAAGATTTACAGCCTTTGAAACACTATGGGGCAGCTCCACTCTCCATGAGTCAAAATCAACCGAGCACCAATGGGTTTGGGTTTGGTTTGGAACATAGCTTAATGTTTCACTTAAGATGACCTGATAAGGTTTTTGAATTCAACTGTTGAGCCAAGAGCAATCATGTACCAGTTTTGCTTTGTTTATGCCTCCAATTAAAACCCAGAGTCAAACGATGACTGTGATAATTATGTCAGTGCAGACTGACTCGAGATTCCTATTGACAGCTACTTGATGTCATTTATGCCAGTGCAGGCTTTGCTTTGTTTATGATTCCAATGGATAGCACATGATTTACGGTCAGACTTCATTAGCTCCACGTTCCGAATGATGATCCAAAACTGACAGGGGTATAATTATCAACGTAAATTTATTTAATCAAACACAGAGTTTCAATGGTTTATTTTTTTATTACTAGGGTACTACCTAACTCAACATATGACTTCTTGATCATGATTTATACCTTTCTCATACATATATGATCAAAAGTAGCACTTGCAGACTACTGAATGAGGGTGGATGAGGCCAAAATTCACTTCTGGAAATGTCATGAGACATGCATGGTATATGCATGGATGTGCTATGCCAGAAGCTTTTAACATAATTTTGTCATTTCTGTGCATTATGTGTATATGCATAATGCTGGCATGCTATTTGCAAATATATCTATATCTATATCTATATCTATTCTAGGTCAAATGATATATCATGTTGTTTTATCATGATATATCATGATATATATATATCATGTCGTTTGACCTAGAAGTTCTGTTGCTAGGAATTGACCATACAGGAATCTTGACAAAAGTGCACCAAGGCACATATATTCAAGAATGTTTGCAACAGCATTGTTTATAACAGCAAATGGAGATTTTTAAATACTTGAAGAAAATACAAGCTAATATATATTACACAATCCCTTGAACTTTCATTTGTTTTACTTCCAGTCATTTTATCCTTAAAATGTCCTTTTATTTGACTGCTAACCAGAAGGCTGGTGGTTCAAACCCACCAGCCACTCCTCGGAAGGAAGGTTGGGCAATCCTACTTCTGTAGTGATACTGCCTC
>NW_006921644.1:6703803-6707585 GCF_000298275.1 Orycteropus afer afer | reverse complement strand
TCTCAAAGGCACATAACAACAACAATACATGGCATAAGTAGACTATCAAGGATAACCCAAAATGCACAAATAGCAGAAAATAAACTAGACAAATGAGACTTTCTAAAAGTTAAATTTTTAGGTGCTTCAAAAGACTTCTCCAAAAGAGTCAAAAGAGAACCTACAGAATGAAAGAAAATATTTGGCAACAACATATCTGACAAGGGATTTATCTTAAAATTTATAGAAAACCCCAACACCTCAATAGCAAAAAGACAAATAATCCAATTTAAAAAATGGAAGAAGACATGAATAGACACTTCACCAAAGAGGATATTCAGGTGGCCAATAAACACATGAAGAAATGTTCATAATCATTAGCCATCAGAGAGATGCAAATCAAAACAACAATGAGATAGCATCTGGCCCCAGCACCAGTAGCAAGGTTCAACAAGACAGAAAATAATAAATGCTGGGGAGGATGTGGAGAGATTGGGACTCTCAATACACTGCTGGTGGGACTGTAAAATGATACAACCACTATGGAAACCAATATGGTGATTCTTTAAAAAGCTGGAACTAGAAATACTATTTGATCCAGAAATTCCATTACCAAGTATATATTCTAAAGAAGTGAGAGCCAAGACAAGAAAAGATATGTGCACACCCATGTTCATCGCAGCACTATATACAATAGCAAAAAGATGGAAACAACCTACATGCTCATCAAAAGAAGAATGTATAACCAAACGATGGTACATACACACAATAGAATATCATGCAACACTAAAGAATAATGTAAAATATGCAAAACACTGCATAACATGGATGAACTTGGAGGGTATTGTGCTGAGTGAAATAAGTCAATCACAGAAGGACAAATATAGTATTAGATCATTATTGTAAAAAGTCAAAGAAAGGTTTATATATGGAAGGAAAGTTTCTTTTTGGTTACCAGGGGTAGGAGGGGAGGGGAGGGAACACTACTAGATAGGTACAGCCAAGTATTGATTTGGGTGAAGGGAAGGGCAGTATACCAAATGTGAGTGATCAACACTATGGCACTGAAGAAGAGGAAGACAGAGAGGTACATGGGAGGTATAGCAACAAAGATGAACCGTTTTGCACATACAGTACTGCGTTGTCAGTAATGGCAAACACTAATCTATGGGTAGATAGATGGGTGGACAGGATGAATGATTAGGTATATCTATGAAGGGGGGGGGGTGCCCATGACCATGTATAGGGTTGACAGACAATATTTCTACAAGTGTATCTGTATATTCTATAAGAATTTCCAGGTATATAGCAGAGCTGACAAGGGACAAGGTTGTAGTCACTTCTTGGTCATAGCCAGCTACCCAGATGGAGTGAGGAGTCGGACGTGTGAGCTCAGGACTATGGTCGCAGTGGACATCAAGCTCAACTGGCATAACATACTACACAAAACATTGTTGCACATCCTACTTTGGCAAGTAGTGACTGGATCTTAAAAGCTTGCAAGCTTATTGATTATTACTAATAATATAATAACATAATGTTTATGGATAACACTGCAAAGAACAGGAACTCCAGAACTCTTAATTTTGCTCATAAGGAAGTTGTGCATAGATGAAGAGGCTGTCGTCCGCACAGAACATGGGGATACTTCATGGCTTAAAGTCAGGAAGAGTGTGCATCAGGGTTGTATCCTTTCACTATACATATTCAATCTGTATGCTGAGCAAACAATCCAAGAAGATGGACTCTATGAAGAAGAATGTGGCATCAAGATTGGAGGAAGATTTATTAACAACCTGTGCTAAGCACATAACACAACCTTCCAAAAGACTAAACCAAACTCAAGTCAGATCCAACTCATAGCTGCAACCCCTCCTTGGATTTCTGAGGTGCTATCACTACAGAAGTAGATTGCCCAACCTTCCTTCCAAGGAGTGGCTAGTGGGTTTGAACCACCAGCCTTCTCATTAGCAGTCAAATGCCTAAGGCACTACGCCACCTTGCTGAAAATGAAGATGACTCGAAGCACTTACTGATGAAGATCAAAGTCTTCAGCAGGGATTACACCTCCACATAAAGAAAATGAAAATCCTCACAACTGGACCCATAAGCAACATCATGATAAACGAAGAAAAGATTGAAGCTGTCAAAGGTTTCATTTTACTTGGATCCAAAGTCAATACCCATGGAAGCTTGTTGTTGTTGTTGTTATGTGCTGTGGAGTCGGCCTTGACTCACAGCTACCTCTCCCCGGATTTCCGAGGTGGTATCACTATAGAAGTAGATTACCCAACCTTCCTTCCAAGGAGTGTCTGGTGGGTTTGAACCGCCAGCCTTCTGGGAAGCAGCAGTCAAGAAATCAGGAGTCATATTGCACTGGGCAAATGTGCTGCAGAAGACCTCTGTAAAGTGTAAAGAAGCAAAGGGGTCACTTTGAAGAGTAAGGTGTGCCTAACTCAGCCATAGTTTTTGCAATTGTCTCATTTGCATGTGAAAGCTGGACAATGAATAAGAAAGACTGAGGAAGAGTTGATGCCTTTGAACTGTGGTATTGGCAAAAAAATACTGAAAATACCATGGATTGCCAGAACAAACAAACTGGTCCTGGAAGAAGTACAGCCAGAATGCTCCTTGGAAGCAAGAATGGCCAGACTTCGTCTCACCTAGCTTATGATTATTTTATGTTATATGGTCAGAAGGGACTATTCCCTGAAGAAGGATATCATGCTTGGTGAAGTAAAGGGTTAGCAAAAAGGGGAAGACCCTCAGCAAGATGGACTGACACAATGACTGCAATAATGGGCTCAAGTATAGCAAAGATTGTGAGAATGACACAGGACAGGGCAGTGTTTTGTTCTGTTGTACATAATAAGGTCACTATGAATCAAGTTGACTTGATAGCATACAACAATAATATAATCACTATACTATAAATATCACTAATGATGTAATTTTATCATTTCTTACTTAGAATTTCTATCCATTCTCAGAGGTTGGATATTGGACTAGAGTTGCCCTCCATTCCCCTGACATTCAAGATACAAACGGCATCTGAGACAGTTAAAGCTGTGTATCAATTTGGCTGGACCATGATTCTGAATGGTTTAAGCAGCTGGAGTGTGGGCGTTCCCATGATGAGATCTAGTGTAAGGTAGTCCCACTGGCGGGACATGCTGTAAGCAGCCAATCAGCTGAAAGGGAGTTTCCTCAGGGGTGTGGCCTGGTTCCAATATATACATGGATGTCCTATGAAAATTCTCAGACTTTCTGTTGGATCTGGATCCTGCATCTAGCTCATTATCATTTGCTATTTGGAGCTGAACCAGTGGTTTGCTGTGTTGCCTGCCAATTTTGGAATTGTTGCCTCGTAGCCTGTGAGCCAACAATCTGCCATTTTACCTGCTGATCTTGGAGTCACCATCTGCTGAAGTCAGCAGCCTGCTCTACTGCTATACTGCCTGCTCATCTAGGTTTCATGAGACCCCGCAGCTGCATGAGTCAGGAAAAGCCTCCAACTTGATGACTGACACAACAACTTGGGACACGCCAACCTCCACAGCTGTGTGAGTCATTCCCTGAGATAAATTTCTCTCTCTCTCTCTCTGTCTCTGTCTTCCCCCCCTACCTCTCTCTCTCTCTCTCTCTCTCTCTCTCTCTCTCTCTCTCTCTCTCTACACACACACCCACATACATGCAATCACATGCATACAGCCAGCCTGAGCCAGCTTTTCTGTTATCCAAATGGAGATAGGACTTGCCGGTAGCCCAGCCCATTGGAGGCTGGACCTTCCGGAACCTTGCAG
>NW_006921644.1:6701064-6703703 GCF_000298275.1 Orycteropus afer afer | reverse complement strand
TATATATATATATACGTGTGTGTGTGTATGTATACACATGTCTATATAAGCTTTACTGGTTTTACTTCTCTAGAGAAACCAGCCTAAGATAGCATCCAAGAATACAGCTATGTGGATCATCAAGGCTGTACACGGTGCTTCCCCTGACTCCGTCTGCCACCTTCACCATCAATCAGCTGCAGTCTTTGTCTGCCCTTGGAAAAATCAATGCTTTGAAAAGTCTTGATCCCACCTGGAGCAAGTGGTGGACATTGGCAGTGGTGGACACTGCTGGGAGAGGGGGCAGGACTGGCCCAGCAATCCAGAGAACACACGAGGTTTACATGTAAGGAGATGTCTCTGATTCCCTCTAAGGGAGGGCATAGGGCTCCCCTACAAAGCAGGACTTAGCAGATCATTGTCAAACCCCACAGAAGCATCCAAATCATGTACCTGGAGTTGCTTAAGCCTCCCTCCTAGGCCTCTGCCATTTTAGCTGAGCACACACCCCTTTCTCCAATCCCTTCCACCTAGAAAATATACTCTTTGTCAGTGATTAAATAAATCCACTAGCCTGCTTCTAAGATTAATAAGAGGTTATTCCTATTTAACTGTTTACAGTGCACTGAAAATTGCTGAGGGCACTGGGAACAAATGAAATTCGGCTCCCCATTCTCTCCTTCAGCTCCAAGATAACACGGCTGCTGTAAAGAAGCCTGACCTCCAGTGCTGGGTTAAACATGCAGTCTTGAAGACAAAATATGTCCTTCCACATAGCAGAGATCATTTTCGTAAAATTAAAAGCAAATATCAAGTGGAATGAATCATTTTTCCTGACCAGGAGGAGGCTTATAGGTGAAAATGAAAAGTGGAGAAAATAAGAATTAATTTACCAAGCCAGTTATTTCCTGATTTTTTTCCAGCTTATTTAAATATTTGTGCTTTCAGCATGGGGTCCCTCTATCCAAGCACAGTGTTGCCACTTGATCCCGCAATAGCATTAAGGACATGACCTGTTGCCATGGAAACAATGGTGAGGCTATTGTGCCCAACTCAATGACTTTTTGATGACATTAGTAGTGATTTGGCTGGAAACCAAATTCTGTCACTTCATAGCTTTGTGACCTCAGATGCATTCATGGAGCTCTCTGAGCCTCAGCTTCCTCATCTGGAAACTGGGGATAATGAGAACAGCTTTCTCTTAGAGATTTTATAAGAGGCAAGTAAGCTCATCGATAAAATGCTTGCTATACTTCCTTATGTGCTCAGTAAACACCAAGTGCTTCTGCTATTATTATATATTAGGAAGTTAGATAATTCATTCACTCACTCACAATCACATTCATTCATTTCACAAACATTTCCTGAGCTCCACTGTGTACCAGACCACCAGCCACCTGTCAGTGTGTCATACTGTGGTGACTGGTGTGTGGCTATGATGCTGGAAGATATGCTACTGGGGTTTCAAAGACCAGAAGGTCACCCATGGTGGGCAGTTGTTAGCAGAACTTCCAGACTGAGACAGACGAGGAAGAAAGGCCTGGTGTGCTACTTCTAACAGGTAGCCAGTGAAGACCTTATGGATCACAACACAACACTGTTGACATGGTGCTGAAAGATGAGTCCCCTGCTGGCCACAACAACAGACTCAAGCATACCGACAATTATGAGCATGGCACAGGAGTGGGCAAGGTTTTGTGGCTGAACATGAGGTTCCCACGATTACCAGCAATGAACTGTGTCGGACAGTGTTTTAGATGCTGAAGTTAAAATAGTGAACAAAACAAAAAAAGCCCTGTCCTCATGATTCTAGGAGCTCTGGTGATGTAGTGCCTAAGGCATTTGACTGCTAACCAGAAGGCTAGTGGTTCAAACTCACCAGCCACTCCTCAGAGGGAAGGGTGGGCAATCTACCTGTGTAGTGATACTGCCTCAGAAACCCGAGGAAGGGTCTCTATGAGTCAAGTTCGACTCCACAGCAGTAGGTTTGGTTTTTGGTTTTCATGATTCTAGTGAGGGAGATAGACAATTAACAATAAATGATACATGTGTATATATATCAGATTATAATATGTGATCTCATCATGACCAAAACTATGAGGAAGCTAAACAGGATAGGGAACAGAAGCAGCAGTTTGCAGGGGCAGGGGAACAATTTCAGACAGCATTCCCTCTGAGGACTGTACATTCAGCAGAGATATAATGGGAGTGAGGAGACAAGCCTTGTGAATGTGTGGGAAGAGCATGTCGATGAGTAGGAACAGCAAGAGCAGGTGGTGAACAGAAGAGCTAGAAGGCTAGTATACTTAGGGTGGAGAGAGCAAGGGAGAGTATTCCGGGGCTTCACATTAGGCACAGGGACACATCTGTATCACAGACCGTAATGGACAAGTTAAAGGAGGTTGTCACAGCTGTAACAGGAAACCATAGAGGGTATAGTGTCCTAGGCTGTGTTCTCTAGAGAAACAAAACCAGTGAATCTTATATTTGAATATACAGAGAGAAATTTATCTCAAGGAAATAGCTCATGCTGTTGTAGAGGCCAGCAAGTCCCAAGTCGGTGGGTCAAATGTCAGCTGGACCAGAATCTCAGCTCCGTGCTTACCTGCTCTATGCCTGGAACTCACTCACCAGTGCAGCCTCTGGGCCAGCAGCTCACC
>NW_006921644.1:6637476-6698679 GCF_000298275.1 Orycteropus afer afer | reverse complement strand
GCTTGTTACTTAACCTCTCTGGGTCTCAGCTACTCCATCTACAAATGGGTATCATAAAGGTAACATCCATATAAACTTATTGTGAATTTTAAATAAGCTATGGTAATAAAAAAAAAATTCAAGCCTCAAATTGCAATACTGAAGGATTCTATGGGCAAGCTATTGAAAGATGCAAGAAAGTATCAAAAGAAGATGGCAGGAATACACAGTCATTGTACCAGAGAATTGGTCAATGTTTAATCATTTCAGGAGATAGCATATTATCAAGAACCAATGGTATCGCAGGAAGAAGTCCAAGCTTTACTGAAGGAATTGGGGAAAAAAACAAAGGCTCCAGGAATTGACAGAATATCCATTGTGATGTTTCAACAAATGGATTGAGCTTTGGAGGTACTTGGCCTTCTGTGCCAGGAAATTTGGAAGACAGCTACCTGGCCAACCAACAGAAAGAGATCCACATTTGTGTCCATTGTAAAGAAAGCTGATCCAACAGAATGGGGAAATTATCAAACAATATCATTAATACCACAGGTAAGTAAAACTTTGCTGAAGATCATTTGAAAAACAATTCTATACTGGAAGAAGCACAGCCAGAATGCTTGTTAGAGGCAAGAATGGCCAGACTTTGTCTCATCTACTTTGGTCATGTGGTCAGGGGGAACCAGTCCCTGGAGAAGGATGTCATGCTTGGTAGGCTGGAGGGTCTGAGAAAAAAGGGAAGACCCTTAACAAGATGGATTGACACAGTGGCTGCAAAGAAGGGCTCAAGCACAGCAAGGATTGTAAACATGGCACAGGACAGGGCAGTGTCTCATTCTGCTGTACGCAGGGTCACTGTAAGTCGGAGCTGACTCAACAGCACCTAACAGCAGCAACAACATGGCAATAAAGTGCTCAGCCAAGTGCCTGTCACAATGTCATTCCTCAGTAAATCTCAGTTTTTCCATTTACTCTCAGGAGGGTTAGCATACCATGGGCTGGGCCTGAAGGTTAGAGCTGAGGAGATGGAAACCCTGCATCACTTACAAAGCCCTTGTAAGAATCCAGAACACTGCGGGAATGTTCCCTGGGATGCTGGGCAGGCACAGGTGTGGTCAAAGGTGCTTGTTAGCTGCTTCAAGCCACCCTTGGAACCGGCTGAGAGGAGCTGTGCTCATTGTTGCTGTGCCTCCTCATGAGAACGCCAGCTCTGGGAAGATCCAGTGTCTGTTGGATGTAATGGAGACCATCCTCCACCTGGGGAGAGCTCTGGAGCCCACGGCCAGCAAGGCCTCCAATGAGACTCAGGTTTCCAACAGTGGAGTGGTTTAGAGAGACTCATGCACCACCCAGCACCAGCATTCCCGGGATCCACAGGTCTCCCCAGTGCTGAGCATACTTTTCCTCCAAGTGAAACCAGCTGGCTCCAGAGAGGCTCAAACCTGGATTACTGGTCTCAATATCACCAAGTTTCCAACACCAAAGAGTATTTCTCTTGCCAAGATGGTAGTTGACACATTTTTCTCATTCCCAGCTGCAGAACTATAAATCTCCAAACCATGATGGTGTAGAAAAATAAAACTGTTTATTAAATGTGAGCTTGTAACATCTAATTATGCACCACTGGCAAATATGATGGTGCAGTCAAATCATCTGCTTTGGAGACAATCTCTGTGATTTTGAACCCCTGCTCAAATACTAAGCCCCCTTGCTCAAATTATTTCACTGATTTGAAGTTCACTGTCTTCATTTGAAAATGGGGTGTGATGAGTGCCTACTACATAGGGATGTTGTAATAATTAAATCAGATAATTCATGTGAAGAACTTTTAAAAGTCCTAAAAAATATGCATGGCATACCTTTCTCCCACAGAGCCTCCAGTAGGTGTTGAACTGCTGACCTTTCAGTTAGCAGCCCAGCGCTTAACCACTGTACACTCAGCTTCCTTATAAAAATGCTGGCAGTCGTCATCATTGCTGTTACATCCTGTGTTTCAGTTGTGTTACAGGCTGAGTCAAAAAGGAAGACTTTCTCGAGAGGCGGGGCCCATTTCACAATTAAGGGAATATGAACAGTGACGTTCTCCCACTAGGAGAGACAAGAAACAACATGAATTGAACTGTGGTGATCACCATGTGAATGAAAAGACAGACAAATTCAGAAGATATTTCTGGAATGGAGTCAAGAGGGCACTGTGAATTCTCATACGCAGATAATAGGGGAAGAGTATTCAGGGTTCTGGTTTACATTCTTACCTAGGTGTATATGAGTACAAGAGAGGCTCATGTAACAGAACAGGAGATTAAGAATAGTTTATCAAGTTGGGGCGAGTGCATGTTCTCCATAAGATATGGGGAGGTGTTCAGAATACAGGGTTAAACAAACTCAAGAAAATATG
Organism: Orycteropus afer afer; assembly: GCF_000298275.1. NCBI lineage: Eukaryota > Metazoa > Chordata > Mammalia > Tubulidentata > Orycteropodidae > Orycteropus > Orycteropus afer. The sequence continues at coordinate 6,696,302 of NW_006921644.1, read as the reverse complement.
CCAAAATCCTTACTCTTTGGGAAAATGCAAAGTAAAACCATAATGAGGTATCAAAAAAAAAAGAAAGAAAAATTGACCACTGAGTCATGTAACCCGTGTGTGTCAAAGCAGAACTGAGCTCCGCAGGGTTTTCAATGGCTGAGTTTTCAAATGTAGATTGCCAGGTCTTTCTTCCCAGGTGCCTCTGGGTGGGCTCAAACCTTCCACATTTTGGTGAGCAGCTACGCACATTAACCACTTACACCAGGATCAACAATACTAACTGTGAGTGAAGATGTGGAGGAAACGGAACCCTCGTACACTGTAGGCAGAAGTATTAATTGGTACAACCATTTTAGAAAAATAATTTGGTGGAATTTATTAAAAGTAAAATATGTTGGCAATTCCATTCAATATTTACATAGCAGAAATGAATACTTGATCCACAAAAATATGTTTATGATATGTTTATAGCAATATCATGCACAATCAAAAAAAAACCTAGAAACAACCTAAATACATCCATCATAAGTAGAAGGAACAAATAAATGGCAGTTTGTTCACACTGTAAACTAGTATACAGCAATGAAAAAAGAACACATGGCTGAATCTCAAACACAAAATATAGGCTAAAAATAGCCAGACACACACAAAAAAAATAGTAGTGAATTATGACATTTATTCAAAGTACAAGAACAAGCAAAACTAATTCATGGTGAGAGAGTCAGAATAATGGTTCAGTTTGGGGATTATTAACTGGAAGAGAGCATAAGGGAGCCTAAATATAGGGAAATGTCCTACATATTGATCTGAGTGGTAGTTACTTTGATGTATACATACGTAAAAAAATCATTGAGTTGTATACTTAAATGTTATATATCTGACAGCTCTTGTATCTTGTATCAGAAGAGTTGGCAATTCCAGAATGCACTAGAACAAGACTGAAGTGATTATTTACTATTCAGAGTAAGTAACTGGCTCTAACAACACTATCAAACAGTGTTGGAGACCACCCTGTAATTGATAGTGGTTTGGTGTCTGTCACTCACTCATAGTCCCATGGGTGGTAAATAGAGCTGAGTGATACAGGTAGATGGGAAGAGAGGCTCAATAGTGACCCATGAGATTATAGCTCCTGGCAAAAGAAGCAGATGGAGTTTCTACTTCAGGAGGGACAGTGGTGTAGACTTTTCCTCCAGGGTGGCTTCAGGTGAACTGCTTCCCTTACTGAGTCTTACCTTTGTCAGGTACAAAACAGAAACAACTGGCATTGGCCCCTTCAAGTTCTATAAATTCCAAGATTCCATGATAGCCTAGCATACCTATCTCTCTCTTGGGTGTCTGTTTATTCAATAACTATTTCTTGAACACCTACTATGTGCCAGTCACTGTGCACTGGGGACCTAGCAGTGAACAAGATGGAAATGGTTCCTGTCCTTCTAGAACTTGCCTTCTAAAGACAGAGACAGACAGAAAAACAGATGTATCCATATTTCAATTAGTACTACAAATGACAAGGATGATGTGACAATTTTCCATAGGGTGCCAGGGACTACCTCACCGAGGAGGTGACATTTATACTGAAGCTCATACAAAGGGAAGAAACTGACCACGTGTATTAGTTTTCTACTACGGTAACCAAGTGCTACAAACTAGATAGGTTAAAACAACAGAGATGTACTCTCCCATAGTCCTGGAGGCCAGAGGTCCAAAGTCAAGGTCGCAGGAGGGCTGGCTCCTTCTGGCAGCTCTAAGGGGAAATCTGTTGCATGTCCCTCTCCTACATTCTCATGACACCTGGCAATCCGTGGGGTTCTTTGGTTTGTGGCAGCATCATTCCAATCTTTGCCTATTTCTTCACGTGCACAGAGACTATCTTCTCTGGATAGAGGGCCACCCTACCTCAATATGACTTCACAGGAACTGAGTTCATCCATCTACAAAGACACTGTTTGTGTTCCAAACAAGATCACATTCACTGGTACTAGGGGTTAGGACTTGAACACATCTTTTGGGCGGACACAAGTCAACCCACAACACCATCTGAAAAGCCATGGGGAGAGGCTGGCAAAGGGAGAAGCAAGTACAAAAGGAATCACGCTGCTTCTCCACCCACCTGGCATGAGGCTCTGGTGAGCACTGGTGAGGGGAGCCCAGCCCAGCTCCCTGCACTATTTTCCTAGCATCCAGGGAGGCAACACTGCCTGGTTTTCCATCTCCCCTCAATGCGAAGAGGAAACAGCAATTTCCCACCAACAAACGCCAGTACTAGGGGATTAAATGACCCAGGAGTTAGAACTTAACTTGGGAAAAGAGAAACCTATTGGATTTAGAATACATTGACTCAGAAATGTGGTGTACACACCTAGAGGAAGTTCCAATGGGAAATAAACAATGAAATAGCAATTATGTGCTAAGTCCCCAGGTGGAATTACATGTACAGAAGCAGGAAGAAATCTCAACCCTGCAGCACTGCCCTCCTTCCCCATGCTCCCACTGCACCCTGGGTTTACTTCAGCTCTTAGTAATTATCACACTGGATTGCTGTTGTCGGTTTGCATACCATTCTCTTCCCACTAGGTTATGAGCTGTTCAGGGGAAGAGACAAGTCAGCTTGTCCTGCTGACTCCAGGTGAGCATTTTATTAGCTGGCATTTTGCACGTACTCAATAAACGCTGGAGAAATGAATGCATGCCCAAACACATGAGTTCATCCATCAACACAACTCAAGCGATACTTATTAAGCACCTACTATGTGTAGGTACTCTTCAAGATACTGGGGATACAGCAAAAAGCAGAACAGACAAAAATGTCTGATCTCACAAAATTTGCCTGACAGTGAGGGATGGGACAGACAAACGATAATAAATAAGTAAGGCCAGGTGGTTATTGTGGAGTGAGCTGGGGCGAGAGCAGCCAGTGAGAAGGTCAGAGAGTTAACAGGGGTCCCATGGTGCAGGGCCATGTAAGGCTGTGTTAGGACTGGGCCCTGGCTCTGACAGAGAGGAAAATCCATCAGACAGCTCTGAACAAAGGATGATATGATCTGACTTATATTTTTAAAGGATCAGGAAAATACAACTTGGCTTTAGAACCAAGGATGAAAGTGTCTGTCCTCTCTAGCTACAAGCACTGAAGAAGGGGCATCTCTATCCAGGACACAAGTCAAAGAAACAGATGTCTAAGGCTTTCTCTATGAGGCATGCGAAGGAAAGGAAGTCTGAGCAGCACTCTAAAGGGACTGGCTAAGGAGTCTACCTGCCATTGTGCTATCGGTATCATGTGTCTCCCCACTCATTTTTGAAGACCAGAGATGTCATTTCTGAGGGCCAAGGGTGGAGTCTAGAAGGTGAGCACTAACACTATTGCTTGAACATTTTGGTTACTTGCAGCTGAATGCATTCTAAATGATATGCTATTTAACTCTTCATTTTTTTAAATGAAGAACAGCAGCCCAACCTGAGTGCCATTCCAAAAGTTGGTGTCTCTCCTTTCAAGGAGTGTACAGAGACCTTGAATGGGGTGGGAAGCCTGCTCTGCGGAAAGGTTTTCAGCAGCTGGGCCAGCCCACACAAGAGCTAAGAACTCTTAGAAAGAGCCTTGTGATAGCATCGGACCCACCCAGGTCATCCAGAATAATCTCCCATCTCAAGCAAAGACCCTTCTTCTCTATAAGGTAGTATATTCACAGCTTCCAGCGATTCACACGTGAAGATGTTGGAGGGAGGAGAGCATTAATCAGCTTACCATAGGACTCAATGCATTTCCTTTTCTGTTTGAACCAGTTTGGGCTGGAAATCTGTCACTTAGAACAGAAAGAGTCCATAATACATATTCCAAGATCCACATCACCATCTTACTTCTGGGGAACATATAAACCCTAGTATTCATTTTATCCAATCACACTCATCATTTCCTTCTATGACTTCAGTATTTTAAATTTTGGCTGACAATATAGAGTAGAGGTTAGGAACGCAAATTTTGGATTCAGACAGCTTGGGTCTACATCCTGACCTTTCCACTTATGACTCAAGCCTTTTAAGCTACAATGTTTTTGATCTGTCAGATACAGATAATAGAATTACTTGCTTCAGACAGTGACTGTAAGAATTAAATGAGATAATGAATGCACCATGCTCACAGTACAAGGTCAATGCTCAATAAACAATGCTCTTTCTAGTGACTGCAGACATGACTCTTTCCATCTGGTATTAGGTTAATTTTAGAAACAATGTGCCTCAAGTAATGACTGCATTTTTATTTGGAAATGGCCTCAGACTCAGAAGAATAAACTGCAATGGGTCTTCAAACCAATACCTTTATTTGAAACGTTTTATTGCCACAGAACAGACGATTGAACCAAATGTGTATAGATTAGCTGTGCCATCCTTCCTTCCGCCTCTCCTTTCATTGGTAACATCACTCCACGTTCAGAGTAATCCCACCCGTCTATGAGGTTTGCATTTTTCAGCCACTCTAACCAGAGTCTTCTTCATACCCATATAATTTTGTTCTTTTCCCACCTTATCTAATAACCGTGATTTTTCATGTTCTTGCAGTGCGATTGCTCCTCTCTTCTATCAAATTCCACTCACCAGTTAATGCTCAGTTTCACTCTGCAGGAATGACTTCCCCCTGGCACTCTCTAGGCAGTGCATTTGCAGGCAGGATGCTGTCCTGGATGCAGTCAGGGGATGTTTTGGAAGTTGGCAATCAATGCTTCAACAACAGAACCAGCAACAACAGGTAGTGACTATACTGAACAGTGCACGTTTGGTGAGATGTGAGCTGGCAAGAGGTAGTTACCTGTGACTGGTGACCAGTTATGCTGTGTGGTTTATGGAGGCTGATGCTTCAGTGTATTCTATACCCTAAGTGCAGGCTGAATAGAGAAAACATGACAGGAATTTCCTAGAGATAGGTAAATGGATGCTGAATCTATACCTGTACACCTGTGCATTTAATCTGCTCACTCTCTCCTCCTCAGTGAGGAATTACTTGGTACTTATCTCTACAAATTTAAGAATCATTTTTAAATTTTTTTTACACAACTGGTCAAAACATACTTGTGGAAGACATTTTCACTTCCCCCCGTTGAGCCAACAAACCCTGTATCATCGAGGTCATCAGTTTTGTGAGCTGCGATCCAGTCAGTCCCTGCCTCATGATGACTCACACACAAGGGAATGAAATGCTGCCCCATCCCGTGCCATCCCCATGATTGGCCACAGGCTGGACCAATGCAATGCACAGCCCCTTCCTTGGCTGGTTTGCAGAAGCAGATCACCAGGCCTTTCTACTAGTCCTTCTCAGTCTGGAAGCTCCACGGAAACCTGTTCAGCATCACAGCAACATGCAAGTCTCCACTGATGTGGAGGCAGGTGGTAGCTGCATATGAGGTGCATTGGCCAAGAACTGAACCTGGGTCTCCCACACAGAAGGTGGGAGTCCTACCACTGAATCACCATCATTAAGGTTCATCTCATGGAAAGCATCTGGCCCCTTCGCAGCTCTAGGCTTGTCTAAAACATCATAATAATTCCTTCCCTCTCTGCCAGAGATTGGCCTAAGAGTAGCACGTAGCTAAACTCTGTCCAATGGATATGAAGGTAAAACCTACTGGGAAGTTTTTCTTCGCTGATAAAACAACACAGCTATGGGAGGAGAAAGTGGTTTTGTTCCTCTATTTTTCTGTTTGGAATACAAGACTTTATGCTTGGAGTGATGGCAACCACTTTCCCCCATGAAGTAAAGTCCAAAAATAATCTTAGAGACATTGAGTCTCACTCTGACCTCAATGAGCTGCTGAGCCAACTTCTTGTTATGTGATATATTTAAATATCTTTATTATTTAAGCCACTATTATTTGGGCATTTTGTTACTTGCAGTTGAATACATTCTAAATGATATGCTATTTAACTCTTCATTTTCTAAAGAAAATGTTAAAAAAAAAAACAAAAAAACAACTTACCCCTCCCACACCCTGTCTTTAAAAAAGCGTGTGTTGACACGGTTTTGGCATAAGTCTTCTTACTAAACAATTATTAGAATGAAATCAAGTGTTAAAACCACAAAACCCACTGCCAACAAGTTAATTCTGACTCACAGTACCCCCAGAGGACAGAGTAGAGCTGCCCCATAGAGTTTCCAAGGCTGTCAATCTTCAAGGAAGCAAAGCCCAAACCAAACCCACTGCCACTAAGTCAACTCACAGCAACCCTATGGGACACAGTAGAACTGCCCCAGAGGGTTTCCAAGCCTGTACATCTTTATGGAAGCAAACTGCATCATCTTTCTCCCTCAGAATGGCAGATGTATTCAAATTTCTAAGCTTTTGGTTAGTAGCCAAATACCTTAACCACTGTACCACCAGAGCTCCTGCCAAATGTTCAGAAGTTCTCAGATAGTAGTTATATATATTGGGGTACTCAGTGCTTTATTGAGTTGATCAAGAAAAGTCTTCACCTCCTGTAAGCAGTCTGTTGAGTACACTTCTGTGGTCTCATCATCCAAATCTAGCAGCACTTTATTATGTCCCTCCTTTTTCCCTGTCTTGGTCATACAGTATGGTGACTTGACCATACTTTGCCATGTAGAAATGTGCAGAAGGCAAGAAATAAAGCCCTGTAATTCCCTAACTGGAATTCCCAGTTGTGAGTATGAGGAAGGCAGGAGCATGAAGCTGATCTCAGGAGAGGGGGAGGGGAACTGAATCAAGACCACTTTTCTCACGGGCATTGCTAATTAAAAATGGAAGCTTAATCAGTCTCCAGTTTAGACATTTTCACTGTGACCTTTCATCTGATAAGGAACTTAGAAATCTAAATATAAAATTGTCAAGGAATAAATTCAAAATATTACATGAGGGTCACTGGATTAAGAACAGTAGTTGACCTAAGACCTAAATATTTTACAGTTTCCCCAGCTATCAAAGGCACATGTACAAAAAGTACTGCATACCTGATGATACCTAAGACTGGAAGACCTAAATATCTTAAATGAGCAACAGCTCACCAGCAAGAAATTCTTATAGGAATATAGCTAGAAATAGAGTGTCCCACCCAAAGGAAACTTCTAGAAACATGGCCAAGTGCAGATGTTGTGGGATCAGCCACCAAGAAACAGTCTATGTCTTAAAAAGCTACACAAAGTGGAAGTCATTCCTTTGATGAATTTACCAGACTCCCAGGGCTGATTCCCAAGTCTTATGGCCTCAGAAAGCTGACTTTTTTAGCACAGCAAGATCAGTTCCTTCTCTCTGACACGGAAAAACATTACTAAAGCTCACGAGACTTGTTATAACCTGGGATGTCAATTTATTAACATGAACTGATAAATGACTGGCACAGAAACTTTTAAATGTTCTCCCAATTAGATGAGTCTCCTCCTAGATACCAACCCATAAGGGAAGCCAAAACTATCCTATCTGAAACTTTAGTGGAATCAAAAGACACTGGATGTACAGAAGCATCAGGGTGAAATAACTTGATACAGCCAATTCACCCTGGCGATGGCCTTGTCCACAGGACCGAAGTTAACTGACTCTACTTCCTTCAAGCATTTCCCTAAGGGATGTCCTTGCCAATGGGACCAGAACTCTCCAAATTAATTGGAAATGTTCCTTTCTCCTGGTGGCATTTGGAAGGACATTCCCAAAAATGACCTCCAAAATTCTCTTTGCTCTCTGCTTACAGGAACACAACATAATCCCTGTTGGCCAACATATCTTTCTTTAGGTGTGCTTATTCATTTGACCAGATTGCTGAGAAGTCTTGCAGCCTGGAAGCCATCTCTTCCTTTTCAGATGGTAAGACCCATTAGGCATTGATTCTAGGGCTTAAATCTCAGAGCGTACCCTTGTTCGTCTCATTACCAAGTACTTAGCTGTTGTTGTTGTGAGGTGCCATCAAGTCATTTCCAACTCATAGCAACCCCATGCACAGCAGAACGAAACACTGCCCGATTCCGCACCAGCTCCATGATCCCTGCTATACTTGAACCCATCATCGCAGCCCCTGTGTCAATCCATCTTGTTGAAGGCCTCCCCCTCTTTTGTCAACCCTCCACCCTACCAAGCATGACATCCTTCTCCAGGGAATGGTTCCTTCTGGCAACATGACCAAAATAGGTGAGATGATGTCTGGCCATTTGCACTTCCAAGGAGCAGTTTGGGTGCACTTCCTCCAGGACAGATTTGTTAGTTCTTTTAGCAGTCCATGGTACTTTCGGCAATCTTGACCAGCACCACAACTCAAAAGCATCAACTCTTCTTCGGTCTTCCTTATTCATTGTCCAGCTCTCACATGCATATGAGGTGATTGGAAATATCATGGCTTGTGTCAGGTGCACCTTAGTCCTCAAGGAGACATCCTTGCTCCTCAGCACTTGAAATAGTTCCTTCGCAGTTGACCTTCCCAATGCTACATATTGTCTAATGTCCTGACTGCTGCTTCCATTGGCATCTATTGTAGAACCAAGCAACCTGAATTCTTTGACAACCTCAATCTTCTCTCCATTTATTGTGATGCTGTTCATTGGTCCAGTTGTGAGGATTTTTGTTTTCTTTACGTTGAGATGTAATCCATACTGCAGACTGTATTCTTCAACCTTCATCAGTAAGTGCCTCAAGTCATCCTCACTTTCGGCAAGCAAAGTTGTATCATCTGCATATCTCAGGTTGTTAATGACTCTTCCTCCAATCCTGATACCACGTTTTTCTTCATATAGTCCAGCTTCTTGGATTATTTGCTCACCATATAGATTGAATAAGTGTGGGGAAAAGATACAACCCTGATGCACTCTCTTCTTGATTTTAAACCATGTAGTGTCCCCTTGTTCTGTTCGAACGACAGCCTCCTGGTCAAGGTACAGGTTCCCATGAATACAATCAAGTGTTTGGGAATTCCCATTCTTCTCAATGTTATCCATAATTTGTCATGATTGACAATCAAATGCCTTTGCATAGTTAATAAAACACAAGTAAACATCTTTCTGGTATTCTTTGCCTTGAGCCAAGATCCATCTGACAACAGCTATGATATCCCTTGTTCCATGTCTTCTTCTGAACCCAGCTTGCATCTCTGGAAGTTCTCTGTCAATATACTGTGGCAAACGTTTTTGAATTTCTTTAGTAAGATCTTACTTGTGTGCAATATTAATGATATTGTTCTATAATTTCCATATTCTGTGGGATCACCTTTCTTTGGAATGGGTACAAATATGGATCTCTTCCAGTCAGTCGACCAGGTGGCTGTCTTCCAAATCTCTTGGCATAACTGAGTGAGTGCCTCCAATGGGGCATCCATTTGTTGAAATATCTCAGTGGGTGTTCCGTCCATTCCCAGAGCCTTGTTCTTCACTAATTCTTTCATTGCAGCTTTGACTTCCTCCTTCAATACCATTGGTTCTAGATCATATGCCACTTCCTGAAATGGATGAAGATCGACCAGTTCTTTTTGGTACAGTGACTCTGTGTATTCCTGCCATCTTCTCTTGATGTTTCCTGCATCATTCAATATTTTGCCCATAGAATCTCTCAATATTGCAACTCGAGGCTTAAATTTTTTCTTCAGTTCTTTCAGTTTGAGAAATGCTGATGTGATGAAAGCTAAAACACACCATTGAAGGAAATATTCTCATTCTTATTGTCCATGTAACCAGGTGGGCATTCTAGTTCATCAAATACTGCACTTGTCAAGTTTTCAGCACAAGATGTCCCTACTTTCATTCAACCACTATGATTGACCTACCATTGACCAGTCCTTGGGCTGATCCCTGTCAATGCTTTGCTGGACAAAAGCTTGTGATTTCCTAAGACAGAGAGACCTCTGCCATGGAGGAGATCATATGGGTGCCTCAAGAGAAATCATGCCAGTGCTGTGGTATAGTCTAGTCTGAGAGGTTAAGGGAAGACTTTTGGGGCAAGCAGACATTTAAGTGAAGAGCCAAACATGAGAAGAAATTACCAAGAAAAAGGAAGATATGCAGCAAAAGGCAGAGGGAAAAGCAATGCAAGGCCTGGGGTCAGGAAAGACTTGACACAGTCAATAAACTGAAAAGAATAGTGTGGATGCCAGGAGGCGAGCAAGAGGGAGAGCAATGGCACATCAGGCTGGACGGGTCAGTGGAGATCAGACACACTGGTTAAGGCAGAGCAATGAGTTTGGGTTTTATGTTGGAGTAACGGGAATCCAATAAAAAGGGTTAATCATCTGCTCTTTCATCCAAGAGACACTTCTTGAGTGTCTACTAGGTGCCAGATGTTCATACCCCAGTGGGGAAAGCAGAAAGGAACATGGACCAGAAAAATATGGAAGCTATAGCATTGCAGCTGTCCAGTTTCTTCAATGATTCTGGTCAGTGGTATGACTTATATGAGCTATCCTATCCACTCATTTATAAAGTTCTTCCAAAAGGTTATGAGAGAGTGTTTATTTTTTCCAAGTTACAGCTGAGAACTAAGATAGAGAAAGGCTTAAAGAACTTCTAGAAACACATAGGCAGCATGTGATAAATTTATGATTGTGGCAGATTGTGTTTTCAAACACTGCCACTGCAATATATCCCACTAAGTGACCTTGACCCTGCTTCCATCGAGTAAAAGAGTCTGGGTCTCTGAGTTGTGCAGGCCTATGACTGTGGTGCAAAGGAAGGTATGTGATTTCAAGGCTAGCTCACAAAGGTGAATCAACTTCTGCCTGCATCTTTTGAGACTTTGTTTTGGGAATTCAGCTGCCATGCCATGAGGAAGTCCCACCTGGCCGTGCGAAATGACCACATGGAGAGTCATGTGCAGGTGTTTCAGCTGAGAGCCCTAGTTCCAGCTGAAATTCAGCACCAACCCCCAGACATGTGAGTGGGTGAGTCTTCTGATGATTCCAACCCCAGCTGTTGAGTCATTGCCAGTCTTCAAGCCTTCCTTGCTGAGGCCCAGATGTTGTGAAGCAGAGGAGGGCCATTCCTGCTGAGCCTGTTTCAAATTTCTGATTAACAGAATCCAGGAGCATAACAAACTAGTAGTTGTATCACACCATTTAGTCTTAGGTGGTTTGGTCCACAGCAGTAGCAACTAGAACAGTATCCAAACCCGTGTTTCCTCAACTCTTCATCTAGATCTCTTTAGATATAACCCATTTGGAAATGAACTAGAATTCCCACCAGTTTACATGGACCAGAAGAATAAATGCATTTTCTTCAGTGGTATTATTTAGTTTTCATCCCTTTTATTACATCAGGTGTTGTACAGGCATGGGCATAGGCCTTACTTGATGCAACTCTTCTGCTATGCTAATGAGGTCATACTAGTGTAGCATATATCTTAAATCTAATCATTTCTGAATTACAGAGAGACCAGAATCAACACAGAGACACACACAGGGAAACGAGGAGGACAGACAATGGAAACAGATGCATTTACAAGTCCAGGAACACTAAAGATTGCTGGTGGCTACTAGATGCTGAAATAGACAAGCAAGGACATTCCACTAAAGCCACACCCTGAATTCAGACTTCTACTTTCCTGAACTTTGAGAAAATAAATTTCCTTAAAGACACTCACTTGTGGTATTTCAGGTATGGAAGCACTAAACAACTAAAATGAATGCTAATTTTAATTAATAAATTCAGTTTCAAAATTACTTACACCTTATTTGGCATTGTTTATCACTTGAGACAGACTGAATTATTATACACTCAGTTAACAGACTTTATTGAGCATCTACTGTGTTCCATGTGCCATGAAGATACAGCAGTTAATGAAGAATACACATCCTTCCCTTCATGATCCTTCCTTTACAGTCAAAATGAAGACAAACCAAAAAAAAAAAAAAAAACCAAACTCATGAGTTGATTCTACTCATAGCTACTCCTCCTTAGGTTTCCAAGGTGGTATCTCTACGGCATTAGTAGTCAAGTGTCTTAGGCACTATACCACACCAGAGCTCCCAAATGGAAGACATTATGTAAAAAATAAATGTACAGTGATGAAACAGAGAAGAGTAAGAGGAAAACAAAAGGAAAAGAGAGAAATAATAGAATTTCTTAGAGCCAGTCTCAACATCCTATGAGTTCATATATATTGCATGTGAAAGGAAATATTAAGATGATGTATTTGACTATCACAAACAGAGATGCTGAAACATATTGAACTGGTAACTAATAAATCGTAATACGTTTCATAAAATGTTGATGTGGTTATATGTATTATATTCTCATTTCAAATTTTATTGCTAAATTATTTAACAGTTTAAAACCATGTATATAGATCACAATTCTGTCAAAGTTGCAAAAAACTGTATCTGTTTTTTAAAAAATTAATTTTCTTTGGAAAATCTTTTCCTTGCTGTTAACATATAATGATCCAGGTGTGTTGGGTGCGGCATGTGGAGCAGGGAGTAATTACTTTTCATGCCTCTATTTTAACCACCTCACTCATCCACTTAGAGATTGCCTCCAACTACTGTCTCCTGCATCTCAGCTAATCATGCACTGGAGTCTAGCAGACCTTGATTCCAATGACAACCCCAGCTACATGGCAAGCTAGGCAGGGAACTGGGAAAGAAAATTCACTCCTGCAACTTTGTAGTTCAACAATCAAGAGTTTCAGCTCTAGATTCAGCCTGATTTTAAGCCTCAGCTCTGCCACCAATTGTTTGACCTCAGATAAGTCCTTTGCCTATTTACTAATCTCCCCCTCTGAAAATGAAGATAATAAAAAATTACACCTTCAACATGGGGTTAGGGGACCAAATGGGAAAAGATATAGGAAAAGTATAACACAGTGTCTGTCCCATTGTAAGGTTTGTCCCTGCTCCGCACTACCATCTGCTATCTGAAGTCACACCTTCTTCTCTTACTTCCAAGCCTCAGTCCCAGCCATCTGTTGCTGTTGTTGTTAGGCACTGTTGAGTTGGCTCTGACTCATAGTGAGCCCATGTATGACAGAGCGAAACACTGTCCAGTCCTGCACCATCCTCACAATCCCTGCTGTGCTTGGGCCCATTACTGCAGCTACTGTGTCAATTCATCTTGTTGAGGGTCTTCTCCTTTTTCCCTGACCTCTACTTTGCCAAGCAGGATAGCCTTCTTCAAGGAAGACAACATGACCAAAAGTAGGTGAGATGAAGGCTGGACATTCTCATTTCCAAGGAGCATTCTGCTGCACTTCTTCCAGGACAGATTTGTTCTGGCAGCACATGGTACTTTCAGTATTCTTTGCCAACACCAGAATTCAAAGGCATCAACTCTTCTTCAGTCTTCCTTATTCACTGTCCAGCTTTCACACGCATATGAGGTGACTGAAAATACCATGGCTTGGGTTAGGTGTACCTTAGTCTTCATGGAAGGAGCTCTGGTAGTGTAGTGTCTAAGGCATTCAACTGCTAACCAGAAGGCTGGTGGTTCAAACCCACCAGCCACTCCTCGGAAGGAAGAAAGGGCAATCTACTTCTGTAGTGATACTGCCTCGGAAACCCAAGGAGGGGTCGCTATGAGTTGGGTCCTACTCGATGGCACATAACAACAACAGTCTTCATGGAAGTATATAAATTCTTCTATCCAAATTTGCAATGGAAACATCACCTGTATTAGTCAGGAATCACTCAGTTGCAAGTAACAGAATCTTAACTCAAAATCGTTTAAGTAGAAAGGGTATTGGGTGGCTGCCATAAGTGTAAAGTTAGAAGCAAAGACCACGATGCAAGGACTCAACAATGTCAACAAGATACACTTTCTATTTCTGAGTCTATCTTTCTGTCTCTCTGGGTTCATGTATGTCCCTGTCAGCCTCATTTTCCTGTCTACTCTCTCCATGTCACATCAAAGATGGCCACCACTAACTCTAGTCTCACATTCTTACCAGTTTACCAGCACTCTGGGAAAAAGAATTCTTCTTTTCCAAGAGCTCCATAAAAAGTCACAGGAGTGTCTCTTGTTGGACCACCTTGGGTCGCACGTCTAAATCAATCATAGTCGAAAGGGATGTGCAATGATGCCTTGGAGCTGAGATAACGGAATCCACCTCCTGCAATGAAATTAATACACCTGCTCCTTACTTATTGACATGGTTAGGTCCTAAAGACCAGATAGTTAAGCGAGAATTGGTGTTACACAAAAATGGAGGGTGACTACATCAGATTATGTAACTGTCAAATCACTGAGAACCATGTTCCAGCCAAGTGGACACATACCTGCAACCATCATAGCCAACATTTCTCTCACCTTGCATGCACTGTGGCAGTCATTACTGTCAGATATACTTCATTAATGCTCAAAAGAGTCAGATAGTAGATGTTTTACCATTGTTACAAATGTAAAATGTCAGATATCGAGATGGTCGATAAGTGGGGAGTAGGTGTAAAGATCGAGGAGGAGTAGTGCCCCAAAGGAAACTAATATTATCACACTGCCTCCACAAGTTGACGTTCCCAAGAAACAGTTAACATTCTCCAAAGCTCTTCCTATGATGGGAAGGTTCAAGGGAAGGGTGTGTGCTGACTGAGTGAAACCACAGAAGACAGAATGGTAGCAATGAGAAGTATACTGAAAACCATCATGTGCAAGTCCCACATCTTACAGATGAGAAAACTGAGGCTCAGAGAGAAGGGACTCACTGAAGACCAGTCAGTTGATTAGTGACAGAGGCAGGAGAAAACCAAAGTCTTCATGAAGCTAGTCCAGTGTTATTTTTACTGTTTCTATTTTTCCTTCATGCAATTCTATGTGGTGATTTGTCTGTATTAGAAGAGTCTGTATTGACATGTGCAGAAACTAGGAGTGATGCTCAACAAGTACCTGTTGTTGTTATGTGCCATTGAGTCGGACCCAACTCATAGTGACCCCTCCTTGGGTTTCCGAGGCAGTATCACTATGGAAGTAGATTGCTCCATCTTCCTTCCAAGGATTACCTACACTTGTTTAATTCCTATGTAACCTCTACTAGGGACGAAGAATGTCCTCATAGAAGCCTACTCCATATTCCTCCATGTCCAGTGTAAATCACTCATAGTATTCACTAAGGACTGTGGTAATGGAGAGACAAAATGTTAATCTGGCCACTTGATTACTATCACCTCCTAGGAGAGGAGCAAGATGATCTGCCCTCGTGAGTTCCATGAGGGTACAAAGGGCAGGGCAGGGAGGGATTCTTTAAACTTCTCCTTCCCTGGCCTGTCTGGCCAGAAGTATCATGAAGGCCCCCAGAAGTAGAATGTTGTTGTTGTTGTTGTAGAAAGGGACTTCAATTTGCTCAGGAAGGAACGGAATTAGTGAAGCTTGGAGTTAGAGCTTATGCATGTTTAACTTACATAAAAAACCCACTGCCATGGAGTGGGATCTGACTCATAGTGACCCCTCCTTGGGTTTCCAAGCCGGTATCACTACAGAAGTAGATTGCCCAACCTTCCTTCCAAGGAGTGGCTCATGAGTTTGAACTGCTAGCCCTCTGGTTAGTTGTCAAGTGCCTTAGGCACTACACCACCAGTGCTCCCTTAACATATGAAGTCAACAAAAGCAATGAGAGGAATTAAAGGGTAGATGGTTCTGCAGTTCTCCACTAAATGAATGCTTGTTCCACAGTGATTATAACAGGGGAAGTATAAATCTGCAAGCAACTCCTTCATCTGGAGCTCAGCCCAAGACAGCACAATCGGATTTAATACCGGCAGCAATACTGGCAGAGTTGGACTTATCAGGATATATGATGGTTAGTCTCCAATGGAATTTGCAGGTAATTTTGGCTGTACAAGATACTCACCTTAAGTGCTGACTTTGAAACAGCCACATATAAGATGTGACTACACTGTATAAAACTGACAGCTCAGAGAAAATGTCACAGGCAGGATAATTAACTGATAATAGCAATTGCTAATACTTGTATAGCACTGTTCCAAGCATTTTTACCTACATTGATTCATTTAACCCTCGAAGCATCCCTAAGAAGTAGGAAGGCAGACATTCTAATGATCCTCAGTTTAAAGATGAAGGAACTGAGACTTGCCAACATCACACAGTTAAGAAGTGGCAGGAACCAGAGTATTAAGATGCGAATTTATGTTTTCTTCTCCCTAAGCTGGTTATTTTCCCTTGCCAAGTGCAGAACAGTAGCCAGGACTTTGCATGGCATTGTCTTAGGTGTGCTTTTTTGTGCCAGAGCCAAAAAACAATTTTCCAGACAGAAGAGATAATTGCCTTCATTTTTTGCAAAGCCGTGCCTCGCTGAGGGACATTATAGTGGGTTGTACTGGACAGGGAGACAATGCGATAGCCTGCTTCGACTTTTATAAGCAACTTGACTTGAGAAGAGGTAGATATTTCTCCAAGATGATGCCATGGGTGGAAGCCTTTGGGTTTCCACAAAGACCTGCTCCATGCCTGGTGGTTGTCAGTGGTGAAAATGGTCATTAAACAGTAAGAAATTTCACCTGGAGAACCACAGGGACAAGTCCAAGCCTGTAACAGAAGCTCAGGAGTCTTGCCTTCATGTGAACAACAGGGGTGAGACAAGGAGCCTGCAAGTGGTAACCTGTGTGGGTCAAAAACAAACAGACTCTTCCCTGAAAATACTGAATTTCATGAGACATCCTGAGCCTTTGCAGGACTCTGTGGGGTAGGGCTGGGAGTGGGAGAAGTTATAGTAAGGGGAGAGATTGAGTTTTCTGCCGATGCAGATTAAACTTGATTTAGAAAAATAAAAGAATGTGATATTTCTTGCCCGGTAGTGTTGTAGAATAAAAATGCATCCCTGCTACCTAGATAAGGAGCAAATTCCTGAGAGAAGTGGCTAGGGTTGACCTTGGTAAGAAAGCAATGGAGAGAAGGTTCTGGGGAGGTGAGGGAGGTGATGAAACAAATTAGGACTCCACACAGATAACATTCCTGAACAAGGCAAGATAAGGGAACAAAGGCATATCCTTGCCTTAGCAGAGATAGAGGAACAAAGACGAGACCCCATGGGTGGCCTCCAAGAGGGTGATGGGCAGGGGTGGGAGTGGCAGAAGCTGAATGATAGTGAGGAGAGAGAGGAAACTAGGAGGAAAGGGTTTAAGCATGCATAATCATCATGCTGCTTTCAACCTGCTTGCTTGCTATGGCCTTTTCCCCACCCATGGTGGACTGACAGAAAAGACAAGAATGAATGCAGACAAGGAGTGTGGTTTCATCAGCCCATTCAACATCAAGGTGGCCTCACAGTCTGGGGATTGCTACAGGTGGCAAGACCGTCTTTGACATAGAATTGGCACCATAATACGCATTGATTGGGAGAGAGTGTGAGTGAGGCACAGCTGGCCAGTGGGTTCAGAGACTGGCACAGCAGAGGAAGGCCCAGGACCAGGTGGACACAGCACATTCAACTGTGGTTCAACCAAAGGATGCCAATGTGGAGATAAGAGAAGAGGAACAAGCAGACTCCTAAGGGAAACAGGCAGGAAAATGAGACAGACCACACAGAGTAGAGGATTATGCTACTAGTACATTATTACTACAATATTTGAAATTAGAGAGACTAGCCATACTAAGAGGAGCTCTAGTAGCATAGTGCCTAAGGTGCTTAATTGCTAACCAGAAGGCTGGTGGTTCAAACCCACCAGCCACTCCTCAGAAGGAAGGTTGGGCAATCTACTTCCATAGTGATAATGCCTGCACATCTACCCAAGAGAAATGAAAGCACATGTCCATGCAAAGACTTGTCTGTGACTGTCCATAACAGCATGGTAACTCAAATGCCCACCAATAGGTGAATAAGCCTTACATGGTGGTATAGCCTTACAATGAAATACTACTTAGCAATATAAAAGAATGAACTATTGATGCACACAGGGAGTGAATAAAGCCAGACAAAGAGAGTAAATACTGTATAATCACATTTATACAGAATTGTAGAAAATGCAAACTATAATGACAGAAAGCAGATCAGTGGTTTCCTGTGATGGGGTGGGCAGTTAGGAGGGATTACAAAGACAAATGAGAAAACTTTTGGTGATTATAGAAATGTTCATTATCTTGACTGTCATGATGGCTTCGGCGGTTAATACATATGTCAAACTTTATAAAATTGTATACTTTAAATGTAACATTTATTATATGTTCATAATACTCAAAGTTGTTATAAGGAGCCACAGTGGCCCAATGGTTAAGGGCTCTGCTGGTAACAAAAAGGTCGGTGGTTTAAGCCCACTTAACAGCTCTGTGGAAAAAGGATCTGGCAATTTGCTCCCATAAAGATTTCAGCCTAAGAAACCATATAGGTCAGTTCTACTCTGTCACTATGGGGTCACCATGAGTTAGAATAGACTCAACCATACAAAACAACAAAGGTGTGCTAACAAAAAAAAAAAAAAAAAAAAAGTATCCCCATTTGGATGATATGAACTCCTTTAATATAGGGTCTGGCACTGAGTAAGTGTCCAATTAAAGTTGGGTATCAATTTTACATACTCCATCAATTCCCGGAGCCTTGTTTTTCAACAATGCCTCCAGTGACACTTGGACTTCTTCCTTCACTACTGTTGGTTCTTGATCATATGCTATCTCCTGCAGTGGCTGAATGTCAACCAATTCTTTTTGGTACAGTGACTCTGCGTATCCCTTCCATCTTCTTCTGATGCCTCCTGTGTCATTCAATATTTTGCCCGAAGAATCCTTCAGTATTACAACTTGAGGCTTGATTTTTTCCTTCAGTTCTTCCAGCCTGAGATATGTTGAGTTCGTTCATCCCTTGTAGGTTGCTAATGCCAGGTCTTTGCACATTCACTATACTTTACTTTGGCTTCCGGAGTCACCCTCTGATATCCTCTGTTCAGCTTTTTTACTTCATTCTTTCTTCCTTTTGCTTTACATACTCTACATTCAGGAGCAAGTTTCAGAGTCTCTTCTGATACCCACTTTGGTCTTTTCTTTCTTTCCTCTCTTTTTTAATGACCTTTGCTTTCTTCATGTATGATGTCCTTGATATCACCCCACAACTCATTTAATCTCCAGTTAGTAGTGTTCAATGCATCAAATCTATTCGTGGGATGGTTTCTAAATTCAGGAATTGATGGAATAGCAATTGAGATGTTTCAACAAGTGGATATAATGTTTGAAATGTTCACTCATCTCTGCCAAGAAGTTTGAAAGACAGTTACCTGACCAACTGACTGAAAGAGATACATACATGTGCCCAATCCAAATAAAGAAGATCCAATGGAATGCTGAAATTATTGAAAAAAAAAATCATTTGTAAGTAAAATTTTGCTGAAGATAATTCAAACTTATTTCAGCAGTATGTTGACAGGGAACTGCCAGATATCCAAGCTGGATTCAGAAGAGGATATGGAGTGAGTGATATCACTGATGATGTCAGATGGATCTTGACTGAAAGTAGAGAGCAACAGAAAGATGTTTACTTGTGTTCTATTGACTAAGGCATTCAACAGCATGGTTCCAAACAAATTAAGCTTAACATTGCAAAGAACAGGAATTCCAGAACACTTCATTGTGCTCATGAGGAACCCATACATATACCAAGAGTCAGTCATTTGAACAGAGCAAGGGATACTACATGGTTCAAACAGGAAATACGTGTGTCAGGGTTGTATCCTTTCACCATACTCATTTAAGAATCCAAGAAGCTAGACTATATGAAGAACATGGTGTAAGGATTGAAGGAAGACTCATTAACAACCAGAGATATGCAGATGACACAACCTTTACTGACGAAGATCACAGACTACAGCCTTCAGCATGGACTATACCTCAAAGTTTTTTAAAAAAAATCCTCACAACTGGACCCAAAACATCATGATAAATGGAGAAAAGACTGAAGTTGTCAAGGATTTCATTTTACTTGGTTTCCGAATCCACACCCATGGAAGCAGCAGTCAATTAATCGAATGATGTATTAGGCAAATATGCTGCAAGAAATCACTTTACAATGTTAAAAAGCAAAATATATCACTTTGAGAACTAAGGTGTAACTGACCCAAGCCATGGTCTTTTCGATCACCTCATATGCATGTGAAAGCTGGACAATGAATAAGAAAGACTGAAGAAGAACTGATGCTTTTGATTATGATGCTGAGAAAGATTATTAAATATACTATGGACTGCTCAAAGAATGAACAAATCTATCTTGGAAGAAGTACAGCCAGAAGATTCCTTAGAAGGCAATACACCCACCTACTCTAGGGAGAGACACCCCTTAGAGCAATCAGCCATGGGGCACCAGAGGAACAGCATTCACACAGAGAGAAAGCTGGACAGACAGGAGCGCATAGTTAAGAGGGGTACAGGGAGCGGGTAGTCACAGGGACGGGAGGGGAGGAGAGTTTGTTATGGTCAGAGATGACAATCGGGACGGGAAATCAAATGTATACAAACTGTTGAATATAAAACAAATTTTTCTCTGTAAATTTGCACCCAAAGCACAATAAAATTTAAAAATAAATAATTACGAATTCTCCTTAAGTAAGGATGGAGCGATTTCATCTCACATACTTTGGACATGTTATCAGGAGGGACCAATCTCTGGAAAAGAACAACATGCTTCGTAAACTAGAGGGTCGGCAAAAAAGAGGAAGGCCTTCAGTGAGATAAAGTGATGCAATGGTTACAACTGGCTCAAACACAGTAATTGTAAGAAGGTACAGGACTGGGCAGCATTTCACTCCTTGCACACAGGGTCTCAACGGTCAGAACTGACTTGATGGAACCTAATGTCAGTGTTAGTGTTAAAATGCTAATGTTAACATATTCTTACCGTCCTGTGTTGGCAAAGAATACTGAATATACTGTGGACTGCCAAAAGAACTAACAAATCCTTGTTAGAAGAAAATTAAAAGCAGAATGTTCCTTAGAAGCAAGATTAGTGAGATTTTGTTTTACTTGCTTTCAACGTGTTACCTTTCCTGATCATGTAAGCTGCACAGAACTGGACCATGTTTCGTTCTGTTGTACATAAGATCGTGAAATGGAAGTGATTCAATTGGCAACTAACAGCAACCTGCCACAATCCTAAAGACCCAGGACTTAAGCTAGGTCTGATCTAAAGATACACCCAAACAATAAATCTAGGAGTAAGGGGTAAAGAGGGACACGGGGCCAAGAGTGTGTGTTTTGGAGACTCACAGATTGGATTAAAATCTCAGCTCTATCAAGTAGCACCTGTGTGGCCCTGTGCAAGTGCCTTGCTCTTTCTGAGTTCTCAGATGCCTTGGTGATAAACAGAAGTAATGTACTAGCCTCCTAAGGTGGCTGGGAGAATCAAATGAAAGGATGCAGGTAAGAGTAGAGACTCATATCCTGTATACAATGACCACATGGTAGCCTCAAAGAAAAGGCAAAGTTCTGAGCAAAGAGGAAGATGCTGAGACAAGATATGTGGTAATTGGTGGTGAAAGCCCAAAGTGAAGGCAGTGTGGCGCAGTGGGATGTCAGGGTACCAGGCTCCCCGTTCAGTCCTCAGAGGATTAACAGGCCTGATTTTGTTCTCAGGATGAAATCTTAGCAGCGAGAAAAATGCATCTATGAAGGACTCTTCCCTCCCCCGCCCCAGCTGAGAGTGTCACTCTTCCTAAGTGAAATGCTAATGGAAGAACGACCACAGTGGCTACAGTGGGTGCTTGGCAGAACTGTCACAAATGTTTAGAAGGAAGAATGCTCCCCTATGTGCGGAAGGATGCCCTGTCTTGGAGAAGGAGGCATCTTGGGACAAAGGGTTATGCTGTAAGGATAGTAAGTTATCTAGTGCCCCTGCCAGGCAGAGGCAAGTGGTGAACCAGACAGATCTGGTGGCAGAAAGCCTCCCATTCAAAGCAGAATGGACTTTCTGAGGGCATGCTCCTTACAAAGCCCTTCTCTTTAGGACTTCTTGTTGAAGGAGTATGGACTGTCAATGTGTAATCTTCAAAAAGTTAAATACATCATTCTCATACAACTAAGGAGCACATGTCAATGTTTTATTTAACATACCAGTGAGAGGAACCAGCAGATGACAGAGCTGGTTCAAAGGAGGGGAGGTGTGGAAGCAGCCTTACAAATTTTATTGAGATATAAATACTGGCATATTCTAACTTTTCATTTAAAAAGAAGCACTGGGTTGAACAAATGTAACAAAATAGGCTTGCACTGAACAAAGTTTACAGGGAGGAATTTTACTAGATTCTGATATCACAGGCCGGTAAACAGGCAGAGAGATATACTTAAATCAAGAGGTTATAATACTAAAGTAGGCAAAAGGGAAAAGAGTTAAACAGGCACACAATGACGGCAGTTCAGACAATTTCTGTTTTTAAAGCTTGTTGATGGATTCATGCTGCTATGTCGATGCATTGAAAAGCCACCGTGACAAGGCACTGGGGAAAGCGCCCTTAGCAATTCTTCCACAGTGGAAGCTTGAGACCGAAGATGCCTTTTTTCAAACTGACATTAGTTTTTCAAGGAATTAATTGCAAATTTCAAGAATTATGAGATATCCTAAGTTATTTGTATTAGAAAATGAACAGGAAAATGTAATTATTTTTTCCCTCAAATAATATTTGAGATCTGAAAAGGAGCTATGAGCTCTGGCATATTTCTCGTATCTTTCTGACAGTTTGTAATTACTTTTAACACTGCTGTTGTCTACATTATTAATGCTAATCTGTCATGACAGGGGCTGAAGAGAACCAGTGATTATATGTCTTTTTACGAGCAAGGGTGGTTTAAAATAAATGTCTTAATCACAAGAAAATAGAGAAGTAGTTACTTTAAAAGGAATAGACTTGCACCTTCCTCAGAGTCCCTCCCATCCCTTATAATAAAATACAAATAAATGCACACTGATAACAGCTGGGGTGGGACTACCAGATAGGTACTAATCTCTGAAAGTGACATTGTATGATGACACTCAGTGATTCACAGACTCACAGCTTGTAAGATGTCTCAAAGCCCATCGATTACAATTTGCCTTCCGAAGTCTGGACCATCTCTACTAATCATGACCAACAGCCTCCTGTTCTTTGCTTGAATATCTTCAGGGTGACAGAGAATTCCTCTAAAGACCACCTTTCTTCCTTATATTTAGTCAAAATACTTCTTCCAGTAAATTCTGCCTACCACTCTTAGTTCTGTCTCTTGGTAGCACATAGGACAGACAGATCTCCTCACCTAATACATCCTTGAGAACATTCAAACATTCTGATACAACCACGGAATTCTCTCTGGGTATTCTCACTTCTGGGCCAAACACACCAGCTTCCTTGAGTAAGTTCGATGAGAGCATTCCCACACTGTCTTATTTGCCAATGTATCTCCAGTGCTCAACAGAAGGCTTGATACACTGTAGATATTCAATAATCAATCATTGGAAGAATAAATGTAACACTCTATTATCACTCCTGGTTACCCACATTTTTTCAGTTCTGATAATCTACAAACATGACCACTCTCCTCTAATCATTTGCCAATCTCTAATCATTTGGGAGCTCTGGTGGTGTAGTGCCTAAGGCACTTGACTGCTAACCAGAAGGCTGGCAGTTCAAACCCATCAGCCACTCCTTGGAAGGAAGGTTGGGCAATCTACTTCCGTAGTGATACTGCCTCGGAAACCCAAGGAGGGGTCACTATGAGTTGGGTCCGACTCAAGGGCAAATCACAACAACAACAATCATTTGCCAATCACACCCCAAACTCCTCTGTGTAAGGAGATGATCTCCCTTCAATTCACCAAAGAGTTGAAGACATCTCCTAATTCCCTCCTTCTCCATCTTTCACAAACCCTATTTCTCTCAAGGATAACACCATCTTGGGTGTTCTCCCATCCAAAACCAAACTCATTGCCATCGACTCAATTCCAACTCATAGTGACCCCCACTGGGTTGTCAAGACTGTAAATCTTTGCAGAAGCAGACTACCCCCGCTTTCTTCTGCAGAACAGCAAAAGGTGGGTTTGAATTCACCTTTTGGTTAGCAGCCAAATGCCTTAACCACTACATCCATGTCTTCTATTAATTATTAATTCTATGTTGAATCTCTTTCACTCCTTCAATTTACTAATAAGCTCAAGCTACCATCTTAATAAAAACTTTCCCTCCATTTTCCCTTTCTTTCAAAAAACCACTAATTCGACCTTTACAGCCAAAACCTGTAATCATTTTCTGTGGATATATTTAATGTCACCTTTATAAAATTATTCACATTTATTTGCTTATAATAATAATAATAATTTTGATTGTCTGAATTCTGTTGTAAAAAATCATTTAAAGGCTTGTCATTTTCATCTCTTTTTAAAATTCATTGTCAAAATTAGACAATACCAGATCCACATTTAACTTTCATTTGCAGCTTGGGTTAATAAGTTCAGGAATCAAATCTCTTACAGACATTCTCACGTCTGGTTGTTAATATTCCTCTTACCATCTCTTTATGTTGTACATTCATCAGAATGCCAACCAAAGGCATCCTTGGTTCCTACTCCTCGTGATCAAGAAAGCAAGCTCACGGGCACTTCTTTAGAGCAAGAGGTTGTCTCAGAGAATCAGGCACAGAGCATTCAGCAATAATTAAAAGTGTACGGTATTTTTAAATTATAAGGCTTTCATGACGCATGAGGCTAATTCCGTGATATACATCTTTTCCTGAGTCTGTGAGGTGTCATTCTGCTTCCACTTTACAGATGTGAAAACTGAGGTTTACAGAGGCTGATGTGACTAAAGCTATGTGATCAGTAAGGAGCAAACACTGACTGTAAAACTAACGCTCTCAAGCACAGCTCCATTCCACTTCCTTACAAATTATTTAAACTCACTCTCTTTTTGTGGGTTTGACACAGAAGTACAGAGAAGTGAGTGGTTTATGCAAGGTCAAACACCGCTAACATGAGGAAACTAGGCCAACCATCAGGTTGCACAGCACCTAGGCGAAGAGATGGTTCCAGTCTTTTGGCTCCTTTTTCAGGGCCCACTTTCCCCTGAAAGCCACTGGAGCTCTGGTGGGATGCAGAGGTGTGGCTGAAAGTGACTAGAAACTCAGGCTGGCGAGAGAGAACACGGGGGCGTGAGTCCGGCTACTTCACTGGACTGCTTCCGCGGCTCTGCTTCCCCGGCTCTGCTTCCCACACTGTGACTCCCCAGCTACAGGAAGCAGAGAAGAGCTAAGCAAAAATCTCTGCTGCTTCGGCACTTTCCCCTAGGACTATAATTTTCTCCTGTGAGCCCTGTACTTGGGGAGCATGGCAGTGGCAGGGGACGCAAGAGCCTCTTGCTAATGGAGAGAAGTCGTCCAAGGAGCCTGTATACCGACCAGTAGGAATCCTTTCTTTTTCCCACCAAAGCAAAAATAAAATAAAATAAAATAAAAATCCTAGAAAGCCCGTATCAACACCAAAGCCACTGAGAACTTTTGAAGTTAGAGATGCACAAGCAGCAGGCATTTCTGCAGAACACATTTGCATTTAAAAGCACCACCCCATCCTAAATGTGCAGCATACGTACAGATCTGTGCAGTAGCAATTAGGAACAGAAATAACCAGCGCAACTGAATTACACTTGATGAGACTGTGGTGTTCACGCCAGCCGCTTCCTTCACATGACTAACCCCTAGTCATCCTTGGGGTTTCAGATTAGATCTTGCTTCCTGCAAGAAATTTTTCCAGACGTCCAAAGCCTAGGCTAAGCGTCCATCTAATGAGTTTCACCTTGTGCTTTTCCTTCTTTGTCACCAACTCTGCCAGTTTACCTCTTAGCCTCTCCTAGTAAATGGCAGTTTGAGGGCCAGGCCATGTCTCTCTGGTTCATTACTGTAGCACTAGTAGGAATTTTCAAGGGTCCTTGGGTGGCATAAACAGTCAAGCATATGACTACCAGCCAAAAGGTTGGCAGTTCAAACCCACCCAGAGGCAATTCAGAAGACAGACCCGGTGATCTGCTTTCCACAAAGTCACAGCCTTAAAAACTTTGTGGGGCAGTTCTACTCTGCACATTTGGGGTCACCAGGAGTTGGAATCAATTCAACAGCAGCCAACAGCAATAGTGGTATCTCAAAATGCCTAGCACAAAGCAATTGCTCAATAACTGTTTCTGAATAGATTAAGAACTAACAAACAGAAACATAACTGGGACAACCGCTTACAAAAACTGAAAACTCTCCCCAACTCCTACTTCACTCCCGTTGTAGAATATCACAAGACCAGGATGTAAATGGCAGACAACAACTGAGTCAGAAATACAGAACTATGAGCAAGGGAAGAACT
This sequence comes from Orycteropus afer afer, assembly GCF_000298275.1. Classification (NCBI taxonomy): domain Eukaryota; kingdom Metazoa; phylum Chordata; class Mammalia; order Tubulidentata; family Orycteropodidae; genus Orycteropus; species Orycteropus afer. The sequence goes on along the minus strand of NW_006921644.1, from coordinate 6,670,119 downwards.
GGTCCAGACCCTGATGATATCATCACACCCACTCTGGACAAGGACTCTACTTGAATCCTCTTCCTGGATGAATTAGAAATTGATTAACAACCATAATCATGCATATTTCCCTAACTTATCATTCCTATCTGTCCATCTACCCATGTATCTATTGTCTATCTACCTATTATCCATTTATCCATCCATGTATCCAACCACCCATCTACCCATACATAGATAGATACATCCACACATCCACACATCCATGCATCTATCCATCTGCCCATGTATCCATCAATCTATCATTCTGTAGTAGACTAAATTCCTCCCAAATTCCCACCAACTGATTATTCATATACTAACCTAGTTACTGCTGGAAAGGAAGTTGTAGAAGTAATTAAGGTTATTAATAAACTGCCTTTAAAATGGAGAGATCAGTCTGGATCATCTGGTTGGCCCGATATAATCGCATGGGGCACTAAAACAGAAGAAGAAGCCATAAGAGGAAGCAGGAGAGATGAGACCAGAGGATTAGCTGGAGAGAGAAATGTGAGAGGGATTGGACCCGGCACTGCTGGGGGTGGGGAGAGAGGGTCCACACATGGACAGCATGAGAAGGAATGAAGGCAGTCTCTGGGAGCAAAGACCTGCCCCTGGCTGCCAACCAGGAAATGGGAACCTCAGGCTTACAAGCTGGAGGAATTGAATTCCACCAATAGCTTGAATGGGCCTGGAGTAGATGCATGCTCAGAGCCTCCAGAAAGGGACACAGCCTGGCTGACACCTTGATTTTGGCCTCATGAAATCCAGAGTAGAGAAAGCAATCTTCTGGCCAATAAAATAAAATCTGTACTGTTTTAAGCCACTAAGTTTGTAGTAGTTTGTTATAACAACAATAGGAAACAGAAAACTGACACACCGTGCATCAATCTACCATCCAGCTCTCTATCTGTTCCCTATAATTTATCTGTCATCTATATATTTTCCCTTATCTATTAACTGTCTAACTCATTATCTATCAGCTACCTGTTACCTATTTTCTACCTATCTACCTATCCATTAATCTATTACCTATCTCTGTAACTATGTTTGCTCCCAGAACTGGCTCAGTTCCTTCCACAGCACCCTTCTCTCCTGGACCTCCCAGCCCAGCCCCCAAACACATATACTCCCCTGCCCCCAGGAGCAAGGTCAAAGAGCACCATCAGATGCCTGAAGGGGGGCACACCATGAGCTGTGGGATGCTCCTCGCCCTGCGCTTGCCCTGGCACGCCAAGCCTTTCCCACAGCCTCACAGCTGGCTTCTGCCCTCTGCCACTGCCCCTTTCTTGCCCTTCATGTGAACAGTCTGCTCAGCCATGGGCCCTAACACCACCACTGGATGATGAATGGAACAGGGAAGATTCCACACCCCCTTAACCAGCTCCAGCTCAGTCACCTAAAGCAGTGAGTGGCCAGTGGCCAGTGGCCAAGGCCAAATTGGATGGAAGGACCTCAAAAAGTCATTAGGACATGGCTCATGCCTTTCTGTGAATGGGGTCAGTTTTGTTCTCATTGAATCCTCTTTAAAGATCTGATTTCACACAACTCCTCCAACTATTATTAAGAGATACCTGAAGCAGGAAACTGTCACTTACATTTACCATCCTGGGACTAAGAAGCACTACTCTTACAGGATGGAGCCAGCCCAGGGCCAAGGAGTGTGTTATGTGTTACTCTCACAGTGGCATTTAGGCAATTTCTTTATAAAAGGTACTATGCTGTCTTAAAATTACAGACAAGAACTGAAATGGCCAGATAAATCTAACCTCACAGAAGAATCGATTTTAACTATTGAAGTCTTTAAAGCTATTAGTCACACAGCAAGGTACTTGCCACACAACATGAGATGTGAGGATTTTATATAAATAGACAAATACATGTATATGTTAAGGAATTCTGGTGCCACAGTGGTTAAAGCATTTGGCTGCTAACCAAAGGTTGGTGGTTCAAACCCACCTGCCATTCTATAAGAGAAAGATGAGGCAGTCTACTTCCGTAAAGATTTGAAGCCTTGGAAACCCTATGGGCCAGTTCTACTCTGTCCTCTAGGGTCACTATGAGTTAGAATAGACTTGATGCAGTGGGTTTCTGAATATGTTTATATGAGAATAGACACAAATGTTGAGTCCTAGCTTTACTCCAGGCATTAGAACCATCTACTTGCACACACGTGTTCTCCTGTCTCCTCACAGCTCTGTCCTACACATCCTGCTACTGTCCCCATGTGACAGACGGGAGGGGAAATAATTCTCCTGAAGCTGCACAGCTAGAATAGCATGGAGCTGAGAAGGTCCGATCTCTCAGTGCTGCCCTATATTTTAGTCACAAAATGGAAACTCCTGTGGATGATGGAAAGAGTATACTGCTCCTAGGAGGAATTTTGTCCCATCCCTAGTCCTGGTATGTAAAATGAGGGGGGTGAACCCTATGTGCCTACAGCACCATCAGGCTCTGATGGGCTGCAGCTTCCTGGAGCAGCCCCTTTGGATAGGTGCCTCTGACCTGATACAAGATGCTGAGTCAACATACATCACCTCCTTTCCTTTTCCTCAGTAATCTTTCAATGGTATGCACATGCTTCATCGTCCTTCCCTTTCTCTAGAGTTCATTTATTACCCCCATTCAGTCGCCCTTGATCATGCTCTTCTTACCAAAGCTTTAGTCAGAGTAGCAGCTTTGAAGGTGACACTAGAGAGCCTGGGAGTGGAGGTGTGTCAAGGACTGAAGGGCACCCAGCCAGCAGCCATGAACAGAACAATGAGGCCAAAGTCAGCTTCAGGAAGAACCCCATCTAGTGAGAGAATACAGGGCAGCCATCCCTTCCCAATGAGAAGGAGCCTGAGTCAAAGTCAAACTGGGCCTGACACTCTTTGCTTCTGGCAACAACTCTAGGAAGCTTCCACACCAGGACCCAAATTGCCAGGGGAGTACAGTGGCTGTCAGGAGAGTAGATGCATTCCATCTACATGCCCAAATCAATCAATCCCAGCTAGAGAGCTGGGATGACATGAATTGGAAGAGGGTTGTTAGGGAAAAGAGGTCCCAGGCGCACTTGCTGCCTGTTCATACGCTCTCCAAACCAGTGATGAACTGGTAGGGTCACATCTAGGCCTCCTGCCTACTAGCTGTGTCATACTGGCTAAGTTACTTAAACTGAGTGTCAGCTACAGTCGAACAGTCATGAGAATAAGGACCACGCTGTTTGGGGAGTGATTAGTACGATCCACTGACTTGTTAGCTATAATTGCCAGGGTCTCAGACTAAAAGCAGTGTAAGGAACACTGCTGAATACAGCAGTGTGGAAATGTTTTCCTTCTGCCCACCCTTGGACTGGGGCAGAGGTAACAAACTGCCAACTGCCAGTCACAGGACAAGTATCATCCTGAGACCTGTTTTATTTGGCCCATGTTTTTGGCTTACACAGTGTCTAAATAATTTTGGGATGAGTTACCAGCTTATTTCCCATAAAAACAAAATCTACATTTTTTACTTGTTTTTAAAGCATTGTCTGACAATATTGGCCCCCATCCCCCATGGCAACAATCCTTACAAGGAGCTGCCCCCTTTGGATGTGTCCTGAAATCTTTTCTTTCCTTTTTTCATCGGAATACCAGTTACTAGTTGCCATGAAGTCAATTCTGACCCATGGTGGCCCCTATGTGTGTCAAGGTGGAACTAGACTCCACGGAATTTTCAATGACTGATTTTTAGGAAACAGATCACCCAGTGTTTCTTCTGAGGTGCCTCTGGGGGGACTTGAACCTCCAGCCTTTTGGATAGCAGCCAAGCAGGTTAGCCATTTGCACCCCAGGGGCTCTTCATTTTAATGGATACCATATATTCAGAAGAGTGCGTAAAACAGACACACAATTTACAGAAGGATTATGAAGCCAACATCTACGGAACCAAGTCCCAGGTCAAGGAGTGAACACCACGAGCACTCCAGAAGACCCATATGTCCTTTCAAATCACAGGCCTTTCCCAGGCTCTGGGAGTCATCACTGTCCTCACTGTGATAATCCTTCTCTTGCTTTTCATTACATATTTTTCTCTGTGTAAGTACAGATCTCTGAACTACAGAGGTTGGCCTACATGAGGAACTGCATGTGAATGGAATTGGACTAAATATCTTCTCTTGTGCCTGGCTATTTTGCTCAGCATTATGGTTGGTGGGTTTCATTTATTTTCATCACAGTATGGGTCATGCACTCTTCAGTGGCACCCTCTGTCATCGCTCCACCTGGCCGATATGGAGACAGCATCACCACAAACAGCAGGTTCTATTCTCTTTCCAGCTTGTTCCTCAGTCCCACTGTGAGCTCAGCCTGAGGCTCAAACCTAAGCAGGGTGGTCTATACAACTCCTCCCCCAATTCCTCCTCAATTCCCAGTGACCTCCCTAGCCCTTCCACTAAGTGACCCGACACCCTGCATTGATCAGTCCCATCTCTGAAGCCTGAGCCCAGACCATCCTTCCAGGAGCATATCAGGCAGCCGTGGTGGCTCTAGCCATGACTGTTTATCATTACATTGGCTTTATGAGCCTGCGTCCAGCTCTCAATCTGTGCTGACAGCTCCTCCGCCAACCCAATTTGAATTAATTTGTCAAGCAAAATTTTGTGAGATAATATATCAGCTGCATTACTAAAATAAGATCTATGACTTCTACAGTGATCCTTTCATCTTCTAATTTAGCCATTCTATCAATAAAAGCAATCAGGTTTTCCTGGCAATTTTTTCTTTATAAATCAGCTTTATGGGTCATGGATCCACATTCTTCTTGATGTTTATGGATTTTCATTCCTCATATCTGTTCTGTGATTTTACTGCAGTGGCAGTGAGACATCTAAGACAATGAGAATGAGGGTGCTTCCCCAAATCCTTCTGGCTGTAAAAGTCAGTCTTGGAGTTCAGGTATGCGGAACAAGCTCATTCTACCCACGCTCTGTGGGAGGGAGAGGACAGAGCCCCAGCGTTGTGGGCTGGCATACATGGGCCTTTGACTGCCCGACCCAAACCAGCCTCCTCGATCTCACCCATTCCTTGCATCAACGACATGACAAGGTCCAAGTATTTCATGATCTTTCCTCCTCATTTTTCCCTGTCTGTAATTCCCCTTGTGTCAACTAGGACTTTTTAGGTTGCAAACAACAGAAATCCAATGTGATGACATTAATTGGCTTAAGGAAGAAAAAAAAAAAAAAGAAGACTCAGGGACAGCACTGATTACAGACTTCAGGCAGAGCTTGATCAGGATTCCTGCAAAGACACCAGTGGTCTGATGTCCCACTCTCCTTCTTTCCTTCCCCTCTTCTGACTAGACTTCCCTCCTTTGACCCCTTTGAATGGAACCTTAGAGAAGATCCAACCCCCTTTCTCTACAGCAGCATAAATTGAAGCCCAGAGAGGGAAAGGGATGCCTGAAGGTTGTTCTTGTTGCTTGCCCCATGGAGCTCAGTTCTCCAAGGCTGGAGTCCAAAGTGTCAGTCCGAAGGCCCTCCTCTAGTCAGTCCACTTTCTCAGACCTGACTCAAGACCAGCTGGGAGCCTTGGCAAAGTGCCCTGCTACAACCACCAGGCATCATCAAAGGCCAGTAAGAAGCACCAGCACTTGGTGCTGCTTTGGGGTGGCCAAGCCCCAGTCTGGTGAAGGACAGCCCATTTATTTCCACTTTCTGTCCACACCACAGACAGGCCCACAAATGAGATGGCCCATAAGGAAATCTGAAACTCAGTCCCATAACCACAAGGAATTGAACTCTGCCGACACCAGCAATAAGACTGAGGGTGGATTCTAGATCCTCCAGATGAGAACTCAGTCCATCTAAACTTTGCTTTCAGCCTGTGATACCCTAAGCAGAGGATGTACCATGTGCAGTTGGACTGCTGACCCACAGAGCTGTGAGCTCACATGTGGGTGTTGCTTTAAGCCGCCAAGCTTGTGGTATGCAGCAATGGGAAACTGCTATAACTATGAACTGATCTCTAGTCCCAGCCAATACCCCGGGCCCTTTGCTAACACCCAAATCATCAGTTTCTGCTTATTTCCACTTTCTGCCCACACCACAATAGGTGTGTGTGATTTACTTGAGGTCATGCAAGCTCAGTCATACCTGAATATACCTTTTTGGCATAAGACTAAAGGAATTTACTTTTCACAGAGTTAAACTATAGCCTTCTTTAACCCTCTGTTAATAACCGAGGTAGCCTCTGACCTTTATCACCCAGTACGGTTCATTTTATTAGGGATAACATTGAGAAGAATGGGAATTTCAGAGCACTTAATTGTGCTCCTGAGGAACCTGTACATAAACTAGAAGGCTGTCATTTAAACAGAACAAGGGGATACTGCATGGTTTAAAATCAGAAAGGGAATGCATCAGGGTTGTATCCTTTCACCATACTTATTCAATCTCTATGCTGAGCAAATAATCTGAGAAGCTGTACTACACGAAGAAGAATGCAACATCAGGATTGGAGGAAGACTCGTTAACAACCTGAGATATGCAGACGACACAACTTTGCTTGTGAAAGTGAAGATGACTTGAAGTACTTACTGATGATGATTAAAGACTACAGTCTGCAGCATGGATCACACCTCAATATAAAGACAATGAAAATCCTCACAACTGGACCAATAAGAAGCATCACAATAAATGGAGGAAAGACTGAAGTTGACAAAGATTTCATGTTACTTGGATCCATAAAAAACACCCATGGAAGCAGCAGTCTGGAAATCAGACGTCATATTGCACTGGGCAAATCTGCTGCAAAAGACCTCTTTAAAGTGCTGAAGAGCAAAGATGTCTTCTTGAAAGCTAAGGTGCACTTAACCCAAGCCATGATATTTTCAACTGCCTCGTATGCATGTGAAAGCTAGACAATGAATAAGGAAGGTCGAAGAAGATTTGATGCTTTTGAGTTGTGGTGTTGGTGAAAAACACTGAAAGTCCCATGGACTGCCAGAAGAACTAACAAATATGTCCTAGAAGAAGTGCAGCTGGAATGCTCCTCAGAAGCCAGAATGGTCAGACTCGGTCTCAACCTACTTTGATCATGTTATCAGAGGGGACCATTCCCTTGAGAAGGATACCATGCTTGGTAAAGGAGACGGTCAGCAAAAAAGGGGAAGACCCTCAACAAGATGGATTGACACAGTGGGTGGAATGATGGGCCCAGGTATAGCTGGGATTGTGAGGCTGGCACAGGACCAGGCAGTGTTTCCTTCTGTTGTACACAGAGTAGCTATGAGTTGGAGACAGTTCAATGGTACCTAACAACAGTAACAACAAGGCTCATTTTGGAGTCCCTGTGTGGTGCAAACAATTAACATGTTCAGCTGCTAACCAAAAGGTTGGAGGTTCAAGTTCACGCAAAGGTGCCTTGGAAGGAACACCTGGCAATCTACTTCTGAAAAATCAACCACTGAAAACTCTCTGGAGTTCTACTCTGACACATGTGAGGAGTCACCAGGAGTTAGAATTCACTTGAAGGAAACTGGTTTTTCTGGTGGCTTAATGCTCATTTTGAAAGTTTAAAGGATACCATTTCTGAAACAAGATACAAATATAGTCTCAAGGAAAAAAGGAAAGAAAGAAGTCCCACTTCTGTTGAGCTCTGCCTGGGTCCACCAGGGTTTCACAGCAGACCATTAGATCATTTAACATTCACTTCGTCTCCACTGGAGGCTGGGAGGCTGAATAGAGATGATGTTTTGGGAGTGTTAACTTAACTTGGGAACATGTGCCTGAAATCCACTGTGGTTGCTGGAAGACGTGAGATATAAGAGGCAAAGCCACTCTGTGCTGATGTAACTCTTCCTACTGATTCCTCAAACTGACCGAGAATAAGAATTTTTAAGTATTTGGGCCAAATGTTCATCGACTTGCAATTTAGGGGATATTTAGAAAGTTAGCCACCAGGTCCCACTATAATCTGAAACGTATATTGGAAAAAAGTACTGGGACTTGCAAGAAGATGTTTTGATTGTGAGTTAAATTTTCATGCCACCACTAGAGTTTTCTGCTGCTTGTGAAGCGTCTTCCTTGAGCTCAGTGATACTGCTTGCAGCTTCAACGGTCACTTGTCCGTAACTCACACTCAGACTTTCTGACCACATTTACATTAGCATCTAAAGAAAAGTATCAGCAGTTTCCAACTGTTTGCTACAATATGCGCCTGTAAATTGTTTTTAGGCAGATTACATCATGAAAACATCCTTTTCCCTTGGAAACTATTTTTTTCTTTAAAGGGGTAGAAGGTTCCTGATCAATGATGAGCATCAAAGAAGTTATAAGGAATATGCTGTAAAAAAAAAGATCAACCATAAACTCCTCAGGATAATTACAAACTCAGAGAAACTACACTTGTTCTATAAAATTAATGGAAACATACTACATACACAGGTTTGTTGTTCTCTCTGTCAACCAATATACTGGCCACTGATTAACATTGGACTTGTTTCTTAAGACTTAAAAAGACATTTAAAGAAGGCTGTGGATGGTCTATTTTGTTTTTAAAGCCCTTCAGCCTTCTGACATAACGCCAGTTTCACCCCTTACAAGTTTCCTGGGAAAGCAAGAGACAATATTCAGAATCATAACAATTATAACAAAAAGACAATTTCAGAATTTTCCAGTGGGTTTCCAAGGCTGTCACATTTATAGAAGCAGACTGCCACAGCAGCCTGTGGAGCAGCTGGTGAGTTCGAACCACTGACCTTTTAGTTAGCAGCTAAGCATTTAACTATTATACCACCAGGGCTTCACACATGTTTTCTTTTCCCTGATCTTGAAAACCTGAACCTGGAGCTCTTATGTTGGCAGGGGCAGGAGGGATTTGTGGTGCGATGTGACAGCTGCTGTGGTTGGTCGGTTGATTTGTTTACATTTGCTGCCCTATTCATTTCCTCTTCTCCTGTGATCACAGGGGTGGACAACTGACCGGAGCTAAGCCATTAGAGGACACTGTTTTTCTGAACACAGTTGACTGAGCTATGGCAGGCATGTGATTCAAGAAAGGTCAGTCCTGGTCCTTCACTAGGCTTGACATACAGGTGATGTTGTTGTTGTTGTTAGGTGCCATTGAGTCAGCTCTGACTCAACTACCCTATGTACAGCAGAATGAAACACTACCTGGTCATGTTCCAGCCTCACAATCCTTGCTACACTTAAGCTTGTTGTTGTAGCCACTGTGTCACTCTATCTTGTTGAGAGACCTCCCCATTTTCACTGATCTTCTACTTTACCAAACATGATGTCCTTCTCCAGGGAATGGTCCCTTCTGACAACATGACCGAAGTTGGTGAGACGAAGTCTGGCCATTCTCGCTTCCGAGGAGCATTCTGGCTGCACTTCTTCCAGGACAGATTTTTTCACTCTTCTGGCAGTCCATGGTATTTTCAGTATTCTTCGCCAACACCATGATTCAAAGGCATCAACTATTTTCAGTCTTTTTTGTTCACTGTCCAGCTTTCACATGCATATGAGGAGATCAAAAATACCATGGCTTGGGTTATGCACACCTTAGTCTTCAAAGCAGTATCTTTGTTCCTTAACACTTTAAAAAGGTCTTTTGCAGCAGACTTACCCAGTGCAATATGATATCTGATTTCTTGACAGCTGCTTCCATAGTCATTGACTGTGGAACCAAGTAGAATGAAATGTCTGACAATGTCAATCTTTTCTCCATTTATTGTGATGTTGCCTACTGGTCCAGTTGTGAGGATTTTCATTTTCTTCATGTCGAGATGTAATCCTACTGAAGACTGTAGTCTTTGATCTTCATCAGTAAGTGCTTCAAGTCATCTTCACTCTCAGCAAGCAAGGGTGTGTTATCTGCATATCTCAGGTTGCTAACGAGCCTCTTCCAATCCTGATGTGGCATTCTTCTTCATATAGTTTAGGTTCTTGAATTATTTGTTCAGCATATAGATAGAATAAGTACAGTGAAAGAATATAATCCTGATGCACACCTTTCCTGGTTTTAAACCATGCAGTCTCCTCTTATTCTGTTCGAACAACTGCCTCTTTATGTATGAATAGGTTCCTCATGAGCACAGTTAAGTGTTCTGGAATTCCCATTCTTCACAACGTTATCCATCATTGTTATGATCCACACAGACAAATGCCTTTGCGCAGTTAATGAAACACAGATAAACATCTTTCTGGGATTCTTTGTTTTTAGCTGAGATCCATCTGATATCGGCAGTGATATCCCTCATCCTACACCCTCTTTTGTATGTGATTTACATTTCTGGGAGTTCTCTATCAATATACTGGTACAACCATTGTTGAATGATCTTACTTATAAGTGATATTAATGATATTGTTCAATAATTTCCACATTCTGTTGGATCACCCTTCTTTGGAATGGACACAAATATGGATGTCTTCCAGTCAGTTGGCCAGGTAGCTAGCTGCCTTCCAAATTTATTGGCATAAATAAATGAGTACTTCCAGTGCAGTATCCATGCACTGAAACATCTCAGGGGGTATTCTGTCAATTGCTGGAGTCTTGTTTTCTCCCAATTCCTTGAGTGCAGCTTCAACTTCTTTCTTCAATATCATTGGTTCTTGATCATATGCCAGTCACCTCCTAAAGTGACTGAATGGTGACAAATTCATTTTTGTACAGTGACTCTGTGTATTCCTTCCATCTGCTTTTGAGGCTTCTTGTATCATTCAATATTTTGCCCATTGAATCCCTCCATATTGCAACTCAAAGCTTGAATTTTTCTTCAGTTCTTTCAGTTTGAGTAATGCCAAGTGTGTTCTTTCCTTTTGGTTTTCTAATTCTAGGTGTTTGCACATTTAATTATAATACTTTGCTTTGTCTTCTCAAGCCACCCTTTGAAATCTTCTGTTCAGCTCTTTTATTTCATCACTTCTTCCATTTGCTTTAGCTACTTTACATTCAAGAGCAAGTCTCAGCTCAAATCACAATAAAAATTTTAAAAAGAAGAGCAAGTCTCAGATTCTCTTCTGACATCCATTCTGGTCTTTTCTTCCCTTCCTTTCTTTTGCTTTCTTCATCCATGATGTTCTTGATGTCATCCCACAACTCGTCTGGTCTTTGGTCACTGGTGTTCAGCATCAAATCTATTCTTGAGATGGTCCCTAAGTTCAGATGGTGTATAATCAAGGCCATATTTTGGCTCTCATGGACTTGTTTAATTTTCTTCAGCTTCAACCGAAACTTGTATATGAGCAACTGATGGTCTGTTCCACAGTTAGTCCCTGGCCTTATTCTGACTAATGATATTGAACTTCTCCATCATCTTTTTCCACAGATGTAGTCAATTTGATTCCTGTGTATTCCATCCAGCAAGGTCCACATGTATAGTTGCAATTTATGTTGTTAAAAAAGGTATTTATAACATAGAAGTCGTTAGTCTTGGAAAATTCTATCATGGGATCTCTGGCACCAGCTGTATCACCAAGGCCATATTTTCCAACTAATGATCCTTCTTTGTTTCCAGCTTTCACATTCCGATCACCACTAATCATCAGTGCATGCTGACTGCATGTTTGATCAATTTCACACTGCAGAAGTTGATTAAAAATCTTCCATTTCTTCACCATTGGCTCCAGTTACTGGTGCGTAAATTTAGTAATAGTCATATTAAATGACCTTCCTTGTAAGCGTATGGGTATTATCCTATCCCTGATGGCGTTGGACTTTAGGATAGATTTTGAAATGTTCTTCCTGATGATAAATGTGATGCCATTCCTCTTCAGTCTGTCATTCCTGGCATAGTAGACCATACAATTATCTGATTCAAAATGGCCAATACCAGTCCATTTCAGCTCTCTAATGCCTAGGATATCGATCTTTATGCCTTCCATTTCATATCTGACAACTTCCCATTTTCCTAGATTCATACTTCACATTCCACGTTCTGATTGTTAATGGTATTTGCAGCTTTTTCTTCTCATTTTGAGTTGTTCCACATCAGCAAATGAAAGTCCCAAAAGCTTTACTCCATCCACATCATGAAGGTGGAGTCTGTTTGGAGGAGGCAGCTCTTCCCCAGTTGTACTCTGCCTGCCTCCCAATCTGAGGGGCTCATCTCTTGACACTACATCAGACAATGGTCTGCTGCTATTCACAAGGTTTCCAGTGGCCAGTTTTCTTAGATGTACATCACTGGGTCCTTCTTCTCTGTATATTCTTATGTATCACTGGTTCTGTTTCTCTAGAGAACTCGAAGATAGTGCCTGGCTAGCCCTGACACAGGTACTAGCTGTCCTGAGACTCCAGCTAGCTCACTCTACTTCAACACCACTGCGAGATGATCACCAACTTTGAAGAAAATTAAATTGTCCGTTCTTTCTAGGATGGAGATCTGATGGCACTGTGGTTAAGGCATTGGGCTGCTAACCAAATGGTATCAGTACAAACCCACCAGCCACTCTGCAGGAGAAAGGTGGTGCAATCTGTTTCCATACTGATTACAGCTTTGAGAAGCCTATGGGGCAGTTCTACTCTGTCCTACAGGGTCACTATGAGTCAGAATTGGCTCAATGGCACTGGGTTTTTATTGTTGTTGTTGTTTTCTAGGAAACACTAATGTGTCAGTGTCTGCCCTAAACTTGGGTTAAATCTTCTTAGTTCCTGTCCTATCCATCCCTAGCTTTCTCCCTGCCCTACAGCCAGCCCAAAGGCTGAGGTTCTGGACCTATGGCATGACCAACCTTACAGAACAGTGTTTCAATTCCCTGTTTCTCTCTCCACTCCCAGATGCCCAGACCTCAGTTCACTGACCTCACTCTGCTGCCTGCACTGCTGATTGGTCTTTTACTTCTATGTAGAAGTAATGGTAGTAGTAAGAAGCTCTGGTGGTGCAGTGGTTAAGGTATTTGGCTGCTAACCAAAAGTCAGTGGTTCAAACCCACCAGCTGCTCCAATGAAGAAAAATGAGGCAATCTGCTTCCATAAAGATTTACAGCCTTGGAAACCCAATGGGGTTGCTATGAATCAGAGTCAGTAATGGGTTTGTTTTTTGGTCAGTATTAGTATTAAATCCTACTCCAGGGCAGAGAAGTGTTCACATCAAGCCCAGTTGTATAAATAACTAGCTGGGAGGAACTTGGACAAGTTCCCCTACTATTCTGGGCCTCAGGGTGAGAAGAACCCTGGCTCCACTTGCAGCTATTCATATTTCACGAGGCTAGGACAGGCCTGGGTGTGTCGTTTCTCAGAGTTTCCTTGTCAATTATAATGTGGGATAAGGCTGAGAGGTCTCGGTCTCGTTTCACAAATAAAGAATCAGAAAGGACAGCGACATGCCCAAGTTCCATGACAGATATTAGAAACCTGGCACTGGGCTTCTGGCCTCCCACTTCCCTGTTGGGAGATCCATGTGGAAAAGGGAATAGATGCCCCTTCCCACTCCTAGCAAAGGCAGAACCAGCTCACCCCCCCCACCCCCTACCCCTGTGCTGTGGGCAGGATCACCTGCCAAGTGTGTTAAAATGGAAAGCTGGCCTCTCACCCAGCAGGTGGTCTCAGAGAAGTACAAGGCAGAGGCAGACCTGGGAAGGGTGGGGGGTGGCACTCCCTCTAGTGATCTGAATGTGCCATAGCATCCCTCAACATTAATCCCAAAGCTCAGCGCCAATGCCCTCTTGACCTCAGTGAGTGTCTAGCTCTGTGGCTTGCCCTTTATTCTCCGGCTATGATGCTCGAATAAAACCTCACACCTGATTCTGACTTGGGTTCCAGTTCCAAGACCCAGCTTGGCAGCCTGGCCCATGACCCTCTCCCCCCAGCTTCCCCAGTTGCAGAGGCCTGTGACTTATCACTGCCCGGCACCTCGTGCTTTCCCTCCTCTCAGTAAGGCACACAGCCTCTCCCCTCAGGGGCTGGGAAACTGGACTCATTATACACACTATTAGCCACAAAGGCTTCAGGGGCTATTAGAGAGAAACAAAAGTGCCTCTGGTGGTTTCTGTGGATGGTCTGCAATGTTCGTCATTGTTCTCAAACAAGAGTATGTCACAGAGACATATAATTCAGCAAATCTGAGGAGGCCCCTGGCTCCTCACTGGTTTGTTGATGTCATTTATTGGGAGCTTTTAAAGAATTATTTTTCCCGGTCAGCTAGCACACTGATGGACACACAGGGTCACCCTTCCAACATAGTATCACACAGTTGTCCAGTAACTACCACCTGGCCTGTTTGTTGTTGTTGTTGTTGTTTGCCGTCGAGTTGGCCCCAACTCATAGCGACCCCTCCTTGGGTTTCCAAGGCAGTATCACTACGGAAGTAGGATTGCCCAACCTTCCTTCCGAGGAGTGGCTGGTGCGTTCGAACCGCCAGCCGTCTGGTTAGCAGGCAAGTGTCTTAGTCACTATGCTACCAGAGCTCCTACCTGACCTGTTGTTGTTGTTGTTGTTGTTATGTGCCGTCGAGTCGGCCCCGACTCATAGCGACCCCTCCTTGGGTTTCCGAGGCAGTATCACTACAGAAGTAGGATTGCCAACCTTCCTTCCGAGGAGTGGCTGGTGGGTTCGAACCGCCAGCCGTCTGGTTAGCAGGCAAGTGTCTTAGTCACTATGCTACCAGAGAAATCATGTTCCATGAGAAGAGGAAAATGGTTGCATGTGGGCAGGGATTTGAATCTCCCTGTGCTTGGTAGAGGGGCAGCTAGGGTGGCAATGTCCCTCAACAAAACGTGACAATTTATTTGTGTAAGTCTCATCATAACTAAAGAAGTTAAAAACTTTAAATAAATAAATAAATAAGGATGCCTGGTCATTTCCAGATTATTTCATGAAATGTGCCCTGCTAAAAAAGGAATGAATCTTGCAAAGAACATCAGAAATCTCTCATACCAATTCAACTCACATAAAACAATTAAAACTAAATAAATCTGATACCAGTGCGAATGCTTTTGAACATCTCTCTTTAAATAAATGCACCAAGTTTTGACATTCTCACTGCGTGAAAAACATATGCTACACACTTAGACACCAATGGCTATTCTCAGGCATCTCTTCAAGCAAAATAATTGAACCAAAATTTTAAATTTATATGAAGCAAGATAGTACTATAATTTACAGAGATGGAAATTTCAAACATAAAGAACTTTCAGACTGGAGTGAATCATACCCTTGAACCTGTCCCTGCTCAGCATGGTGAGCAGCAGCTTGGATGAAGACACAGAAAGAACGCTTTTCTGATTTACAAGGGAAACAAGATGGAGTGAAGTGATCCAATAGAGAATAAAATAAAGATGATTCACATTGATTGTGACAGCCTTGAAGAAATAGAAGCCTTTACCAAAGTAATTCTATTTTACCTCTGAAAATTGATTTTAGCAAAATAATCCTAAGAATGCTGGAAAGGGAACTAAAAAGGAAAAAGAAAAATTATCTGCATAAAGATGTTCAATACAGTCTTATTTATAATAAGAGGGACCACTGTGTGCAAATATTGGGAGAATGCTGAAACAAATTATGACACATTGCCTCAATGAAATAGAGTACTGAAATATTTAATATCATAATAAACAATACAGGATACAAAATGTAGGACCAAAGAGTTTCTAAACAATCTAACATATGTTATTGTTGTTATGTGCTGTCGAGTCAGACCCAACTCATAGCAATGCCTCCTTGGGTTTCTGAGGTGGTATGACTACAGAAGTAGATTGCCCAACTTTCCTTCAGAGAAGTGGCTGGTGGGTTTGAACCGCCAGCCTTTCGGTTAGCAGTCAAGTGCCTTAGGCACTACGCTACCAGAGCTCCCAATCTAACACATAGGGGGAAAAATAGCTAGAAAAAGTGCATCAGCATTTTCAGTTTATTCATTCATCCATGGTCATAATCCTCCCCCAATTGACTTCTCTTCCCACCACCTAACATGAACTCAATGCCTGCTTGCACAAGCACTTAGGGGTCACTTTTAATTTCTTTGGCTTTCTATTTTTGTCTGTGAACTACAAGTCTTTTAACATATATGCACAAGACCTTCATTTCCTTGCAAGGACCCAATTACAACAGGATGCCTCACTGACTGACAAGCTACTGGACACACTCCTCATTCCTTTAAAGTGGTACAAACTCCCCAGTTCCCTCAGGTCTTCACTCCAGGACCTTCTGCCCCTCATTCTAACTCCACCAACTGCTTGCTGGATCAGTGGGCCCTTGGAGGAGGTGGCCCACGGGCTGCTGCAGACTCCCTGAGCTGCTTCTATTCCCCTCAGCAACCCCTCTCCCGAGCCCCCAGTCTCAGGCACACAAGCTAACAGGACCATCTTTGACACTAACCATGTCCATTAACACGCATGAAAGATGTTTATCACAAAGCTTCACAAATGCCAACCACCATCCAGACAGGGCTCTGGGGGTGGGAAGTTCCTGCCACTCTCTCCAGCCGGGCCCTGGGCCTCTGCCCCCTGTTCCTTCTTTGCAGACCACTGTTATCCCTAGTGTCCACAGGGTCTTTCATCTACTTCCTGTCTTGGTTCAAATGCTCCAGTTCTCAGCTAGGCCTCTCTGACCCTACTGTTTATAGCTCCTGACTACTCCCTGCTCACACAGCCAGCACTCCACCCCCTTCCCTGCTTTTATTTCCTGCACTGCCCTTACCCTCTTCTTGCATGCCATATACTCTGCTGCTCATGTCCTGTTTTCACTTACCCCCAACACTCCTGGGATGCAAGTTCCATGAGGACAGAGATATGCTGATTTGCTTTACTGAGGCTGTAACCCCAGCCCCGAGAACAGCACGAGGCACGTTACAGGCATACAGCAATACTTGTGGAATGAATGAAAGATGAATGAACGATTCAATTTCCAGGAAAACTGTAAGCTCCGGCACTCAGCGTAGGGCACTTATTGTTAACTGAGAACATCTGCATCCATTGCTCCATTCGCTCCGCTCCAGAAGCCCATGAGACAAGGAATAGTATATTCATTATACAGATGGAGAAATGGAGACCCACAGAGGTGAAATGGCTTACCCTGGGTCACTGTGGTAACAAGCAGGTATCCCAGAGGGACAACTGATGCCAATTTGGGCCATGGTGTGCCCCAGCACTGGTAAGAGTCCTAGGACAGAGGACAGACTCTATGAAAAAGTGATGAGCAATGCAAGAATTTCAACACTTCTCCTGACTCCAACCACACCCTCACCACCACACTGTGCTCCCACCTGTCCCCAAGATAGCCTGACTGACAGACAGGACAACCACCACTCCATGTAGACAGTCCACGCCGCCTGTCCCTCCACACTGGGGCTCTCGGCCCCCTCTGCACAGTCCTTGCCAAGCACACAGGCCATATCCCATTTACTGGGATGGCATGAGACCCACTGTCTTCTCCAGCCTGGGACCTTGCTAATACTCCTCCTCAATGTTGCAGATCCTATTGTGAGTTACACGAGGACAATCCTCTGTGCCATGTCATCTGCTCAGAACATCTTCTTCCAAATGGCACCCATGGTAGCACAGGTGTTGTAGAAATCCAAGGCCCAAATAGCCCCAGGGAAGCCCGAAATGCCACTGTGGAAGAGACCACAAGAACCTAGACAGAGTGAAGATAGCCCTAAGTGGCAGGGTTCACCAGCTGCCAGGTTGTGCCATCATCTCGATCCCCCCAAGTCATTGGGTTTCTTCTCCCAAATCTGCAATGAGCAAATGCATCTTTAGGAGACATTTATTCAGCACTGCACAGTGCCATCCTGTCCAAGCACCAGACAGCCACCTTATCCATCAGACATCACCTTAGTTGGGCCCAGACCAGGCCCAACTAATGCCAGGGCCCTTTGCTGACTCGTTATCTGTCAGCTCAAATCCAACATCACTACTGAGAGAGACCCTTCCCTTGACCACAGAACAGTCTCTTTTCACCATCCAAGTTTACAATCAGGTCACACTAACCAGCAACTAGATCTGACCAACCACTTAGGGACTGGTCATTAAGAATGATAAAGAAAGACTTGGTGGGTACAGTCAAGTTCTGGGCACAATTTCCAGGCAGACTTGGTTCTGATCTGAACTTACACAAAGAGATGGCAGACCCCAATCCAATTTGTTTTGTAAATACTATGTTCCCTCAGGTACCAGTTAGCCCTGGAGTTATCCCCAGACGCAAGACACAGTTTATCACCTTCCTGATTTTGTAGAGGTGATAGGCACACATCATTGTCAAGTTGGTGAGAGAAATCGGAGGCTGGTGCAGAATGGCAAGGGGGGCTAGAGGGAGAACAGGCCCTTGCACCCTGGCAGAGTCAGGTGACCATCCTCAAAGAGGATGCCGTCAGACGGACAAGTGTGCTGGGACCATGGTGAGCGGGTGAGCCTGGCAGTCCTAAGCCACTTGGGCCAAGCAGTCTGACAAGCCCATGTGTCTTCCCCTCACAGTACTTGCTGAGAGCGCTCTGTAGGGGTTCCCTCTATAGGACTTGGTCCAGATAGTCCTGGGCAGTGAGCCTACACTCCAACCTCCTCCAAACACCTGCTAACACCCACACACATACTCACATTCACATATACACACTCACACACACATGTACTCACACACCTAACCACATACACATACTCTCATACACTAACACATTCACATACACAAACACATATATTCACACACACTCACCCATAAACTCACACGTAAGCATACTCACATTCACACACGCACACACACATACCAAACACACCAACACTCTTATACACTAACACACTCACATGCACAGACACATATTCACACACACTCACACACACATTCACACTCATACACTCACATACATGTACATTCATTCACCCACTTACACAATCACATACACTCTCTTGCACTAACATACTAACATTCATGTAGACACTCATACACTCACATACATGTACATTCATTCACCCACTTACACAATCACATACACTCTCTTGCACTAACATACTAACATTCATGTAGACACTCATACACTCACATACATGCACACTCACGCACATACAAATTCTTATACATGAGCACACTCACATACACAAACTCATAAACATCTTTGGTTTTTCCCTTCAACCTCACACTCAATTTCAAACTAAAATGGACCCCCAAAGAGGACTGGGGTACTGAAACTGAAAGATCTGATATTCAGGGTCATTCACCCTAAGACACCTTTTCAAAGCCAGCTGGGTCTCTGCTGGGGCTCTCTCCACACCTGTCTCAGCCTATGCTCAATGCAGGTGTTCAGACGGATCTTGGGAGGATGATTCACATCATGTACCTTCTGCTTCCAAACTCTTGAGGGTCTTCTCATCTCACTAGAGGCAAAATGGCCTGAAAGGTCCTCCTGGCCTGCCCCTAGTGAGCTCAGGGGACTCCTAAACTCACTCTGTCTCCACTGGTCTTCAGCCCCCAACCCCCACACCTCCTTCCTCAAACACTGCAGAACGCTCGCCCTCATACTAGCTGCTGTACTTGTTCCCCACAAACACGGTGGGGACAGTCCTCTCCCAGTTAGCTGCCTGGCTCACCCCCTTCATTAAATGCCATCTCGTCAGTGAGAGTATCTGTCATTGTTGAAACTTGTCTCATTGCCTCCCCCACAGACCTCCCATCTTCCAGCTCTGTTTTACTTATTTTAAAAAATAACTTTTTATTGAGATTTGGGTGAAATTTTACAAAGCAGATTCGTTTCACCTTCAACAGTTCCTATACATCTTGTTTTGTGACACTGATTACAATCCCTGCAATGCATGTTTTACCCTCATTCACAGCACTTTTTCCATCTAAAACAGAGTATACGTTTCTTACTTTATTTTTGTCTCCACGAACTCAGAGAGAAGCCATGCCCACAGAGGGCAGGCCTGGTGACACTGGGCCATTGTGTGTCACCTGCACTTATGGCACTGCTGGGACAGAGGACAGGTTCCATGTACGGGCATTGGACAAGATGCAGATGGCATTTGCCGGGAGGCCCGTTAGGCAGTGCTGCAGGACTGGGCAGCTTCCAGGAAGTGCCTTGGGCAACACAGCACCGGCCCAAATATAAGGGAAGCATGAGGATAAAGTCACCCTCCAGGAGGGGCATTAACCATGATTGACAGCCAGCAAGGCACAGGCACAAGCCAATCAGAACACATGAAAGGAGACAGAGAATCAATGTGTCTGGTACAGGCAGAGGGTCATTAATGGATAGGTCACCCTGTCAACCTCAGGGCCTTCCCAGACAATTAGGGGCCTTGCAGTCCTTTCAGGAGACATGGAAGTGTGGGAGAAGGACAATGCTAATCTGGGGTGAAAACCCACCGTGGGTGGTGCAAATGGTTAATGTGCTTAGATGTTAACTGGAAAGTTGACACCCAGACACAGCGTGGAAGAAAGGCTTGGTGATGTGTTTCTGAAA
Organism: Orycteropus afer afer; assembly: GCF_000298275.1. Lineage (NCBI taxonomy): Eukaryota > Metazoa > Chordata > Mammalia > Tubulidentata > Orycteropodidae > Orycteropus > Orycteropus afer. The sequence goes on along the minus strand of NW_006921644.1, from coordinate 6,649,755 downwards.
AATCAGCCCCTAAAAACCCAACGGAGCACATGGAGCCACTGTGAGCAGAAAGCAGCGTGATGGCGCTTGAGTTTGCTTTTTGTTTTGTAAATTTAAAACCCCAAACTTCTTGCAGCCACCTTTGAAATGCCCTACAAGTGAAAATGCAAGACAAAGGGTCCAACCCACCTTCTTCCCACAAGCCCTTGCCAAGGATTAAAGAGCATACCCCAAAGCCACAAAGAAGTCATAAGTTTGCCCATACTTTATCTGGGACATATTATGTGCAACGTAATTAATGACTCAAGGATGTTTCTGCACTGAAACCTCTCCATGATAACCGGCGAGTTTCAGGAGGATGCTGTGGCTGTGTTTAATTTGATTGCAGAGCGATTTCTAGTAAGTGGAGCATAGCTGCCAATGGCCCCTTATTGGACACAGCTGAACACAGCCAAGTGCTCTCATTTTCAAACAGAGGCAACGCCGGGCCCACAGGTCCCCCATGAGCACCCTTCCTGCCTGCGAAAGCCCTTTTTCTTGGTCTGATCTGCGAGTGGGCACTTGATAATGTCTCACAATTACAGGGCTGTTGACCATCAGCATCTCTGAGGAGCATCTTCCCATGAATGTCATGAAAGAATTCTCGGCTCAGGCTGCAGGACAGCAGACCTCTGCCGAGCCATTCTCTCAATTTGGTGAGCTGATGAAAACCATCAATTATCCCAAAGCACTAAAGTTTGACAATTTCTTCATGAAATGAATATTTTAGTCCCACCATAGCAATGGAGGGAAAATGAGTGGGGACAAGTGGGAAATTGACAGGCCAGAGCTTTGCAAAGACAAAGCTTTGGCTCAACAGTCTGGCCTTGGCCCACTCCTCACTGCTGCCTCCTTTGCTCCTTAGTGCTACTTTTCATGGAGTCGGAGTGAGGAGGGGAAGGTGGTGCTTGTCTCAGCTACGAATTGGCAGGTGCATGACTGGATCTGACAAGGATAGGGATGATTTCTGAACCTAGGAGACATGATCTACTAAGTCTAAAGAAGATAATTCCCTGTCCTCAGTCTTGGCCGTGGACAAACAGACCAGCTATCCAACCCAGCACAGTATCACTGCTTTTAACCAACTTCCTAACACTGAACATAACAATCCATTTCTAAAAATGACCCATCCACAGTTGTATGTAATCTACTCTGCTAGACATGTATACATCAGAGCAAAGTCAGTGGTTATTTCTACAATAATAGCATTTATTGTAAAGAACACCAACCTGCCTTCTAAACAGCCAGCATTGCCTTGTGGTCAAGAACTTGGACTTGTGACTCAGAATGCCTGGATTTGACTGTTGACTCTACCACTTGTCTTATCTGTAAGGCCAGCTCTGTCTAGTAATGGGCATTATGCTAGAACTTCTGCTCCGAGCATTGAATAGGAACCCCTTCAAGCATGTGTAGTATTAGAAGTTTGCAAGGCATGTAAATGTATTAGGTCAAGGGAACTTCCCAGCCCCCTTATGGAGAGGGAGGAAAGATACTGTCACGCGCATCAGGCCTTCACAAAGGCAGTCTCTCTGCTCTGCACATTCCCCCTCCTGGTTAGCTTTAAGACGACCTTCAGATTTCAGCTAAGATAACATTTCCTCTGAAAGAAGCAGTCCTTACTCCACCTCAACCAGATCCAGTACTTGGAGCCATAAACTGCCACCGAACCCAATTTCCCCTGAGGTAGCACACACAGCACTTGACTGTCACTAACTGTATGCATATCTAACTTCCCTGAAAAACACGAGCACTGTAGAGGTAGAGGACATACGTCTCTTCCTCACCAACAACTGCACAGAGCTTAGACTTATATTGTTCCTTTAATGTATACTGACTTACTACATAAGTTAATTAGTTTGAAGACACTGTATAGAAATTGAGACCCAGTGATGGCAGAGACACATAAGTGTTTTCTGTATCTCTGTGCTCTCCAATATTCCCTTGCCTCTTTGAAGTTAGGTATGGCTGTGTGATAAGTTCTAGACACAAGCTGTGAGAAGAAGAAATGGGTGAACTTCAGGGACAAAGCAAAAGATAGTGGAAGTGAGGCCTCACTTCTCTGTCTTCTCCTATGATGACTAGAGGGTCACTTGATGGAAAGAGGAAGTGTCAAGATGGAACCAGCCTGGGTCCAGAGTTCTAACTTGAAAGGAAACTGACCTAGAGAACTCTTGCATTAGCAGAGGGCTTTGTGTGAGTGCATATAATTCCACAGAGATGTGGGGACTTGCTTGTTACTTTAGAATAGCCGAGCCTAACCTGACTAATTTACAAGTTTGTCCAGAATCTCATAGCCCTGGTACTCAAACTCAGATCTCTTAATTTAAAAGTTTAAGGTTGAGTAAATTATCAGACTTTCCCATTAATTCCTTACCCACATAATATCCTTTTTCAGCCTTACAGCCACATAGAAAAAAAAAAAGAAATAGCCCATAAACTGCCTACACCACAACCTGCAAGGAAGACTAGCCATTTGCTATCAGTTTGGCAACAATTTCTGTGTGTATTAGGTGATGCCCCTCAACCTGTGCTCTGCTCTGCTTACTGGTGGAAGGAGCATCCATCTCTGTGAATGGGGCCACCCATTCCCATGCTTGGATGTATTCAGATTTCACAGGCTTGCATTGCTTCCCTGTGAGTTGGTGGACAGTCGGAGTGGGTTTGCTGGATAGTGTGCTTAGATGTGATTACAGCATAATTACATTGATAATCAGCTCAGTGTGTGGCCAAAATGTTTTCTAACAAAACAAAACAAAAAAGTAATCCAGAACATGGAAATTAGTCTTTAGGGAGCAGTTAATTTATAGGCTAATGTCTCCTTGCATCAAATACAGTTGCAAAGAAGGGTGCTTTCTATAAAGTTAGGCTACTGAGGAGCACACAGAAGTGAGCAGACCTCATCTTTGAGTCCGGAGACGGTGCTGAAGCTGCTCCCTCCCCTATTTTGTCACCAGACGACCAGGTACCATCAAATGACCCTGACTCAGGGCAACCCACGTGTGACCATCTTATTCACCGGGACACTGAATGCTGAGTGTAATCACTCACCATCGTAGTGAATGCTAAATGCGATCAGCAATTTATTTTGTTTCCTAAGTAAGACAGTCTTCATTTCTGCCATTTGTATTTCGAGTCCTGAGAAACAATTCTGACCCCAACAAGTGAGGAGTGATTTGCAGGTGATGAGGCTGGACCTCCCTCAAAGAAACCAAGCGAGAGCATTGCACTGCAGGCTGGCATGTCCTTTTACCAGGCGGATAGAGGGGATATACATGTACAGCAGCATCCTCTTGAAACATGTAGGCACTAACCACTTGAGCCTTCTGTTACTGTATAAGATCATAATCAAGTATCAGCACTTTACCTTAAGATCATCAATAAAGCAAGATGCCTACTCTCACCACTCCATTCAATACTGTGCAGGAAGTATTAGATGGTCCAATGGGGGAAACCTAAGAAATAAAAGGTATACAAATTGGAAAGAAAGAAGTAAAACTGTCAGTCTTTACAAATGAAATGATTGTATAGACAATCCCAAGAATCTACAAAAAAGCTGTTAAAACTGATAAGTTTAGCAAGGCCACAGGATACAAGGTCAATAAACAAAGCTCAATTGTATTTCTATATACCAGCAGTGAACAATTGGGATAAAAATTTTTTAAGGCACCATTTACAATAGTATCCAAAAACATGGACTACCTAAGGATAAATCTAACATAATAAGTGCAAAATTTGTATGTTGAACACTATAAAATATTAATGAGAGGAATCAAAGAAGACTGAAATAAATGAAAAGATACATGTGTTCAAGTACCGTAAGATTCAATATTTTTAATTCTCCTCAAATTGATCTATAAATTCCATACATTCTCAGTCTAAATCTCAGCAGGACTTTTGGTAAAAATCAGACAAACTGATCCTAAAATTTATATGAGAAAGTAAAGAACTTAGAACAGCCAAAATAATTTTTTTAAAAGAGAGTTAGGTGACTCACACAACCTTATTTTAAGACTTACTAGAGAGGTAGAAGGAGCTCTGGTGGTGTAGTGCCTGAGGCATTTGACTGCTAACCAGAAGGCTGGTGGTTCAAACCCACCAGCCACTCCTTGGAAGAAAGACTGGGCAATCTACTTCCATTGTGATATCACCTTGGAAACCCAAAGAGGGGTCGCTATGAGTCGGATCTGACTCGACAGCAGTGAGTTTGGTTTTGGTTTAGAGAGGCAGAATATTTAAGGCAGTATGGCAAGGTGGACTAACTTCTGTAAAGGGTCAGATAGTAAACGTTTAACACTTTGAAGTCCATACAATTTCTGTTGAATCTACTCAATTCTAGCATTGTAGCACAAAAGCAGCCAAGTTGTTGTATTTGTTATGTGTCATCAATTTGATTCCAACTCTTAGTAAACCCATAGGACAGAGTAAAGCTGCCCCATAGTTAGGATTCAAGCACTTGACTGTTGCTCCACCAGGGATCCTTAAAAGTAGCCACAGATACCACATAAACAAACAGACATGACAGTATCCCAATAAAACTTTATCTATAAAACCAGGTAGGAGGTAGGATTTGACCAATAGGCCACTGTTTGCCAATCCATGCAATATATTATTAATGAAAGGGCAAACATATAATGAAATAGAATACAAAACCCAGAAACAGACGCACAAGCATATATATAGTCAATTGATTTTTTTTTTTTTAAAAAAAGGTACAAAGATAGGTGATTCAGTATGAGAAAAGGTAGTCTATTCAACAACTAGTGCTAGAATAATTATATATCCACAAGCTAAAACTCAAACCAACAAACAAAACAAAAAACCAAACAGCACAACTTTGACCCATCGCACAACTCAAGTCTGCATCATACAACAAATGTACATGCACCACAGAGCTAAGTGCCAAACCTAAAACCAAAAATTGCTAGGGAAAAAAAAAAAAATCTTTGTGACCTTAGGCTACACAAAGGCTTCGTAGCTAAAACACAAAAGCCCTGGACTCTGAAAGAAAACTTGACAACTTAGACTTCATAAAATAAAATAATCCATTTTCAAAAGTCACTATGAAGAAAATGAAAAGAAATATTGGGAGAAAATATTTATAACACATATCTGCTAAAGGACTTTTAACCAGGACACAAGAAGAGTTCTCAAAACTCAGTAAGACTTCTGGCCAAAATGGTGGCTTGGTCAGACACACCATGCCTCTCTCTGTAACAAGAAAAAACAGATTCAGAAGACAATCCTGGAACCCTGAGCAACAAATGAAAGAATAAAGAACTAGATCAAACACTGACTCGAAGACGTAACGGACCAAAACAGCAAATGAGAAGAGAAGGAGCAGAGGAGCCCTGCAAGCCATTGCGGCACAGCACAGACGTCATAAGACAGACAGCAGCAGGTCTGGAAGAGGAGCACAAGCCAGTGCAACAGCACAGACATCGTAAGACAGACAGCAGCAGTTCTGGAAGAGGAGCGCAGAAAGCAACATCACAGAATTCCCAACAGGACATGAAGTAACTATGTATGCATACTCAGAGGGAAACAAGACCCCAGTCGGCGGCTGCAGCCAAGGGGCAGAGTCCAGGCAGCTATGCTCAGTGACCAGAGGGATACACTCCTCTTTCTCCCCCCGCCCCCATCCCCTGGTGATTAGCAGCACAAACTCCCCAGTCCCTGCAATCTCAGCCATCAGGGACCAAGGTAAGAGCCCCCCCTTTACTCCCGTCCAGCCCTGACTACCACCATGCTCCCATCCCACCCATCACCTCTCCCACCACCCAACAACCCTGCTAAATGGCAGTAGACCACTTTGGCATAACACCAGACACTGGTCCCATCCCTCCCACCCACAAATCCAGCCAAGAGTTGCTGGCTGGTCACCCTGCCTCTCCTGCCCACTGACCCAGTCAAGCTCCCTACTTCCTCCACCTGCCCAGTGAGAGTCAGTGGCAGTAAAACCCATGAGTACCAGCCTACCACTCCTCCCTTCCCCCACCTGTTGCTTGTACTTCCCCCTCTCCTCTGCCTAGAAACGGACAAGGAGCACATGACCACATGTATACCGGCCCACCACTCACACTGCCCCACCATGTGCAAGAGGTGGCAGTAGCATGACCCTGCACACACACACACACACACATTCAGCAGAAGGCAGCAATTGTGCCCCCATAAGCCAGCCACATCTGCCATGCTTGCTGCCTCACCCACTCAGTGAGTGCCACTGCCTATTACTGAACCACTACACCAACTCCATGAAGAAAGCAAGAGATCACTAAAAAGACAAGAAAAGAAGAGAAGACCAAAGTGGATGACAGAGGAGACTCTAAACCTTGCCCTTGAGCGGAGAATCGCTAAAGCAAATGGAAGAAATGAAAAGGTAAAAGAGCTGAACAGAAGATTTCAAAGAGCAGCTCGAGTAGACAAAGCCAATTACTATAATGAAATGTGCAAAGACCTGGAGTCTGAAAACCAAAAAGGAAGAACACACTCAGCATTTCTCAAACTGAAAGAACTGAAGAAAAAATTTAAGCCTCGAGTTGCAATATTGAGAGATTCTATGGGCAAAATATTGAATGATGCAGGAAACATCAAGAGAAGATGGCAGGAATACACAGAGTCACTGTACCAAAAAGAACTGATCAATCTTCATCCATTTCAGGAAGTGGCATATGATCTAGAACCAATGGTAATGAAGGAAGAAGTCAAAGCTGCAATGAAAGAGCTGGAGAAGAACAAGGCTCCAGGAATTGATGGCATACCAATTGAGATATTTCAACAAACAGACGCCCATTGGAGGCACTCACTCAGTTATGCCAAGAGATTTGGAGGACAGCTACCTGGCCAACTGACTGGAAGAGATCCATATTTGTACCCATTCCAAAGAAAGGTGATCCCACAGAATGTAGAAATTATAGAACAATATCATTAATATCACATGCAAGTAAGATCTTACTGAAGATAATTCAGAAACGTTTGCAGCAGTATATTGATAGAGAACTTCCAGAGGTTCAAGCTGGATTCAGAAGAGGACGTGGAACAAGGGATATCATAGCTGTTGTCAGATGGATCTTGGCTCAAGGCAGGGAATACCAGAGAGATGTTTACTTGTGTTTTATTGACTATGCAAAGGCATTTGATTGTGTGGATCATGACAAATTATGGACAACATTGAGAAGAATGGGAATTCCCGAGCACTTGATTGTACTCATGAGGAATCTGTACCTTGACCAGGAGGCTGTCGTTCGAACAGAACAAGGGGACACTACATGGTTTAAAATCAAGAAAGGAGTGTGTCAGGTTGTATTCTATCTCCACACTCATTCAATCTATATGCTGAGCAAATAATCCGAGAAGCTGGACTATATGAAGAAAAACGTGGTATCAGGATTGGAGGAAGAATCATTAACAACCTGAGATATGCAGATGATACAACTTTGCTTGCTCAAAGTGAGGATGACTTAAGGCACCTACTGATGAAGGTTGAAGAATACAGTCTGCAGTATGGATTACATCTCAACATAAAGAAAACAAAAATCCTCACAACTGGACCAATGAGCAGCATCACAATAAATGGAGAGAAGATTGAGGTTGTCAAGGAATTCACGTTGCTTGGTTCTACAATCGATGCCAACGGAAGCAGCAGTCAGGACATTAGACGACGTGTAGCATTGGGAAAGTCAACTGCGAAGGAACTGTTTCAAGTGCTGAGGAGCAAGGATATCTCCTTGAGGACTAAGGTGCGCCTGACACAAGCCATGATATTCCCAATCGCCTGGTATGCATGTGAGAGCTGGACAATGAATAAGGAAGACCGAAGAAGAGTTGATGCTTTTGAGTTGTGGTGCTGGCGGAGAATGCTGAAAGTACCATGGACTGCTAAAAAGAACTAACAGATGTGTCCTGGAGGAAGTGCAGCCAGAATGCTCCTTGGAAGCAAGAATGGCCAGACTTCGTCTCACCTATTTTGGTCATGTTGTAAGAAGGGACCATTCCCTGGAGAAGGATGTCATGCTTGGTAGGGTGGAGGGTAGACGAAGGAGGGGGAGGCCTTCAATGAGATGGATTGATACGGTGGCTGCGATGATGGGATCAAGTATAGCAAGGATTGTGGGGCTGGCGCGGGATCGGGCAGTGTTTCGTTCTGCTGTGCATGGGGTCGCTATGAGTCGGAAATGACTCGACGGCACTTAACAACAACAACAACTCCAGACAGTGGCCAATGCTTGCCCAACCTGCCTCAGCCACCATGTCAGACAGACTCATGCTCACACACCCAGCTACTGCCCCACCCACCCAAGGATAGGTGAAAAGAGCTCCAGTGAGGCCAGACTAGCAACCAGAGTAGCATGCCCATTCCATCTGTCTGGATGAATCAAACCAAAACATAACAATATATCAGCATGCAGCAAACAAACACAGAGGAAATAAACAAAATACCATCTTAATGCCTTGGAAACAACAGACAATATCAGATCACTTAAAGAAGTAGCACAACATGGCTCCAGCAAATAATCAAAATAAAGAACCAGGAAATCTCCCTGAGAAAGAAATGGTAATGGAACTACTTGATAAGGAATTCCAACAACTTATATAGAGAGTTCTCCAAGAGATCAAGGAAAACACAGATACACTCTAGAAGAATTCAAGAAAACAATACAAGAAAAAATGACAGAATAAATTATATGGTTTCAAACAGAAAGCACACAAAAGCACCAACTAGAATTCTAGAAGATAAACAGTTAAATTTCAGAAATAGAAAACACATGGGAAGGACAAAGAAAGAGAAGTGATCAATGGAAGTCAGAATCAGCAAAATAGAGGAAAAATCCCTTGACACCAATTGGTTAGAAGAAGTATCAAAAAAAAAAAAAGAAAATAGAAGAAAGCCTAAGGGTCATGTGGGACACCATCAAGAGGAATAATTTACATGTGATCAGACTTCCAGAACAGGAAGAAACAACTTCTCTCCCCCCGCCCCTTTTGTGTGTGTGTACACAGAGAAAAATTTTGGAAGATTTGCTGGCAGAACACTTCCCCTAATATGAAAGATGAGAAGATACCCATCCAAAAACTCAACAAACCCCAAATAGGATAGACCCCCCCCCAAAAAAAAAGCACCAAGATGCATCATAATCAAACTTTCCAAAATCAAATACAAAAAAAACAATATCAAGAGCAACTTGGGAAAAAAACAAAATGTTACCTAAAAAGAAGAACCAGTAAGACTAACCTCTGGTTTCTTGGTAGAAACCAGGCAAGAAAGCAATGAGATGACATATACTGAAAGAAAAAGCACTTAAAAAGAAATGCCAACCCAGAATTATATATCCAGTAAAACTGTCCCTCAAATATGATGGTGAAATGAAGACATTTCCAGATACCCAGAAATTAAGGGAATTTGTTTTTCAAAAAAAAAAAAGGTAAGAAATACTAAAGAGTCCCACAGACAGGGAAGAACAATATCAGACAACAACCTGAGATTAAGATATGTGACACCATTACCTAGAAACCAACCCAGATAAAAAAATTTTCAAAACTAAAATAAAGTTACAAGACAGAAAAAAGAGAACAAGAGACATTAACCTATAAATGACAACTTCAAAACAACAAGAGGGAATAAATGGTATAGTCACAGAAATTTCATTTGGAAAGGAAATTAAGCAATATCAAGATAGAACAGATTGTTTTAAACTTAGAAAGATAAAAGTAAATTTCAGGGTAACCACAAAGAAAATTAATAAACCTCACCAAAATAAAAAAGAACAGAATTATAAAGATGGAATAAACACAAAATCAACAGCAATGATGGATATGAAAATAAATTGATACACAAAAAGAATTCAGCACAGAAAAGCATATGGAACAAAGAAATCACCAGCATTACAAAAAATGAAGCAGCAAATTCATACCTATCAATAATTACACTGAGTGTAAATGGATTAAATGCACCAGTCTCGAGACAGAGAGTGGCAAAATGGATAAGAAAACATGAGCCATCAATATGCTTCCTATAAGAGGCACACATTAGACACAAAGATGAAAAAAAGCTAAAAATCCAAGGATAGAAAAAAATACATCAAGCAAAGGGCAACCAAAAAAGATCAAGAGTGGTAATATTAATCCCTGGGAAATAGACTTTAAGGCAAAAGCAAACATAACAGAAAAGAAAGGGCACTGTAAAATGATTAAAATGTCAGTCCAACAAGAGAATATAACCATAATAAATATCTGTGCACTTAAAGGAAGAGATCCAAAACACAGAAAAGAAACTTCAATAGAATTTAAAAGAGAAACAGACAACTCCACAGGAACAGTAGGAGACTTTAACATACCAATTTTGATGGACAGACCAACTACAAAGAAACTCATCTCACCATGTTGTTGTTGTTGTTAGGTGCTGTGGAGGCGGCTCTGCCTCATAGCCACCCTGTGTACAACAGACCGAAACACTGCCCGGTCCTGCACCAGCCTCACCATCCTTGCCTAACTGAGCCCATCACTGCAGCCACTGTGTCAGTCCATCTCATGAGAGCCTTTCCCTTTTTCATTGATCTTCAACTTTACCAAGCATGATATTCTTCTCCAGAGAATGGTCCCTCTGACCACATGGCTAACATAGGTGAGAGGAAGTCTGTCCATTCTCACTTCCAAGGAGCGTTCTGGCTACACTTCTGCCAGGACAGATTTGTTCATTCTTCTGGCAGTCCATGGTACTTTCAGTATTCTTCGCCAGCACCACAACTCAAAAGCATCAACATTCAGTCTTCCTTACTCATCGTCCAGCTTTCATATGCATATGAGGCGAATTAAAATGCCATGGCATGGGTTAGGCACACTTGAGTCTTCAAAGAGACAACTTTGCTCTTCAGCACTTAAAGAGGTCTTTTGCATCAGATTTGCCCAGTGCAGTATGATGTCTGATTTCTTGACTGCTGCTTCCATTGGTGTTGACTGTGGAACCAAGTAATATGAAATCTTTGACAACTTCAATCTTTTCTCCATTTATCACGATGCTGCTTATTGATACAGTTGTGAGGATTTAAGTTTTCTTTATGTTGAGGTGTAATCCATACTGCAGACAGTAGTCTTTAATCTTCATCAGTGAGTGTCTCAAGTCATCTTTACCTTCAGCGAGCAAAGCTGTGTCATCTGCATATCACAGGTTGTTCCTGAGTCTTCCTCCAATCCTAATGCCATGCTCTTCCTCATATAGTTCAGCTTCTCAGATTATTTGCTCAGCATACAGATTGAATAAGTATAGTTAAAAGATACAACCTTGGTACACTCCCTTCCTGATTTTAAACCATGAAATACTTCCAAGTTGATTATATTGTATCAGATCTCATCATGGGGGATGACTATATCATAATTGCAAAATCACTGAAAATCATGGCCCAGAGAAGTTGAAACTCAACCTTAAATATTATAAGGGCTTAGAATCATGGTTTCAGGAGACATCAGGTCACTCAATATCTTAGTCCATAAAGACAGTATTCTTCTGTATCTTACTTTCATGAGCAGTGACTAGAGTCTTAAAAGCTTGCAAGCGACCATCTAAGATACAAGTGTTGGTCTTTTTCCATATGGAGCAAAGAAGAGTGAAGAAAATCAAAGACTCAAAGAAATTAGTCCAAAAGACTTATGGACCATACAAACCTTAGCTTCCACTACCTGAGACCAGAACTAGATGGGGCCTGGCTACCACTACTACTCTGATCAGGATCAAACAGAAAATCCAGGAAAGAGAGGGAGAAAAATGTAGAATAAAATTCAAAGTCAGAAAAAAGACCAGCCTTACTGGTCTGATAGAGACTGATGGAACCCCTGAGGCTATGGCCCTCAGTCATGCTGCAACCCTGGAACTGAACTCACTCCTGGAGTTCGTCTTTCAGACAAACAATAGACAGGCCTATGAAGGAAGCAACTGAGGAACATGCAATTCAGAATAATCAACCGTATGAGACCAAAGGGCAGCATTTCCCTAAAAATAAAGTTCAGAAGACAGGAAGGGGCAGGAAAAACAGGGGATTGGAACCAAGGGAAGCAGGGAGGAAGTGGGAAGAGTGCTGTTACGTTGAGAGGATTGCAACCAATGTCAGGAAACAACAGGTGTATATGTTGTTAAATGGGAAACTAATTTGCTCTGTAAACTTTCACCCAAACCAAGAAAAATAAAAACCTATGACCACATAAATATGTGCATAAGAATGTTTATAGAGAGGCGGGGCAAGATGGCGGACTAGGCAGAAGGATTGCACAGAC
>NW_006921644.1:6591074-6630133 GCF_000298275.1 Orycteropus afer afer | reverse complement strand
TGGTACATCCATTTAATTTGATATTACTCAGAAATAAGAAAGGAACAAACTGGACACACGTAATAGCATGCATTGATCTCAAAAGCATTATGCTAAGTGAAAGAAAGCCGGCCACTATATATGGAAGACACAGATCAGTGGTTGCCAGACCTGGAAGTGGAAGGAAAGCCTGACGATGAAAGGACATGAGGGAACCTTCTAGGATGATGGAAATATTCCATATCTTCATGGTGTTGGAGTGGTAGTTATATTTTACTAAAACCCATGGAACCTAAAAACATGAACTTGGCTATATGTAAATCATATCTTAATTATACCCAGTTGTCTTAAAATTAGGAAAAAGACATATATCTTCAACATGGCCTAGCTGTTCCATCCATGCTATCATCCATAAATCTGCTACATCCACCACCACAGAATTCTTGTATAAATGAAGACTCACAGCCTAGATCGCCTGACCCAGAGCCTCTGGAGGTGGCCTCTGGAATGGATATTTTTAAGTAGCACCTCCAGGTGATACGGATGCACATTAAAGTCTGAGAATCCCTAGAGAAGAGCTAAAGAGTTCTCTTGGCACAATGGTTAAGCACCTGGATGCTAACCAAAAGGCAGGTGGTTTGAACCCACCAGATGCTCTGTGGAAGAGCAATGTGGCAGTCTGCTTCCATGAAGATTACTGCCTTGGAAACCCTATAAGGCAGTTCTACTCTGTCCTATAAGATTGCTAGGAATTGGAATCAACTCAGTGGCAACAGGTGTGGGGTTTAGGGAAGAGCTTCTGTCTGACTCTGATATTCCACAGAGGCCTGTTCTTCTCTGGGCCTCCCCTTCGCCATCTGCATTTCACCACACTGGTTTACCTCCACCTCCTTAAGGCCTTCACCCAGCCCCCCTGAAGCCCAGCACGAAGGCAAACGCCTAGGGAGGGCTTCCAGGACATGCCTGACTGGGCCAGACCCACATGAGTCCACTCCATGTCCTGCATATCTCTCTCCATGCACTTCTCACAGGGTAATTAAATATTGGACTGGTAACAAGTCACACTGCCCATCTCCCCAGGAGCGTGCACTCTGTGAGGGCAGAGCCATTGCCTGGCTTCTTCCTTGCTACTGTGTCCAATGCTTAGCAGTGACCTGTGGTATTACTGTAAAGCAAACACTGAAACAATGCTTACTAGGTACCAAAACTGAGTCTCAGTTAATACAGGCAAGTATTAACTCATGTGTTGGACATTTTTTAAAAAAATATCCATCGATACAGGAAAAAACTGAAGCAGAGGGAGATCAAATAACCTTTTTAATGCCTCAGCTGGTAAGTGGCAACCAGGACGCAAACCCAAGAGTCTGACCCCAGAGTCCATGCTGGCAACCACTACATTACGAATTTAATATAAACGTGCTGAATGGACAGAAGAATCGAGCTGACCAACAAACAAGCAACCCTGTTAGGAGCCATTCCCAACCCCTTCTCAGACAACGTGCTTCAGCACAGGCCACCTCATCATGGAAGCAGCCAAGAGAAGGATGCACCAAGGATTCTGAACGCCACCCCTGGCTCATGGTGTTCTCAAGACGTCTTCTGTTGTCAGGACAAGAGGAGAACGGCAAAGAGAAGGATCTGCTGGCAGCCGACATTCAACAACAGCAGCTCCCACAGCTCGGCCACGTGTCTGCTGGGCTTGAAGAAGATAATCAAGTCCATTTATCAGACATTTGAAAGAGCAAGGATGCTTTCTCTAGACAGATAAGCAAGGCAAAAACAAACTAATTTGTTCTTCCTTTCTTGATACTTGGAATTCTCTAACTGAATCAGTCAGCATACTCTTAGGGAGGCTTTGGGGGCACTGAGAGAGACAAGCAGCTGAAGCTGTGTAGACTGGTACACAGCGGGCCCTTGTGTCTGCAGAGAGGGTAAAGGAGGTCAGCCAAAAGGCCTCTGGTGCCAGGCAAGCAAGACAGGGGTCTGCAGAACTAGAGAATGGTTTTCCACAGGGATCTGCCATTTTTCCTCTGCCCATCTACCTAGAGCCCAGAGGAGCTCATTGTTTTAAAAGGGCTGATGCTGGGCCCAGATCCTGGTGGTCTGGCCAGGACCACTCCTATAAAACAACTTCTCCACCACTCATGAGCACCCAATCATTCAAGGGGCCTGGGGGCCGGGAGGGCTACTGGAATGCAGATTCTAATTCAGAAGGTTTGGCTGGGACCTGAGACTCTGCATTTAATAAGCTCTCTGTGATGTTGATAGGCTGTCTGCAGACAGCAAAGGTGGTAGGGTCTACTGCCTATAAGGAGAAGAATCAATTCTAGCAAGATAAGATACTTGGAATGGTGATATATGTACATATACATTTCTCTAAACAATTAAAGATATAAAATCAAAACCAAAACCACAGCATACCATTTTCATCTTGCTTTCCAGACACATCAATTTCTCTAACTGGGCAGTCAGTCACCCAGCGCTTACCAGAAGTTTTCTGAGCAATGGGAGACCCAGGGCTTAAAATCAATCAGATGCTATGATTATAACAATCCAACTCAATATGTATGGAGAAATGCGGCAAAAGGGAGTCACACAGTCAAATAACAGGGAACTTTATCTGCAATGCAGCTCCCATCTCAGCTGAATCTCTGCAGGGAATTGTCCATGCCTCTGGGCCTCCTCCAAAGATCTCAGGTTAAAGACTGATAGGGGGTCAGTGGTTATAAAACATTACTTTGTAAATGGCTAGTTGGGAAAAAAAAAAAAGTGCTTGGAAAGAGGTGGGATGAGACAGGAAGGAAGATGTTCTGAGATTTAAACCAAAATAATAAGAAGAAGGAGATGGAAAAAAAGGAGGGAATATTTTCACATATTTAAAAAAAAAAAAAAAAAAGAGGGAGACCCAGGGAGAAAGTGGGAAGAGAACTATAACCTTAAGGGGACTACAACAAACTTCATGAAACAAAATGTGTATGGGTTGTTGAATGGAAAACTAATTCCCTCCATACTGTCACTCAAATCACAATTTTTAAAAAAGGGGAGGTGGCGTTACATCTACCACCTCCTAGGACACAAAAACTCACTTAGATACAGTAGCTCCTGTTAGTATCCCCATTTCCCAAATGAAGACTAAGACTTCAAGAAGGACGCCATTGCTCGTTGTCATGCCACCACCCTCACCAGTTCCCCACTCTCACACACATCCCCTCCAAGAGATGTTATTGAACAAATGGAAATCATTACCATGCAACAAGTCTTATCTATAAAGCACTGTATGGTTTTCCAAGCAGCTTCACAAACACTGTCTGGTTTGAGATATGAGAAAATAAATCAGAAGTTAATTCTTCAACATGTCCTACTTCACTGACATGTAAAAGATGGATGCAGACACATAGTGATGGACACAGAGTAAGATCTAAAGGTACAAGGTAGAAAGACAGGTAGCATCTTAAAGGCACAGGAGAGACTGTGGATATCAATAACGATCAACGTTATCATTGTTGGAGCTGTTAACAGTGACTGAATGATTGTGATGAGTCAAGGATTGTGCCAAGAGCTTGACACACAGCACCTCACTTAATCCTCAGAGCAACCCCAGGGGACAGCTTTGATAACCAATCCCTTTTCTGGGCAAAGAACTAACATTTAGAAGAAGTACAACAAGAATGTTCATTAGAAGTTAGGATGGCGAGACTCTGTCTTGCTTATTTGGACACATTACGAGGAAAGACCAATTGACAGAAAAGGGTATCATGTTTGGTAAAGTAGAGGGTTAGTGAAAACGAGCAAAGTCCTCAACAAGATGGATTGACACAACAGCCTCAACAATGGGCATAAGCATATGAAAGACCCTGGAGACGGTGCAGGCCCAGACATGGTTCACTCTGTCATACGTAAGGTTGCCATGATGCAGAGCTGATTCAGCTGCAATAAACACAAGGTCTGTGGTAAGGTTGAAACCCAGGACCTCAAAGCTAGTGTTTTTCTCCACTGCAGTCACCCTGTGAGGTCTGGGGAGTGACTCGTTGCTCCAAGTCTTTTCTGAGGCATTTTTTTTTTTTTTAATTGGCAAGTGACACTGTTCCTTATGGATGCTCTAAGATGGGTCTTCAGTAATGAGGTTCACTATGAGAACAGTATGTCAAGAGGCAGCTGGGCCAGAAGAACTGGATGGCTGGCTACCACTGTCAATTACTTGGAGGGGGATCTGTGTAGGAGGTCCTGGATAGAGTGGGAGAACAATGTGAAACAAAACTCAAAATCATTAAAAAAAGAAAAGAAAAAGACCAGGTTTGCTAGTCTGATGGAAGCTGGTGAGACCTCTGAGACTATGGTCCCTAGCTCCCCTTCAGGTCTGTAACTGAACTCACTCCTGTGGCTTCCAGACAAATAAAAGACAGGCATACAGGCTGAACATTTACATCAGGTTGATACACTCCTTGGAGCAATCAATCATGGGAAAACAGAGGAGCAGTGTATGCACAGGGAGTCGGTTCAGGGGGAAGAAGTGCATGGGAGGAAAGGACACAGGGAAGAGGTAACTATGGGGAGGAAGTGGGAAGAGAGCTGTTACACTGTGGGAAATTGTAGTCAATGTCATGAGACAAAATGTGTATGGGCTGCTGTATGGGAAATTAATTTGTTCTGTAGACTTTCACCAAAATCACAATAAAAATTGGCACCTGGGGGTAAAGTACTGTATTCTGAGGCATGCAGAGTCAAGAGAGATAGTCAGATGGGGGCTCAAGCCTCTAAGAAAAAAGGGAGTCCTGTAGATGCTGAGGCCTGCCTAAGACCCTTATGACCTCAAGCACCAGATGAATTAGATGACCTCCAGCTTCTATGCTGTACTTTTTGCTTATTTAATTAAGGTATCCAACTAGTTATTTGGGCATTCATTCAACAATGATTTCTTTTCTCTAACATGCCAGGCACTGTGCCAACTACTGTGTAAAGAGCAGGAAACAAGAGGAAACCCCTGGTCTCATGACATTTATATGAGAGGTAAAAGACGATGGATAGTGCAAAGAAGGATAGAACATTATGCCAGGTAGTGATAAGGATCATGAACAAAAACAAAGCAAAATAAGGAGTAGAGTGCTGTGGGTGGCAGTATGCATGTTCAACTTTTTAATGAACTATGAAATACACAACAGAGAAGGACCCAAGTCAAAATGTATGGCTGATTAAATGTTAACACACCAAACACACATATTACCAGTACCTAGATCCAGAATCAAAACAAGACTACACTTCAGAAGCCTCCACAGGTCCCTTGCCAGTCATAAACTGAATGATAAGAAATGTTGTCTTGGAAAAAGTGACATTATAACACAGACCAAAATAAAGTGAGAGAACAAGTGATCAATGCAGGTATCAAGAGAAAGAGCATTCTAGGCAGAGCGAACAGCAAATGCAGAGAAGGAATGAACTAAAGGTATGTAAGGAATAGCAAGAAAGCAAATGTGGCTGGGTCAGAGTGGGTGAGTGGGTAGATGGATGGATGGGTGGGTGGGTGGATGGATGGATGGATGGACAGATGGATGGCTGGATGGACAGATGGATGGGTGGATGGATGGACAGACGGATGGGTGGATGGATGGATGGATAGACAGATAGATGGATAGACGGATGGATGGGTGCGTGGATGGGTGGGTGGTTGGGTGGGTAGATGGATGGATGGGTGCATGGGTGCATGGATGGGTGCATGGATGGATGGGCGGGTGGATGGGTTAGTGGGTGGATGGATGGACAGACGGACACATGAATGAAGAGAGGTTAGAAGATGGCATCAGATGGGAGGTAAGGACCAGATCAGGTAGAGCTGTGAAATAAGGACTTAGGATTTGAT
Source organism: Orycteropus afer afer (assembly GCF_000298275.1). Lineage (NCBI taxonomy): Eukaryota > Metazoa > Chordata > Mammalia > Tubulidentata > Orycteropodidae > Orycteropus > Orycteropus afer. The sequence goes on along the minus strand of NW_006921644.1, from coordinate 6,624,300 downwards.
TCTGATGTTGTTGTTGTTGTTAGGTGCCATTAAGTTGTCTCCTACTTGTAACAACCCTACGCACAACAGAAAAATGCCACCACCACTGCCTGTCAGTGTGTCCTACTGTGGTGGCTTGCATGTTGTTTTGAGGTTGGAAGCCATACCACTGGTATTTCAAATACCAGCAGGTTCACCCATGGTGGACAGGTTTCAGGGGAGCTGCCAGATTAAGACAGACTGGGAAGGAGAGGATCATCCAGTTCTGAAAAAAAATGACCACTGAAAACCTTATGAATAACAGTGAAACACTGTCTGATCAAAGATGCTAATAGGCTTGGGAAACCAATGGAAGGTTCTGAAAGAACTGGAAATGGTGCAATCTCCTTTCCATTTCTAAAGCTCAAGTGAACGACAGCTTTATGGGGTCAGAATGCAGCAGCCTTCCTAGGATGGTAGCCTTTACCTCTGTGGTGGGGGAACCATGTTGTTGTTGTTGTTATGTGTAGTCAAGTCAGACCCAACTCATAGCGATCCCTCCTTGGGTTTCCGAGGTGGTATCACTACGGAAGTAGATTGTCCAACCTTCCTTCCAAAGAGTGGCTGGTGGGTTTGAACCACTAGCCTTCTGGTTAGCAGTCAAGTGCCTTAGGCACTACCGCTACCAGAGCTCCAGGAGGAACCATACTCCTTCTAAATTTTCATTTTGGATGTCAGATGGAATGGGCTGAGCTGCTCTGACTTGGAATTTTACAGAAGGACACTGCAGCTTTGGAGAGCCTTGGAGTCTCACAGGCAGCCCTGTGGCCTTGTCTCAGTGAAGTCTCCCAAGTGATCAAGGCAAACCCCAGCACACCACACACCAGCATGTTCTCAAAATAGATTTCGCAGGCTTCAGAGTTCTACCTTCCTCACCTCTAGGACTCCTCTCCCAAGTCACTTCTCCTCCCGGGACTCTTCCCCAACCCCTTGGACACTCCATAGCACCCGCAACAGAAGGATCTGGAGCTCACCACAGCAGCACATGGACAAGCCCCAGGTTTTGCAGTTTAAGCCTCATCTCCCTTAGTGTGCAATGAAATGTTTGCCTCCGGTTCAGAATTCCAGGCTGTTAGAAATAGGAAAGGGAGATATTTGCAGGCAGAGGAAGGAAGGGCCATTCTCCTTGCCTCTAAATTGATTTTGCATCTCTGACTCCTTATCTTGGGGGACCCGGTGAAGGGACAAATGTCCTGATGTTTTCTATAGAGAACCCCCAATTTACAATACAGCTCCTTCTGTTCCTCCCAGGAGCTCTGGTAGCGTAGTGCCTAAGGCACTTGACTGCTAACTAGAAGGCTGGTGGTTCAAACCCACCAGCCGCTCCTCAGAAGGAAGATGGGGCAATCTAATTCTGTATTGATACTGCCTCGGAAACCCAAGGAGGGGTCGCTATGAGCCGGGTCCAACTCGATGGCACATAACAACAACTGTTCCTCCCCAATCTGCCTCTCCTCCCCTAGCCTTGGTCTCAGGGCCCTCTGGCCCCTGATGACCATAGGGATCACTAGCTGACTCCTCCAGGTAGCATCCCCTGCCTCCCAGGACAAAAAAGGGATGGGGGAAAATACCAGAGGATACCAGGAGGAGGAAACCAAGGAGGCATCTGGCCAGATGGGCACCTAGAACAGTGCTCTCATCCTCAACTCACAGTGACTGGTGGAGAGGAAAGGAGACAAGGACCCTGAGGATGGAATCAGAACTAGAATCTGTGTTTTCAAACAGAAGAGAACATGATTAATGCTAATTACTGAGTATGAAGAAGCCAGAAGGTACAAGAAGAAAAATTTGAGTTATCTGCATAATCAATGCTAATCACAATCTTTTATGGGAATTGTTTCCCATTTTATTCCTGATTATTACTCACAACAATGATAAAGTATATCCCTAAATATCATAACAAATTAACTTTGTAGTAAATTCCATTGGATTGAAACAGTAAATCCTAGCCGTGTCCAAGGAGAGATTACAGAGCACTGAGTGATTCGGAAATTAACTCCTGAAAAGCATGCTCATGACCAGTGGTCCAGGCCTCCCACGCAATGGCTCTGAGCACTCCCTTCAACACATTGTGGTCATGTCTCCTAGATTTTCTCACAAGGTCTCCATTTAAAATACCTCACCCCTGCTGTCCTCATGGGCATTCATACGTTAGCCAAACCACAGACCCAGACTCAGGAGGTGTGGCTTGAGATCCAAACTTCAGGAAATCAGAGAAACTGCAAGCCAGAGGGCCCAGTTCTCTGTGGAATCTTGTCTTCGCCAGTAGGCTCGGGACAACTTCTTGTCATTGCTTACTGAGCAGGTGTCTTTTGCTTAATGGGTCAGTGCCTCTTTCCTAGGCTTAGGCTACTGTTCCTCTGCAGAACCCCAGAAGGTAAAGTCCTTTCTCCTCAGTAGAATCGTGTATCCATTCAAGGATAGTAAAATTTGGGACTGCTGGACCAAATAAGGAGAAGCCTGTTTTCCCCGAGCGATGTCTCTGAGGCATGCAGCTGAGCAGAATCTCATTCTGACCCCATCGGACATTTGGTAAGCATCTACTCTTCATTCAAGAGCCAGTTTCCGAGTCTCTTCTGACATCCATTTTGGTCTTTTCTTCCTTTCATGTCTTTTTAATGACTGTTTTCTTCATATATGATGCTCTTGATGTCCTTCCATAACTCATCTGTTGTTCAGTCATTGGTGTTCAATGTGTCAAATCTATTCTTCAGATAGTATCTAAATTCAGGTGGGATATAATCAAGGTCATATTTTGGCTCTTGTGGACTTGCTTTAATTGTCTTCAGCTTCAACCTGAACTTGCATATGAGCAATTGATGGTCTGTTCCACTGTCAGCTCCTGGCCTTGTTTTGGCTGAAGATACTGAGCTCCTCTGTGGCAGTTGAATTTGTGTGTCAACTTGGCTAGGCCTGGTTGAGTGGCTGGGCAGCTGCTTGTAGTATTCCCCATGATGAGACTGGTAATCAACTCCATGGTGGAATCTACTGAGAGCAGCTCAGTAGCTGCCTTTGGGTATGTGGTCTGCTTCCCATATATAAGGAACAGCTTTGGGAATGGCCTCTAGCCTATGACATGCTTGGACCCTGCATGTAGCTGTGTTGTTGCTCAGCAGTCTGCTATGCTCTGCAGACCTTGGGACTTACAATGGACTTAAGTTAATGGCCTGCCACGTGGTTTGGTAACATTGGGACTGTGCCTTTTTACTTGTCAACCTCGGGGCTTCTCAGCCTTAGCAGCCAGCAGCTGTCTGAGTGAAGAAATGCCTCTAGCTCCAGTTGGCCAGGAGCAGGAGGCAGAGCTGGACCCCAAGGTTGAGGAGATTTCACCCAGCCCCTAGAGCTTGGCACTTTGAACTTGGACTTAAAGCCTCCAAATTGTAAAAATAAACTCCTGTTTGTTAAGGTCATCCCATTTGTGGTATATTTCTTGTCAGAGCAGCACTAGATAACTAGAACATCCTCCATCACCTCTTTCTACAGATGTAGTCAATCTGATTCCTGTATATTCCATCTGGCAAAGTCCACATGTATAGCTGCCATTTACATTACTGATAAAAAAAAAAAAAAGGGTATTTGTAATGAGTAAGTCATTGGTCTCGCAAAATTCTATCATACGAACTCCGGTGTCATTTCTATCACCAAGGCCCTAGTTTCCAACTACCGATGACTCTTCTTTGTTTCCAACTTTTGCATTACAATCATCAGTAATAATCAATACATCTTGATTGCATATTTGGTCAGTCTCAGACTGCAGAAGTCGGTAAAAAAAAAAAACATCAATTTCTTTATCTTTGGCTTTAGTGGTTGTGTACAAATTTGAATAATAGTAGTAGCAACTGATCTTCCTTGCAGGCATATGGACATTATCTTATCACTGACAGCACTGTACTTCAGAATAGATCTTGAAACATTCTGTTTAACAATGAATGTGGCACCATTCCTCTTCAATTTGTCATTCCCAGGATAGTAGACCATATCATTTTCTGATTCAAAATGACCACTATTAGTCCATTTCAGCTCACTGATGCCTGGGATACTGATCTTTATGTATTCCATTTCATTTTTGCCAACTTCTAATTTTTAAGTCATACTTCATACATTCCATGTTGCAATTATTAATGGATGTTTGCAGCTGTTTCTTCCAATTTTGAGTCGTGCCCCATCAGTAAATGGAGGTCCTGAAAATTTTACTCCATCCACATTGTAAGGGTTAACTCTACTTTAAGGAGGCAGCTCTTCTCCAGTGGTATTTTGAGTGCCTTCAAACCTGAGAGGCTCATTTTCCAGTAATATAGCAGACAGTGTGTCACTGGTATTAATAAAGTTTTCACTGGCCAATTTTTTCAGAAGTGGATGGCCCTGTCCTTCTTCCCAGTCTGTCTTAGACTAGACACTCCACTGAAACCTGTCCACCATGGGTGACCCTGCTGGTATTTGAGATAGGAGTGGCATAGCTCCAGCCTCACAGCAACATGCAAACCACCACAGTACGACAAACTGACTGACAAGAGGTGGCCTTCTAGTTAGCAAATGCCTTAGACACTACGTCACCAGAGCTCCCATAATTTGCAACAATGTCCCCTAAAATCAAAGAGCTCTGTTCTCTCCCATTTGACCTCTCATGCTGCAGGGCCATGCAGCTGGTGTACCTGGAGAAGGGCCTGTGGGGTCTTCAGTGAATTGGGAAGTACATCTTGCACTTCAATGTGGCCTGGGCTGCTACTTGGCTCTGGCCAGGAGCTGCCTGGAGGAGAAGCAGCCAACACTGCCAGAGCCCCTGATTTTTCAAGAGAAGATGAAACTCCAAAATTCTGTGTGATTTTTCCAAGGTTTGAACAGTGGCAACTCTTCAAAAAAAATAAAAATAAAAATAAAACCTTCTGTGAGCCAAACTAAACGTGTCTGGAGCCAATGCTGCCAAGTTGGAGAGCTTCAGTCAGCAGACTGGGATCTTTCTGGGGTTTGTGGGAAGGCAGCCCCTCCAACCCACCACTCCCTCCACTGGCAGGAACAGCAGGGTGTATGCAAAGATGCTGGCAAAACACATCTGGTCAGTAGTCAGCATAGATTTTCTGTAAAGGGCAAGACAGTAAATATTTGGGGCTTTGTGGGCCATGTGGGCTGCTGCAAATACTCAGTTCTGACCCAGTGCACCCCAGCCAACACTCCCCTGGGTCCGCGGCCTCTGTTCTGGCCTCGCCTTCTGCTGCAAGCTCCAGCCAGACTTCCCCAACCTGCCCACTGCACCCGGGCAATCCCTTCTCCTCTTTCAGCTCTCTCTCTCCAAACCTCCCTTCCTCAGGGAGGCCTTCCTCGCCTCCCCTCCCTGGACTAGCTTGGTGCCTCTGTCAGAGCCAGTCTCTCCTGGCTTAGCTCTATATATAAACCTTCCCGGTGACTAACACAACTTGTTTTCATATCTGTGGATGATTTTTTTTTTTTATTATGTTTAAATAGCTATTACAAAGAAATGCCACTCCAGCCACTCTTAAGTGCACACTTCAGTGACATTAATCATAGTCACATGCTGTGCAACCGTCACCATCATCCATCCCTGGAAATTTCTCACCCCTACACAGACACTCAGTGGCCCTTCAGTAGCGACTGCCCTTCTCCCTGGCCACCTTAAATACCTTTGGTCTCTATGCACTTGCATGTTCTAGAGATTTTCTTTAACTGTGTTTGGTTTATTTCACTCAGCATGTTTTCAAGGTTCATCCATGTCTCTTTAGGGCTGAGTAATATTCCATTGTACATCTCAAAACTCACTGCCATCGAGTCAGATCCGACTCATAGTGACCCCTCCTTCGGTTTCTGAGACAATATCACTACAGAAGCAAATTGCTGAACCCTCCTTCTGAAGAGTGGCTGGTGAGTTTGAGCCACCAGCCTTCTGGTTAGCAGTCAAGTGCCTTAGGCACTATGCCACCAGACCATATTTTCTGTATCCGCTCATCTGCTGATGGACACTTGGGTTGTTTCTACCCTTTGTGAATAGCATTGTAACGAATATAGGTATACAAGTATCTATGTGAGTCCCTGCTTTCAGATCTTCTGGGCATATACTAGGAGTGGAATTGCTGGTTTGGATGGTAATTCTATGTCTAATTTTTTTTGCAGAATCCCCAAACTGTTTTTGTACAGCAGCTGCACCGTTTTACAATCCCACCAGCAACGAGAATACATCCTCACGGCTAGTCCCTGTACTGTTCTTTCCAGTGACAAACAGTTTACTAGAGGAAATACCTTGTCAGAAAAATACCTTGTCTTTGGGCTCCTCTCTCCTCCCAAGGGCTCCACTGATGCCACAGGCTTTACCCCGTGTAGCTATAAGCTCAGGGCAGCGGTGGCTCACCGAAGAACTCTCACCTAAGCAGGAACCTCCAGTTCCAGTCCTGGCTAATGCGCCTCAACCACAGCTGCCTCCCACCTGCCTGTCAGTGGAGGCTTGTGTGAGGCCATGATGTCAACAGGTTTCAATGACGCTTCCAGACTCAGATTACGAAGAAGGGGCTGGAGATCTACTTCCAAAATCAGCCAATGGAAACCTTACAGGTCACAACAGTCCGATCCGATTGGCAACTCACAGGACCGGGCAGCACTCGGTGCAGCTGTGTGTGGGTCACCAGGAACTGGGGGGCCAAGTCAATGGGAGCTAGCAACAACACAGCTGTGAGCTTGCCTGACTTTGTTTCTTTGCTCACCAAGTAGTAGAATGTTTTGGTAAGTCAATCGCAGCCTGCCTCCCCTCCACGTGAATTTGCAGCACAGATGTTCCTCGTCATCAAGCCTAGTCCTTCTCCTCCCACCTCCCGGCTTCCACCACAAAAGCCTCTTCAGGGACCAGAGAACAGCGGGCTCTCTCGGCAAGAACGCAGAACACTAGCTGATGCTTCAGAATATCCACGCCTGCACAGGCCTTCCTCCGGCCCCCAGCCCCGATGTCAGGAGGGCGAAACTAACATGGTGATTTGTCTAAGTGTCTCATCACATCGCCGTCAAGTGACTGCACATCTGTTCTCTTTTCTGCTTGTATTTGGATGCCCAGCTCAAGACCGGAATCACAGGGCTTCCAGGGACCCCAGTTCATGCATAATCATACGAAAGCTTCCTCGCAGGCCCTTGCCAAAGCAATTAGCAAAGCTGCTTTTAGCCAATTAGGCCCATCTTTTCAGCTTTTGCAAGAGAGGCCCCATTCTCCCTCCCCACCACTTGGCCTCCGTGGAGGCCATTTCAAAAGGCACAAATTGAACCAATTAAGCCTGTCTTATTATTATAATCATTAATCATCATCACTCTAATGACAACTAATAGGCTACTCCAAATCCCTTTTAGGAACACGATGGGGCCTACACAAATAAGAAATAAATATTGTGCACAGCACATCCACGTTTCACCCAGTCCTTTCATAGCCACGAGCCCGCTGGGTCTTCAAGGCTGTGGAGGCAGGCTCTTAATGTGCAAATAAAAAGCAACCTGACTCAGGCTCTCAAGGCACTTAAAGCACAAATGAGACTGGTTATTAGAGAAAGGAGGGGCGGTCTACAGTGTGGTGTGACGGGCAGAGAAAATGCGAAGCACTGCAGCTCCAGGTCTACACCCGCATTCCTTGTTTCCTAAGGCCAGTCCCCTCAGTGAAGTGGGGGTGACATACAAGTCCTACAAACTTGGGAAGACTCAAAGACAGAGCCTTTGAAAGCGGCCAGCAGAGGGCATGTCAAACAATAGCCACAAGGGTGAAAAGGAGTAACTTGCACCCCTTTAATCCTGACCACCTACAGGGAGTTCCTCCCACCTGCAGTGTAGATGCTACTGTTCTGTTGTTGCACAGGTAAGTAAATAAGTTCTGAGAGTCAAGTGCCACGTCCAAAATCATGTAGCTAATAAGCTGTCAGTCTGTCCTACTGTGCTGGCTAAGGTGTTGCTGCGATGCAGGAAGCTATACCACTGGTATTTCAAATACCAGCAGGGTCATCTATGGTGGACAGGTTTCAGTGGAGCTTACAAACTTAAGACCAACTAGGAAGGAGGACCTGGTGATTTCCTTTGGGAAAAAATTGGCCAGGGAAAGCCTTACGAATGGAACAGTCTGATACAGTTCTAGAAGCTGAGCCCCTCAGATTGGAAGGTGCTCAAAATACAACCGGAAAAGAGCTGCCTCCTCAAAATGGAATTGACCTTATGTTCTGGTTCCCTAGTGCCGCTCTGCCAAGAATATACCACAAATGGGATGCCTTAACAAACAGGAGTTTATTCTTACAATTTGGAGGCTTTAAGTCCAAGTTCAAAGTGCCAGGCTCTAGGGGCTGGGTGAAAGCCCCTCAACCTTGGGGTCTAGCTCAGCCTCCTGCTCCCAGCCCAGTGGAGCTAGAGAGGTTTCTTCACTCAAACAGCTACTGGCTGCTAAGGCTGAGAACCCCAAAGTTGACAAGTAAAAAGGCACAGTCCTGATGTTACCAAACCACGCAGCAAGCCACTAACTTAAGTCCATCGTAAGTCCCAAGGTCGGCAGAGCATAGCAGGCTGCTGAGCAATGACACGGCTACATGCAATGTCCAAGCGTGCCATAGGCTAGAGACCATTCCCAAGACTTCTCCTTATATACAGGAAGCAGACCACATCCCAAAGGCAGCTTACTCAGCTGCTTCTGGTAGAGCCCACCATGGAGTTGATTGCCAGTCTCATCATGGGGAGTAACTACCACCAGCTGCCCAGCCACTCAACCAGGCCTAGCCAAGTTGACACACAAACATAACTACCACACCTTATTATCATGAAATGTGCAAAGACCTGGAGATGGAAGATCAAAGGAGAAGAACACGCTCAGCATTTTTCAATCTGAAAGAACTAAAGAAAAAATCCAAGCTTCAAGATGCAATATTAAAGGATTCTATGGGAAAAATATTGAACAACACAGGAAGCATTAAGAGAAGATGGAAGGGATACACAGAGTCACTGTACCAAAAAGAATCAGTCAGCGTTTCAGGAGGTAGCATATGATCAAGTACCAATGGTACTGAAGGAAGAAGTTCAAACTGCACTGAAGGCATTGGCAACAAAGAGCCTCCAGGAATTGACGAAATATCAATTGAGATGTTTCAACAAACAGAAGCAATGCTGGAACTACTCACTCTTCTATGCCAAGAAAACTGAAGACAGTGACTTAGCCAAGGATACTGAAAATACCATGGCTCTGGTAGCATAATGCCTAAGGCATTTGACTGCTAACCAGAAGGCCAGAGGTTCAAATCTACCAGCCACTCCTTGGAAAGAAGGTTGGGCGATCTACTTCTGTAGTGATACTGCCTCAGAAACCCAAGGAAGGGTCACTATGAGTCGAAACAGACTCAACAACAGTGAGTTTGGTTTGGTTTGATTTGCCAGAAGGAAAAATGAATCTGTCTTGGAAAAAGTACAGCCAGAATGTTTCTTAGAAATGGGGATGGTGAGACTTTGTCTCACCTTCCTTGAACATGTTATTAGGAGGGACCAGGAGCTCTGGTAGCATAGTGCCTAAGGCACTTGACTGCTAACCAGGAGGCTGGCGGTTCAAACCCACCAGCCACTTCTCAGAAGGAAGGTTGGGCAATCCTACTTTTGTAGTGATAACTGCCTTGGAAACCCAAGGAGAGGTCGCTAGGAGTCCAGGCCGACTCTATGGCAAATAACAACAACAACAACAAGTGCCTAGAAAAAGACATCATGCTTGGTAAAGCATATAGTCAGTGCCAAACAGGAAGACCCTCTGTGAGATGGACTGACAGTGGATGCAACAATCATTCAAGCAGAGCAATGATTGTGAGGATGGTGTAGGACCAGAAAGTGTTTCTTTCTGTTGTACATGGGGTCACTAAGAGTCGGAACTGACTTAATGACACCTAACAACAACAGTAAGCACTAGGTGAGCCCTGGCAGTGTGGTTCCCAAGTCCTTTCATGGAGCAGCTGGTGGGTTTGAACTGCCAACCTTCTGGTTAGCAGTCAAATGCCTTAGGTACTATGCCTGCAGAGCTCCTAAATAATATCCTAAAGACTCAGTATTATCTGGGAAAAGTAAAATGGTAAGACAAGGGCTCTGACAGAATTTGCTAACCAGCCCTGATGGAGCAGTGGTTAAGTGCCTGGTTATTAACCAAAAGGTCAGTTGTTCAAAACCACCAACCACTCCATGGACAAAGACATCTGCTTCCATGAAGATGGAAAAATAACCACTGCCATCAAGTTGAGAACAACTCATAGCAACCCTATGGGACACAGCAGAACTGCACCACAGGGTTTTCGAAGCTGTGATTTTTATGGAAGCAGACTGCTACCTTTTTCCCACAGAGGAACTGGTGGGTTCAAACCTTTGACCTTTTAGTTAGCAGCCAAGTGCTGTAACCACTGTGCCACCAGTGCTCCTTTTCCATAAAGATTAGAGCCTTGGGAACCCTATGGAACAGTTCTACTTTGTCCTATAAGATCACTGTGAATTGGAATAGACTCTACAGCAATGGGTTTAATGGGTGGCACTGCATTAGGGAGAGAGGGAAGAAGAAGTATTTGAGTGCATGGTGTGTTTGGTCCCCATCAATGTGACTTTCCATGCTTACCCCTTAAATCTCTGAACAGTCTTTCAAGGGGATAGAGAGAAAGGTTCTGGGAACAGAGCTAACTCAGACCCCAGCTGCTTTTACCATCTCCTGTGGCATTCCATTGATGTTCTCTAGGCTACATAGAGTAAGAAAAATTAGGAACAAAGGCCTGTCAATCTATTTCAAATTTCAGCCAGTGAAAATCTGAAGGATCACAGCAGTCTGATCCATTGCAGGTCATGGGGATGCAGAACTGGGTCATGTTCTGTGCCATGGTGCATGTTGTTACCACGAGCCCAGGGCTGACTCAATGGTGGCCAACAACAACTTTAGGAGCAGTAGTAGAAGTTTAAGTGAGTAAATCATTACAAGGGTGATATAAAGGCTAACAGAGGGGGGTACACAATATGGGAACAATGGGGGAATGGCATCGCATTCTACTTTGTATGTTACCTATTTGAAGTGCATCCAGTTTAGGTATTTATGTTACTGCCTGTCTTCCTCACTCCATTTCACGATCCTGGAGGATGGAAATGGACTATGTACTATGCTTAATTTATGTATATATCAGGTGGAAATAGGATCTGTGTATCCCACACAGCCTGCTGGTGCCTATAGGTGGTTAATGCTCATTATCAAACATAAAATAAGTACACTGACTCCTCATTTAAGGAGCCTGGTGGACAGTGGTTAAGTTTTTGGCTGCTAACCAAAAGGTTGTGTTTGGAAACCACCAGCAGCTCTGCAGGAGAAAGATGTGGCAGTCTGCTCCCTTAAAAGTTAGAACCAGAAAAAGACTTTAGGAGGCAGTTCTCCACTGCCACAAGGGGGTCACTGTGAATTAGAATCGACTCAACAACACTCAATAGCAACAACAACGTGCCTATCAACAATCTCAGTAGCCAACATTTCACATTTACAATAGCAAGACATCTACTGTCTGACAATTTTGTGCATTTACAATGTGCATCTGGCAGTAACAAATGCTGAGGTGTGAGGCCAGAGTAACACTGACTGTGATGGTTAAGATTATGTGTCAACTTGATTGTGCCATGATTCTCAGTGGTTTGGCAGTTATGTAATGATGTAATCTGGCAGTCATGTAATGGTATAGTTATCCTCCATTTTCTGATCTGTTGTGGTCATTTTGCATCATGCCAATTTTTGCATATTGACCTGGTCTGTGGAACCCAACAATGTCCATAAGTGAGGAGTGGGTGAAGCATAAATGCAGGTGCCAGCTCAAACATGCATTTTCATTTGGATACCAACTTTTTTCAGATTTTCTACCTCTTGTAGCCTTAATTATTCATCTGTTACACCTAACTGACACTAATATTGCTTCCACATACTGGCAGAAAGGCTTCACATTTCAATACTCAAATTTCTTAGAAGTTTCCTTTGCTATAAAAACTAATATGTCTTATTCTTTTAGTAGTCAGATCAAAGCAAAGAGGACACCTTCTGCTCAGAGCAGCAGCAGCCTCATCCAGATGCGAGTTGTGCAAGCCTCTGCCCTAGGGAAAGCGCGCTAATGGTGTGTCTGCTCACTGCAAGACAAGGGAGAGTTATGTGCCTGCTGGACGCTGAAACAGAGAAGTGCTGCTGCCCAGTGCCTCCACGGGGTACCTGTTAGCCCTGCCTGCTAATCCAGAGTCCTGGTCCATGCACACCTAAGCTGCTGCTGACCTTCCCTGAGGCTTGATGGCTCCCTGTGGCCACATCTGTAACTTGGGCCTTCTTTAGTGGAGGCTGCTGCAAGCTGCTTTATTCCCCTCTTCAACCATCCAGCATCTTGCATAACAAAGGAAAACTGGTAGCTTGGGGCTGAGCTGTGAGGGAGTCAGCATACAGGGCACAGGAAGAAACCCGGAGCAACCATGGGAAATGCTTCAGCCTCAACCTGAGGCGGACAGAGATGCCTCACCTGGGACAGATCGCAAACTCATTGCTCTCAAAAACAAAATTATAGAAGTGAAATGTGTGGCAGGAACAAATGACACTTCCACCAACAGGCAGGTTTCTCCAACCAGACATGACTCAGGGGTACTCTACCTTCAGAGTGTTAGAGACCCCCTGAGAAGCGTGCTAGAATGCAGACTCCCTGCCCTCACTGCTCCGGGGATGCTGATGCAGGGCCTCCAGGCCGAGGGCGATCTAAGGCATGGCAGGTAAGGTATGTGCCCTGGTTACCACTTGAAGGGGGAGCCACTGAGCAGTATCTATTGACCTGGTATGACCCAAAGTCCTTCGTCAAGCACAGGTAGACATGCAGAGGCATGGTGGGGGGAAGGGGTGCTGACCCAAGGGGGAGCCAGATGAAGTCCCACAAACATGAAAGGTGCCTGACTGAGGTATCCAGACCAGAGGGGGAAAGTGTTTCTGCTGCCATGTTGCCACTATCAATGTCTATTCATTTGAAATTGAGGGGCACAATTTTGAGATTACCCTTGAGAGCTGGAATTGGAGGGCAGAGCCATTTACAGACCGCCCAGGCACTCTGCGTCACTAAGCCCCTGCCTCCAGGATCTCCCTGAGAAATATGCCCTAACAGTCCACATTTCAAAGCTAGATCTGATGGAAGATTTTCAGCCACCCTGAAATCTTTCCATTGCCATTACTTATCTGTCCATTCATTTTAAAAACATTTATCAAGCACCTTCCAAATGCCAAAGAGCTGGAATGACACAGTGGCTGCACTGATGGGCTCAAGCACAGCAAGGATTGGGAGGATAGCACAGGACCGTGCAATGTTTCATCCTGTGCATGGGGTAACTATGAGTTGGAATCAACTGGAAAGAACCTAACAACAACAAATTATATTTACACACATTCAACGGTATATTATTCAGCCATAAAAGGAATAAAACACATGCTACAATGTGGATGAAGCTTGAAAACATAATGCTAAACAAAAGAAGCCAGACACAAAAGACCACATATTGTATTACTCCATTTATACGAAACTCCCAGAACATGTAAGTCCATAGAGACAGAAAGTAGACCAGTGGTTGCCAGGGCAAGCAGGACAGGGGGATGGATGGGAGTGGCTGTAAACAGGCATGAGGGGGTCTTATTGGAGTGATAAAAATCTCCAAAAATTGGATTGTGGTGATGGTTGTTGTTATGGACTGAACTGTATCCCCAAAAATACGTGTCAAAATCCTAATCTCTGTACCTGTATGTGCGACCCTCTTTGGAAACAGAGATCTCTTTTGTTAATGAAGGGAGTTCTGGGAGTATGCTGGTTAAAACACTTAGCTTCTAAACAAAAGGTCAGTGGTTTGAACTCATCAGCTGCTCCATGGGAGAAAGATGAGGCAGTCTGCTTCCACAAATATTTACAGCCTTGGAAACCCTATAGGGCAGTTCTACTTTGTTCTGTAGGGTTGTTATGAGTTAGAATTGACTCAATGGCAGTGGGTATTTTTGTTAATGAGGTCATACCAAAAAAAAAAAAAAAAACCACTGCTATCAAGTTAATTCCAACTCATAGTTACCCCTTTTGGTTTCCAAAGCTGTAATTTTTATGGAAGTAGATTGCCTCATCTTCTTTCTGGTGGGTTTGAACCACTGACCTTCTGGTTAGCATACCAGGGTAGGGTGGCTCCTAAATCTAATCACTTCTAGGTTATAAAAAGAGCAGAAAAGACACAGACACACAGAGGGAGAGAGATGCTGTGTGAGGACCCATCTACAAACAAAGGAACTCCAAGGATCACCAGCAGACACCAGAAACAAGGAGGGAGGACCACAGAAAGAATTGACATGGCCAAGACCTTGATTTAGACTTTAAATCTCTAGAACTATGACAAAAAAATTTTTGCTCTTTAAAGCCATCCAGTTTAGGTATCTATGTTACTGCAGCACTAGGTGACTAAGAGAGTTACACTACCACCCCTTTCAGTCTTGTGTTCCAGCAAACCCATGGTAACATCACTACAAAGACAGATTATACTTCACATCTCTCTGTCTGGGTCTCTGCAGTAGGTTGAGGCATAACATGGGCCTCAGAAGGACCACGTGAAGAGGCTAGGGTGTGAGAAGAAGTCCAGTTGGCTGAGAAGATGCTCGCCGACCCATCACCCCAAGTTTCATAGAGCAAAGAGCTTGTAACTTTTATAAACATGAAACAGCAGCCAAACGGCCATGAAACCAAGTGTGTAGCTCCTTTACCAGGAGGCAGTATGACTACCTAAGAATTTGGAGGAACATTTTGTTGTTGTTATGTGCCGTCGGAGGAACATAGAAGGCTAATATTTAACAAGCCCATTCTACATACAATCAGTCCTTCAAGCTTTTTCCAAGTATTAGTTCATTTAATCATCAAAGCCACTCTGTGCAGTAGGTATCATTAGGAGAGGTTTCTGAACAAGTAAAGGGCCTAGCAGGATGCAAATGGCAAATTCAAATGAGAAAACTGATGAGAGCTTAACAAAGGGGCAGGCAGTGTCCCTGGAATCCAGCAACTAGTGCAGTACTCCAAGGCTGGCACCCACAGGGAGCCATCACTCTTCTGGGTCTGGAAGGGCCAAGGTGGGGTGGGTACCAGAGCCTGAGAGAGTAGCTGAGCTATGAAAGAGGACAAAGCCAACTCCCAGTGACCCAGGAAGAAGGAAGCCAGGAGAATAAATACCTTGACCTCACTCTCACCCCTTCTGGCAGTTTTCTACTTGCACCTCCCATTGGCCAAACCCATTTGGACACCAAGGACAAGGGAGCCCACTGATAAATCCATGCAAGACAGTCTCAAGGGCACAGAGAAAGATGGGGTGGGTGGAGAACGAACACAGAGGGACAGATGGAAAATCTCCAGTACAGTGTCCTTCCTCCCTCCTGACAGGAAACTGAGGTTGGAACAGTAAAGGAACACGTCCCAAGGCACACGGCTGGAAGGCAGAGCTGTCTGGGAAGGAGACTGTTCTGGTTCCCTAGTGCCGCTCTGACAAGAAATATACCACAAATAGGATGGTCTTAACAAACAGGAGTTTACTCTTACAGTTTGGAGGCTTTAAGTCCAATTTCAAAGTGCCAGGCTCTAGGGGCTGCGTGAAAGCCCCTCAGCCTTGGGCTTCAACTCTGCCTCCAGCTCCTGGCCCACTGAAGCTAGAGGCATTTCTTCACTCAGACAGCTGCTGGCTGCTGAGGCTGACAAACCCAAGGTTGACAAGTAAGAAGGCACAGTCTTGATGTTACCACACCACACGGCAGGCCATTGACTTCACTGTAAGTCCCAAGGTCAGCAGAGCATAGCAGGCTGCTGAGCAATGACATGGCTACATGCAGGGTCCACGCATGCCATAAGCTAGAGACCATACCCAAAGGCTTCTCCTTATATACAGGAAGCAGACCACATCCCAAAGGCAGCTTATTCAGCTGCTTGTGGTAGATCCTACCATGGAGTTGACTGCCAGTCTCCTTGTGGGGATTAACTACCACCAGCTGCCCAGCCACTCAACCAGGCCCAGCCACATTGACACACAAACCGAACTACCACAGAGACATTCCCGTGACTCTTCACCACCACCCTAGGCTGCAAGTGTTTCCTCCAGCCCCAGTCCAGGTAGAAAATGTTCCCTACACACCTGGGAAGGATGACCAGGAGTCCCCAGGACTGCAGAGGAAGCACCATGGGCCAGCACACAATGGTAATTCAGAACCAAGAACCAGGCCCCAGGACCCTACACACACCACACACCACACACTACTCCCTGCACCTGCAGGTATTTCCATCATGCTGCCCCCAGGCCCCAGCTCCCATGGCTCAGAACCAGCCTAGGGCTGGATGCTCACTCTGCTACTAGGTCGTGAAACTTAGCTTGAACACTAATGAACAGGCACATGTTTGCAGTGGGAAATACTGTCAAGTCTTCTAAGAGGCGCTGCCAGGCCTCTGAACTGCCATGGAGCCAAACCGGTCTAAACTGCACTTGCCCTTCAGCCTAACACAGAGCACCCCCTGGGGAGACGCTTTAATTTGCAGGCAAAACTCCCTCCAACCCTTAAAGGAAAAAAAGCACCTCTCCTCACACTGATATGCATTATTTGTGTACAGTGGAATGGGCTCTGTGGTCCCTGAGTCCCCAGACGTCCGTGACTATAAAGGGTCTCTTTCAGTTGACCCTCAGAGCACACCGACTGAGGCTGGGGGTTACAACACAGTCTGAAGCCCTGATCCTGGAAATAGACACCCCCAGCAGGAGTGGAGGGGGTTTGGCACGCGCCACCCATGCAGCCTTAGCTCCAGAGGAGGCAGCCTCAGGCAGGTGAGCTGACAGGAGTGGTGGGTTGACCT
The DNA here is from genome assembly GCF_000298275.1 of Orycteropus afer afer. Classification (NCBI taxonomy): domain Eukaryota; kingdom Metazoa; phylum Chordata; class Mammalia; order Tubulidentata; family Orycteropodidae; genus Orycteropus; species Orycteropus afer. The sequence continues at coordinate 6,607,411 of NW_006921644.1, read as the reverse complement.
GGAGGGACTTGCCTTTGTTACCCTGTGGCCTCTGCAGGGCAAGTGTACCCATGCGGCCTGCCCTCAGCCAGAGCACAGGGGCTCAGCAGCCACCTATTTCATCTTCAACCTCTGCTTTACTGCACTGTGATGGGAGGAAGGAGCCACACTCTGCTTCTTCATCAGCATCTACAACCCTCGCTGTCAGTCTTGACCTGCTGCGCAAGTCGCGGAAGGGGCGGCCTTTATGATTGCTCCCTCCCTCTGTTTCCAGCCTGTAGATCTCAGCCCCACATAAATCAATGTTACTATTTCTACTTTTTCCTTCTCGTTCTCAGCAGGCCGCCGCTCAGCCCGCTGCTTTCAGATAATGAGCAGAACATGCGCTTGACCAGTGCCACGCCAGGCTGGGCTGGAAGGAAGCTGCTGGGCCCAACCAAAGGACACTGAGCTGCTGGCTGAGTCTTCACCCGCCCATGAGTGTGGGGTTGCCTGGGGTCCTTGTGCACAGGCAGGTGGGAGGTGAGCTTCTTCTTGCATGGACCCCTCTCCCGAAGCCCTCTTATGTCAACAGGGCTGGTAACATTGCTTCTACTTCACCTGCAGGAGGGACTGAGAAGCTATGTACTGAAGAATTCTCAAACCCTTTTCCATAGCAAAGGACTTTAAAAAAAAAAAAAAAAAAAAAAAAAAAAAATCACCTCATAGATGGAGTCCCAGTACTATAAAAGAATGACTGGGAACGTTGCTGCGCCTTAAGCTGGCAGACAATGCTCAAACCCTCCCCATTTCCTCTCCCGTCCACCCCTCAGCTTACCCCAGTATTTGTGGAAAGGCTCTGAGCTCTTCCACACGCACCATGGAAACCACTCATCCACTCACTCAGCATTTCTGGAATCTTCACAGCTTGGCTCATGTGTCAGTCCCTGCCTGTCATCTGCTGCCACCCTGGTTCTTCGCCATCAGCGGACCCCCAGCTGCCTTCACCAGGCCTCTGTAACACTGGCCTGCACTGTGGCTCGGTTCTCAGCTAGGTGCCCCAGTCTCCCTGCTTGGCTCCTTGATGGCCCACGAGGCCACCTTGGGCTGATTATGCAGATTCCTCCTCATATTGGGTGCTTTTCCCCGACTCCTCAGTTCTGTCTTCTTCAAATTGTAGGTGGAAGAGTGTAACAGGGTCTGCTTACCCAATAAGCAAGGTAAGCACAGGCTTACTTACTAATAATCTGTAGTGAGCAATTCACATATTTTCACCATATCAAAGATTTTGCTTCTGCATATGGCTGGCATCTGTCTCTCTCATAACACCTTCCTACAGAATCAAAACCTCTTTTCAAATCTACAGTCTCTGACAGAGATGGAGTACCAAGAAAGCAAGGTAAGCACAGGCCTACTTGTGCTTACTTATTCATCAGTAGTGAACAGTTTTGCATTTTTTCACCAGATCAAAGATTCTACTTCTAGATATGGCTGCCCTCAGTCTCCATCCCAACCCCTTAGCACCATCCTACAGTATCAACGTCTCTTCAAATTTACAATCCCTGACAGGGATAGAGTACCCAGTAAGAACAGAAGCACAGGCTTACTTGTGCTTACTTACTAATCTTGTGCTTATCTGTGCACACGTACTAATCAAAGATACGTTGAAACGTATGTGTGAAATTGTTCTTACAACAAATTCATTGTGTGTTCCAGGTGTGTGCATGTTCCAGTGGGGCCTACAGCCCAGTTAAACAAAACTCAGAAGTTCATTTTATAAATCTATTCAAGAAAGATCTACTGCACACCCTTGTAATGCTAGGTATTAGGGATGAAATGAACAAATAAAGGAGATAAGATTTTTTTGCCCCCATGAAGCTTACATTTTTATCCCCTAATTTTTCCCAAAGGAACCCAGAGGCAAGGACTGGAGTGGGCTGAAAAAGATTCATACAACTTCTCAGCCCATGTTGCACCTTATGTTGCACAAACACTAAATGAAATCCCTAAGTCTAAGAACAGAATAGCAGAAGTACCACCATGTCTATGGCCAAGGCTACATGTTCCCCAAACCCCACCCCATTTCTGCTTAGGCACAGAACCCTCTGTGAGGCTAGAGGTGGCCACAAGAGCTCCAGCCAATGGAATATGAGCAGAAGTGATATGAACCACTTCCAGGCCTGGAATGGGATCCTCCATACTTTTATTTCTGTCTAGCAGTCTGGAATGGAGAGGACACCAAGGGAAGACATGGTAGTCACCTGTTGAAGATGGCCGAATCACAGGACAGAAGGAGCCTGGATCCCTGAGTCACCACTGGGGAAGGTTGTTCAGATAGGAAACCTGCACTGAATTTTGCCATGAGTGAGAAATAAACTGAAAATCTGGGGGTGATATCTTACAGTAGCTGATAGAACGTTAATGTATAGAAGTGGCAGGGACTGTGGGGAACCACTGAGAAGCTTAATGAGAAAATGAGGTGGATGATGAACAAGACAAGAAGTCAATTGCATTCTGTTGCTGTTGTCAGTTTCTGTTCTTTAACAATAAAAAGCAAATGTGTTTCCTTTTCCCTTGAGTTCAGTAATAAAACATGAGCCATGAAAGGCCGATATGCCCACTGTTTCAGAAAAACAAAAACATCACTTTAGTTTGACATAGTTCTTTTCACAGAAGAAGGAGGGAAAAAAAGAAAGAAAAGGACAAAAGAAATGTTCAAGCTGGTTGGAGACTCAGAGGCAGAGAGCTCAAGGGACCTGGAAGACATAGGACCTATTTCAAAGGCCAAGAAACATCTTTACTTTCTTTCTTTCTTTCTTTCTTTTTTTATTGTGATTTTGGTAAAGATTTACAGAGAAAATTCACTTTCCATACAGCAGTTCACATATACTTTGTCTCATGTCATTGACCACAGTTTACCACAATGCAACAGCTCCCCTCCCACTTCCTCCCCATAGTTACCTCTTCCCAGTGTCCATCCCTCCATACTCTCCTGCCCCCTGAGCTGTCTCCCTGTGCATAAGCAGCCCTTCTTTCTCCCATGATTGTTCTCTCCAAGGAGTGTATCTACTTGAGGTAAATGTTTAACTCATATGCCTGTATTTTGTTTGGCTGGAAACCACAGGTGTGGGTTCAATTCCAGACCTGAAGGGCAGCTAGGGGCCATAGTCTCAGTGGTTCCACCAGGTTCCAAGGAAACATCTTTAAATGGAGAGCCTGAGACCCAGGAAAAGTCTAATGAGATCACCCAGACCAAAGATGATTTAACAGAGAACAAAAGCTGTATCTTCTCCATAGGCCCAGGGCTTGGGAAAGAATCCCAGCAAGGAAGATAGGTCACACAAGAGTGACAGAGAGGAGATAGGACAGAAGGGACTCTCCTACAAAATATTATTATAACCATTGTCTCAGACCACCAGCTTCAGCATCACCAGCAATACTAGTTGATGTGCAGTCTTATTTATTCATAGTAACCAAAAACTGAAGCTAACTCAAAATTCCATCAGCAAGTGAGAGGATAAACAAATGGTAGCATATGCACCCAGTGGAATACAATACACTTCAGCAATAAAGAATGAACTCCTGACACATGCAACAACACGGTGAAGCTCACCATGACAGTGAGCAAAAGAAGCCTGACACAAGAGCACGTGCTGTGTGATTCCATTTATGAGAGACTTGAGAAAAATGTAACATACAGCCACAGAAAGTGTATCTACAGTTGCGTGGAGTGGGAACAAGGACAGGGGTTGAATGGGAAGCAGCACAAGAATGTGTAAATGCTCCCTGACTTGACTGTGGTGGTGGTGTCATGGGTATGGAAATCTGCCAAAACGTATTCATAAAATGGTGACATTTTACTGCATGTAAATTATAACACAATAAAGTTGAGTTCGACACTAAACTATGTATATGGCCTACCAGAAGCATTGCCATCTCAGTAGCAACAAGCACACCTAGCGCCCAACTCTTGTTTCTGACACCATTCTCCAAAAACAGGAACCAGGGCTCCTGGGACAAATGGCCAAGCCTACGACTGAGTATCTTATAGTGCCGGGAACTAAGGAAGTGCTCCAAACAAAAGCCCACGATGATGAGACTACGTGAAAGGGACAAGTGGGTCAGCTAAAAGAGCTCCTAGAGGTCAAAGCTGCAGCAATTTGAACAGAATGAATAAATATTGTATTGGCTATAGCCCAAGGGAGCGCTGGTGGCAGAGTGCCTAAGGCACCTGACTGTTAGCCAGAAGGCTAGCGGTTCAAACCCACCAGCCACTCCTCAGAAGGAAGGTTGGGCAATCTACTTCCGTTGTGATACTGCCTTGAAAACCCAAGGAGGGGTCACTATAAATCGGGGCCGACTCGATGGCACATAACAACAACAACCTAGCCCAAAGTACAATACAAATATTCACGAATCCATAGTGATATAAATAAATGATTAATAAATTAATAAATGGGGGAGAACAGACAAATCTCCCACGTACAACAGTTCCAAATAAACTGTGTAGACAATCCCCTCTCAAGGAGGTAGAGCATAACTCCCACTCCTGTGTGTGCTCCACATATGATCTTCCTTCCAGAGTACAGGATGGAAACAGGAAGCAGTGATTTTACAACAGAGAAGTCGGGTGGTCAAGGCCAACATCAACAGCGATAGGTCATGTTATTAGCACACCCACTCCTCACTTATCAACATGCCTATGTTCCAAAGACTAGATCGTTGTGTAAAATCTGGTATTATGCCAATTTGACTACATCAGATCACAAAATGAAGGACGATGACATCATTATATAACTGAAATTATGTCTTTACCTAACTGCCAAACAACTGAGAATCGTGGCCCAGCCAAGTTGACACATAACCTTAACCATCACCAGCATTACCCTTGCCTGACAAATTGCTGTTGTTGGGTGCTGACTGGTTGATTCTGACTCATAATGACCCCACGTGACAGAGTAGAACTGCCCCTTAGGGTTTCTTAGGCTGAAATCTTGATAGAAGCAGACTGCCAAGCCTTTCTCCTGCAGGGCTATGGGGTGGGTTTGAACCACCTACATGATGGTTAACAGCGCTGTGTTTAACCATCTGTGGCACCAGGGCTCCTTGGTTAAAAACTAAGGTAATCTAAATAAAGCATGGGCTTTAGTTGCTAATATGTATCAATATTAGTTTGTTAATTGTAATAGAGGTACATACTAATGCAAGGTGTTAATAATAAAGGAAAATGTGGGGGGAGGGGATAAACTCTGCTCTATCTTTGCAGTTTTTCTGTAAATCTAAAATGCTCTGAAATTAAAAATTTTATTTGGGAGGGAGAAAAAACGGCCTTGTTCAATGTGAACCTCGGGGCTGGTGCTGCTCAGTCATCTGTAATCACCCAAGCCCCAGGTGCACCCCAGAAACCTACCACGGTGGCTCTCCACCCTGGGCTGTTCATCAAAACGCCCTGGGGAACTTCCACACATTCTGACACTTGGGATTTATCCCGAGATTCCGCTTTAACTGCCCCAGAGGGAGCCAGGCATGGATCATTCAGGAAAGACCCCATGTGACTCCTACACAACCCAACTTGAGATTTGCTTCTTTCAGGACATTTTGGACCTCTCCTTTTTATTCCTTTTACTTCTGTATACACCACTTCCTCCTTCCTTTCCCTTCCTTAAGGCTTGTCAACTAGTTCTCAAGTGAACTTTAAGTGCCAAACCAACCTCCTGCCTCTCCCTTCCCCACCGTAATCCATTTATTCTCCAGAACCAAACCCAAACCCATTGCCATAGAGTCAGTTCTGATTCGTGAAGTCCCTGTTTTTAATACTCGTAACGACTGTGCAAATTACTCACTCAAGTTCCCATATCCTGCCCTGCATTTTAAGAAGCTAAGAGTAAATTTCACCAAGCTGGCACCATAGAGGAGCAAAGCCTGGAATCTCATCTTCTCTTGAAAGATCCTGCATGGTATAACGAAAAGGATTTGGGGTCACAAACCATTTGAGAATCTGACAAGAGTTGTGGACCTTCAGCTAGAAAGGAAAAAAAAAAAAAAATCAGTGAGCATAATAGTGTATGAAAATCAGAGGCTAATGGGCTCTGTGAGGCCACTCGGTCAGTGTCTATGAAAGACTCCACGGACCCTGAGGAAGAAGTCCTGGGCCAGGTGGTCCTAAGGGTCACTCCAAATCTTCACATTCTCTAATTTATCTTTTAGAACAACAGCAACAAAAGTGCTTCATACAGTCTGCAACACTCAATGCTCAAAAATAAAAGCTACTAATGACACTGACTGGGGGATAATTGAAATAATCTCCTTGAATTGCAGGGGACAGAAATGCAAGGCACTTTAAACAAGCAAAGGATTACAGAGACTCTCCAGCTTCACGATGGTGCTTAGTGGTCCAGTTGTGAGGACTTTTGCTTTCTTTATGTTGAGGTGTAATCCATACTGAAGGCTGGAGTCTTTCACCTTCAGTAAGTTCTTCAAGTCCTCTTCACTTTCAGCAAGTAAGGTTGGGTCACCTGTATATCTCAGGGTGTTAATGAGTCTTCCTCCAATCTTGATGCCATCTTCATATAGTTCAGCTTCTCAGATTATTTGTTCAACCCAGGAAAACAACAGTGAAGAAATAAAATGGCATATTGCATCAGGCAAATCTGCTGCAAAATACCTCTTGAAAGTGTTTAAAACATAGATGTCACTTGGAGGACAAAGATGCACCTAAACCAAGTCATGGTATTTTCAATCACCTCATATGCATGTGAAAGCTGGACAATGAATAAGGAAGACCAAAGAAAAACTGATGTCTCTGAATTACAGTGCTGGCAAAGAACACGGACCCCACCATGGACTGCCAGGAGAATGAACAAATCTGTCTTGGAAGGAGTACAGCCAGAATGTTCCTTAAGAGCAGGGATGGTGAGACTTCGTCTCAAGTACTTTGGGCATGTTATCAGGAGGAACCAGTCCCTGGAGAAGGACCATCATGCTTGGTGTAAAGCAGAATGAGCAAAAAGGAGGAAGACTTTGAATGAGATGGATTGACACAACAGCTACAACAACGGCTCAAGCACGGCAATGATTGTGAGCATGACTAGGTAGTGTTTCAATCTGTCGTACACAGGGTTGCTAAGAGTTGGAACTGACTCAACAGCACCTAACAACAACCAGCTTCAGGCACAGCTGGATGCAAACGCTTAGCTGAATTCATTTAGAACCAGGACCTACACTTCCTGGTTCATCTTTCTATAATCTTGGCTCTATTCCCATGCAAGCTCTCTCTTTGCTGGGGCAAGATTGCTGTCAACTGCTCCAAATTCACATCCTGTTAGTAACCCCAGCAGAAGCAGGAAGCCTATTTCCCAGCAGTTTCAGCAAAACTTCAGGATCGCACTCTTCAGATCACCTCAAGCTGTTTGCCAGTCCCTGACCAAATCTTTAAGCTGGTGTGATAATATACTTCAATGGGCCTGGCTTTAGCCTCATGAGATCTAGAGCAAAATATATGCATTGAGAGTGGGACAGGGGTGGCTCATCAAGAAAAATCCGCATGCTTTAACCCGAGGAAATGTGGGCAGAATGCACTACAATGATGATAAACAGTCATCATAGCTAAGAGGCTATGGCTCTCTTGAGTGGACCCATCATTTTGATGTTGATGCTACTCTGCTCTTGATGATGACTTACATGAAACACGATGGTCCAAAGCCAAATGGGAGGAAGGAGGAGTCTAAATGGCCTGGGAAGCCCATTGACTCCTTCATCCCAGTAACAGCCCAATCAGCTTTGCTCACCCATCCTAACCCCAATTTCTTTTTGAGAGAATGGCCTGTCATGAAGAGCCTCCCATCTCCTATACCACCTGTGTCTGCCTATCAACAGCTACCATTAAAGGGAGAAGAGGAAATCGCCTATCACTTTGACAGGCTCCGGCTCAGGTGGATTTTTGTTCCTTCATCTAACTCTGAAGGCTATCTTTATTTTCTACCCTACCGAGTGGTCTGGCACTCTGCTTTAATCATTATAGAGATTGAGAAATTTGCTGAGGTTTTGGAAAACTATAATCCTTCCAGAACAGAGGAAGCTGCTGTGGTTTCCTACTAATGACCCTGGCCCTTTAACGGAATCTGAGTGCCAATGCTAGAACGTACCCCTCCAGACCTTGGGAACGGTACTAATCTCTCTGACCCCTTATCCTCTGTCAGCAGCTAGCCCCAGGACATCATTGGTCTGGATTAGATAAAGAAAAGTGCTTTCAACTATTTCCTCTTTCTAGACTGCTCTGGGTCTGAGTCCAACTCAGGTAAGCTCCTTCTTCTTGCCACTACCCAAACAGACACCCTAGAAGCCCAAGAAGAAAGGATCTGCCTGCAGCCTTGAAGCTGTGGTTGTCGAGTTTTGTCTGAGGACAGCCCAGCTCATTTTAGGATTGAGAGGGCACCTGGTTGGATGGAAGAATGGGCAGTGTGATGAAGACAGAAAGGTAAGGAAATCAAAGCTGCCATCAGGTAACCAATTTATGCTTGCTCTTTTCTGAAAGGAAGGAGGAGATTCTTGTGGTGAGGTCCTCAACACTGAAATCCACTTGTCACCCTGCTCAAAGCCTCCTCTGATTCTCTACTGCCTTCAATATAAAATCAAGCCCCCAGCTGCCCCATGGAGGCTCCTGTATGATCTAGCCTTGTTTACATCTCCAGTCTCAATTCTCTGGGCTCTGTCCCTCTGCTCTGCTCCAACAGTTCGTATAGAGCTGACCCTGTTCTCTTTTCAGAAAGCCTAGGTATGGATTGCTGAGTCTTCCTGATGTTTCTCTACTTGGATACTGTATGAGTTTCCTATGGCTGCTGTGACAAATTATCACAAACTTCGTGGCTTAAAGCAACACAAATTTATTTCCTTTCAGTCCTGGAGGCCAGAAGCCCAAAATGGTTTCACTGGGCTGACACAGGTGTCTGCAAGGCCGCTCTACCTCCTAAGGCTCTAGGGGAGAATCTGTTTTCTTCTTTGTCCAGGTTCTAGAGGCCATGCCCATTCCTTGGCTCATGGTCCCTTCCACCATCTTCAAAGCCAGCAGCATAGTATCTTGCTTCCATGGTCATATTGCTGTCTTCTCTATCAAATCTTGCTTTGACTCCTTACAAGGACACTTAGGACTGCATTCAGGACCCACCCAGGTAATCCAGGACACTTTTCCTATTTTCCTTAGCTTGATCCCATCTGAAATACCCTTTCCCACAGAAGATAACATTTAGAAGTTCTGGGATCAGGACAGGGGTCTCTTTTGGGGATCCATTATTCTGCCTACCACAACTACTTTCTATACATCATCAGGGGACAGCTGAGATATCAATTGTTGTAAAGGGTCTTTGCTGTCCCCTTTCTCTTCTTAGTGGGACAAGGTTATGTGTCCCATGTTGTTCCCTGCTTCCCTCTTTGCTGAGCACAGCACAATATGTGATACTTGTAATTGGCCTGTTTCCTTCAGCTCCTTGAAGGCAGAGGACAGGTTCACTTTGTGGAAAGTCATGGAACACATGTAAAAGGAGACACGGGAAATAGCAGCAGAGAAACAGGTACAACATGAGCACTATTTCAAGAGCATATAAGTCTGGAAAGATACAAGCTAACTCTGATCTGTGGTTACCACTGAGGAGAGGAGTACGATCAGCAAGGAGACCCCATGGGAGACTTTTACTCTACTCTTGTGTTGCTTCTGTTTGCATCATTAGAATGTGTTCATGAATTGCTTGTATGAAAAGACAATTATTTTAGGAACATTGAACAGTGGCATATTTGAGATCCTGTAGCATTTCCCAGCTTTCTATGTGAAGAAACAGTTTATGTGCATGTGCAATACCCAAAAGGTCTTGTTTTGAAGATCTCTGCAAGACCATTATCAAAGCCAAGAGTGGCATCCCAAGGTGCCAAGTCCTAATTGTCACTTTCTGTGTGAGAATCCATTTTTGCTAAGACATGCTGATTAGACTCATCTCTAGTTAGTGATGGAACCCAGCTGTCCATGCCATGGAGCCAACAACTCTCAGGGCTTGAGGATGCCACACAGAGCTGAGGATAACGGCTCATCATCCATCCCTCCCAGGGCAGAGAACAGGGTCCACTGCCATCACTCCCAATGGTTAAAGTGAAGGACCAGCCAGCAACCCAGCAGATGTCATCAGGATTGACTCAAGCCAACTGCTCTGATTAAAACATCACTTACTGAAGAAACACTGACTCAATGCAGCCAACGTTTTCCTTTAGCACATGGTCCAGAGAAGAGGAGAATGCCCAGAAAAATCCATGTGGACATAAGAAGCATCTGTGAGCAGTCATGGGAAGAGAAAGCTAAAGAAATACAATGCAATGAAGACACCACTAACAACATATTTCCAACAAACGAGGTAAGGACAGAGGCAGATATGGAGAAAACATTTGCCACACATACAGCAGAGGATTATTATATAAATACATGTAGTTCAAAATCTCCCTCAGATACATTTGAACTGTCTTCAAAATCCAATGTGAATTTAACATATACATCATATTGCACAGTTAAAATGAAATGGAGTTCTACATGGCTTTAAAGTGTGATTTCTGTTGTGGTTTATCTAGTGACTTGGGGTTGTTTTATTAGAGGTGAAGGTCTATCACATCTTCCTACATCTCACCAGAAGTGAAACTCATTTTCTGCTGCATAATAAAACCCAGAACACAGTGGCTTGAAACGATAAGCATCTGTTTGGCTCACATTTCTATAGGTTGGCAGTTTGGTCTGGGTTCAACGAGGTGGGTTTTCTGGTCTCAGCTGGGGTCTCTCACGCATCTGTACCCAAGTTCTGGTTAGCTTCGAGAATCTGCTTCTGAGTGCTGGCTGGCTGTCAGTTGGCACATTGAGGTGACTGGATGTTCTGTGTCTCACCCTTGAGTTCACATGACAGATGGACAACAACCCTAGCCTGGCATGATGGTTTCTTGAGGCCTACCCTCAAAACTGGAACAGAGTCCCTTCTGCCATATTCTACTGCCCAAACAAATCACAGGCCAGCCCAGATTCGAGAGACAGCCATATAAACTCTCCCTCTTGAGGTGAAGCTGCAAAGTCACATCACAAGGGTAGGTAGGGATCAAGAAGTGGAGAATTTTATCTATATCTGCAATCTACCACAAGATCTCTTCTTTTTTTAACTATTTTTATTTTTAACTAGGCATTTAAATTACTTTTTCTAAAAGAATAATGAAACCTACTTTTTATGTTTCTCAGATAAATGAAATGATGAATCACGTGTTATCCATCAAAGCTGAGATGTCAAACTCATTACACCAAGGATGTGGGCATCATATAATGACTTCAGGGAGGTAGAGGAAGATTTTGTTGTACTCTAAGCCTGTGAATTTATACTTAGGGGGTGTTTTGGTTGGGGGAGAGATATTATAAGAATAGCATCACCAACTTGGGGCATTTGGGGAAGAAAGGTTTCGGTTTGGAGCAGGACTCAAAATCAGACCATAGCAATGGTGGAAAGAATCACAGGTATTTATCTTAGAGTGTGTAATATTCAATAAAGACAAACCAGCCAGATTCAAATATATACAGATTTATTCATTTAATCTTTTTTTTTAACTTCAGGAATGAGGGGTTTATTTTGATATCTAATATTTTAATTGAGATGATTCATATGCTATAAAATTCACTCTTTTACAACATACATTTCAGTGGTTTTTAATACATTCATAAGGTTATGCAATCATCACCACTGAATTCCAGAAAATTTTCAACCCAAAAAACACCTCACATTTTTTAGCAGTCATTCCCCACTCCTCAATTTCCCAAGCCCCTGACAATGACTAATCTTTCTGTTTATATGGATTTGCTGATTCTGGACATTTCATATGAAGTATCATACAACACGCGGCCTTTTATGTCTAGCTTCTTCCACTTAGCATGTTTTCGAAGTTCATCCACGTTGGAGCTCAAGTCAGTACTCCATTCTTTGTCATGGCTGAATAATATCTCATTGTATGAGTATTTTTTATCTATTTACCAGGTGATGGATATTTGGGTTGTTTCCTTTGGGGGGCTAATTTGAATAATGCAGGGAGCTCTGGTGGTGCCGTGGTTGAGGCATTTGGCTGCTAACCAAAAGGTCGACGGTTCACCACCAGCTGCTCTGTGGGAGAAAGATGGGGCAGTCTGCTTCCATAAAGACTTGCAGCCTTGGAAACCCTAGGGGGCAGTACTACTTGGTCCTATATGGTCACTGGGAGTCAGAATCAACTTGATGATAATGGGTAATGGTGGGGTAATGCCTCTATGAACATTTGTGTACAAATTATTGAGTAAACAAAAATTTTCATTCCTTTGAGTATATACCTGAAAATGGAATTTCTAGGTTATATCTGTTGACTCTTGAAGGAAGAACTAATGTGAAGAGCAAAGAATGTTCTCCAAATTTCTATAAAGGAACCAAATCAAACCCAACCCACTGCCATCAAGTCAATTCCAACTCATAGCAACCCCCACTGGGTTTCCAAAGCTGTAAATCTTTATGGAAGTAGATTTCCTCTTCTTCCTTCTGTGGAGCCACTGGTGGGTTTGAACCACTGACCCTCTGGTTAGAGGCCAAATGCCTTACCCACTATACCACCAGAACTCCTTCCTACAAAGGTAAGTGCATTCAAAGTATAAGAAGCTGCATTGAGAGGTAATGAGCAACCTGTCTTGAGAGTGGCAGAAGGCGAGGCTGGATGAGAATTCCGGCAGGAGAGGGGATGTTAGACTAGCACAAGGCAGGAAGGTAAGGAGCATATGTTCTAGAGCTAGTCTGTGTGGGTTAAATTTCACTTCTGCTCTTTACCAGCTATGTGATTATGGACAAAGCACTTAATCTGACGAACTTCTGAATTGCCTCATCTTTAAAAGAGGATAACACTTACCTCTCCGGGGTTAAATTACACATAAATTATATGTGAGAAGCAGCACTCAAACAACAGAAACTATTATTTTTACCAGAACTATCATGAGACCGAGTTTTAGAAATCTTTTTTACAATACAGTTTAGATATTCCCTTATCATTTTACTCTCCCACTTACTCATAGTCTTTGCATTTCTCAGTCTTTCAATGATTTTTTTCTCCAAATAACTTTGCCAGAACAACTGCCAAGGACAAAACCAAAAGGTAGACAATCTCCTAGACATTAGTCTAAACTCTACACTATGACACAGAGCACTGGTGTGATTTCAGATTCAAAGGTGACTTTGTAGCCAGGGTCTAATTCCTTGAGGGGAATTCGGCCTTCCTTAGTTTAATGGGTAGTTGCTGGACAAAATGACCTTACACTTGTCCCTTTCAACTCATCCACTGAAGGACTCGGTGGCCTAGAAGCACAACCTACAAGCATGGAACTCAGGAGTCCCTTCTTTACGTCCTCTACGTAAGTTCTGACCAATTTCATTATTAGCCACCCAACTGTCCAAGAAAACCAGCAAAGGTCTTTAACATATGTCTAAGCCAATCTTGATGAGGTGCAGGCAGGAAGGTTTATGAAACAAGCCCTTCATCCCTGAGTAGTGAGGGGCACCCCGCCTTTTAAACCAACTTAGCAGGAGCTTAGAGAAGGGGAATAGGGACAGTAGTGGTTCAGGGACGAACCAGAAGGCCCATCATCCCTCAGATCAGTGAGAATCTCAGCCTCTTTTTCCCTGATGTGACGTGGACAGAACTGCATCTTTGCTGCCCCTCTTTGCTTTGGGCTCTAGTCAGACATGTAAAGGAGCCAGCCTGGCATGCCACTGGGCAGTGTGCTAGAGCACTCTTTCGAAATGTTTGCTCTTCCACATAGCGAAATTCAATTAGCCTCCATGCATTGGAGAAATACTCTGCAGCACTTATCTTAAACAAGCCAAACGGCGTCTTTTGAAGAAAGCATTTGAAATTGCCCTTATTCGGCTTCACGGGCTTATTTCTAAACATTTCAAAAGCGATATTTGTCTTTGAAATATATTTTAATTTTGGATGACTGAGTTGGCTCATACCCCAACCCTATTTTACAGTTAAAGAGAATGATGTTAAGAGGTTTTAAATAATTTACTTTAATTTGCTGGTTGTCAAAATTTAGTGTACATAAATAAGGGTCACATCAAGGAGCCCTGGAAGCACAGTGGTTAAATGTTAGGCTGCTAACTGAAACGTCAGAAGTTTGACCACACCATTAGCAACATGGGAGAAAAAACCTGAAGATCTGCTCCCATGAGGATTACAGCCCAGGAAATCCCGCCCGTCCTGCTTTGTCCTGCTGGAGGGCCACTACAAGTCAAAATCGACTCCAGGGTACAAAACAACACTCGTATCAGGAGTGCAACAAAAATGAGGCCTCATCTGGAGAGTGAGGACAATAACAGTAATCATCCAAGGTGAGGCCCTCCAGTGGTGCAGTGGTTAAAGCATTCAGCTGCTAACCAGAATGTCTTTGGTTTTCACCCGCCAGCCACTCTGTGGGAAAAAGATAAGGCAGTCTGCTTCCATAAAGATTTATACCCTTGGAAACATTATGGGGCAGTTCTACTCTGTCGTATAGGGTCAGAATCAACTCCATGACAGTGAGTTTGGATTTTTATCCAATGAATTACAAACTTTTCTGGGTTACAAATGAGATCTGGTCCTAACTGTGTCTACAAATTTGCCAGGGCTTTGAACTGGTTCTGCCTGGTTTAGTCCAAACTTTTTAAGTTATGATGAACCAGAAAGATAGCTGGAATGGCAAAAATCACAGGTTGAAGTCTTGCTAGAAACTTAATCTCTCTCTTACAGAAGACGGGCAGTGTACACGTTGCATATCAAATCTCTTGCCCTCAGATTTTGGGCACAGTATGAAGCAGCACTGCCCTGCTCAAAGATGGTGACACCCCACTCAAAGATGGTGATGTCTAGCTAAAAACAGCACCACCTCACTCAAAGATGGCAGCCAACCACACCACTCTGAATGTGTGTCACTCTTCTACAGTCCTGACAATAATGCAATCTCACACATCAGGCTCCTGAAAGGGTTCATTATGCCTCTCCCGAGCCTCCCATTCCAGGGCTTTGACCAGTAATATTTCCCTTTCTGGGTACTGTGCCAAATCTGCCCAATTGTAAAACTTCCAGTCTGTTCCTACTTTACTTTGTTGGCCATGACAGAACCAGTTTAAAGGGCAAGTAGGAGTTGTCTGTAAGTCTGACGTTTGTAACCCTGGGCACTGGCTGCAATATATTTTAATATGTGCCTGGCACAGAGCAGGTGCACAGGATTTGTGAGCAATGAAGATTACTTTTGTCCCCAAGTCAAAGGCCTTAACCTCTGCCGTTTGGGCCTGCCTGCCTCCTCTCCCAGCACAGCCTCATCAGCCCTTGTAACACCCAGGCCTGGTTTTTGGGGCTGGGCATCCTGATAAATGGGCATTCTTCACTGATCACCTTCAACTTGCTCTTTAGAGAAATTATTCCTTAGTAGGATCATGAAGACTTTCTCTTGAATTCCTGCTAAATTATTCCAATTAGTTTATTAATTTAAGAGATTATTTTGCCTCTTGTGATGGGGTTTCTTTGTTTGTCTGGGCCAAAATACAGGTCACATCACACTTTCACTAACTACTGGGAAAAATGCCCCAAACCCATGGCAAGGATGGACACCCTGAGCATATGGGGTGTGCTGGATACAGACATGCAGCCACACAGACTTGGAGAGCCCTGTTACAAATATAGATAGATAGATACACGTTGCTATGGGGTTGATTCTGACTCATGGGTTCCCTGTGTGTCAGAGAACTGTGCTCCATGAGGTTTTCAAAGGCTAATTTTTCAGCAGTAGATCACCAGGTCTTTCTTCTGAGGAGCCTCTGGGTGGGCTCAAACCTCCCATCTTCTGGTTGGCAGCCCAGCACATCAATCATTCACACTACCCAGGGACTACGCTGTTACAGAAGCGTCCCTGAAATGAACACAGTCACTGATGAAGGACAGCCACCTTCCAAGCTGATTGCCTGTACGTCTCCTCAACGTGGCCCAGATGCTTCCTTCCATATTAATAAGCTACCCTCTAGCACTAGACTCTGAGAACAGTCACAAGGTGCCAGAACTACTGCTTCCTGGATGCACATTGACCCTGGAGAGTGTCAAGGCTATGCAGGTAAAGAGAGCTGGTTCCAAGGGCCCAATTTCAGATCTCAAATCTATTTGGCTTAACCTCTATACCTCTATCATTGATGTATCTATCAGTGGAGTCACTGGGGTCAACATGAATGCTAGAAAAGCTCACCTGAGATTTTCTCCCTAACCATCAGGAAATATAATTGTTGCTTTGGGGTTTATATTTTTTAAGTGATTGATGGTAAAAAAAAAAAAAAAAA
>NW_006921644.1:6574261-6586804 GCF_000298275.1 Orycteropus afer afer | reverse complement strand
AAAAAAAAAAAACTGGTCTAATTCTTACAGATGTCTATAGTCAAAGACTATGAATTCTCCCTCTGCCTTATTGTAATGCTGACATTGGAGAGTCATGGTAATACTGGAGACCAATAATACTAATAATAGTGAGCATTTAGCAAATGATAGCTATGTGCCAGAAACTTTCCTAAATATGTTACATGCATTAGTACATTTAATTTTCACAAATTGAAGTAAGTCCACCCACTCTTCATTTGTTGACATGGTTAGGTTCCAAAGACTAGGGGTGAAAACTATGTGCTATGCAAAAATGGAGGATGACTATATCATTGTATAACTGCCAAATGACATCATTACATAACTGCCATGGTACATCATTCTATAACTGCCAGATTACATCATTATATAACCACCAAACCACTGAGAATCATGGCCCAGCCAAGTTGACACATAACCTTGCCCATCACAGCCAATGTTAGTTACTCTTGCCTCACATCTTGGTTCATTATTGCCAGACACACATCATCAATGCTGATAATCTGATAGATTTTTTACTTTTGTCATAAATGCAAAATGTCAGAAAATGAGATAGTTGGTAAGTGAGGAGTAGGGGTACTACCATTATCCCAATTTTACAACTGAGGAAACACAGTCACAGAGAGGCTAGACAACTTGCCCAGGGTTACCCTGCTAGCTGTGGCAAAGCCAGGATTCAAGCTGAGGACACTACTCTATCTTCTGCTAGAGATTGAGCCCATTTCCTCTTAGGTATTTTGTGGAGAGGCAGAACAAATCACTTAAAAATCCCTTCTGGCTGTCCCCAGACATCAGCAAAGCATCTCCTCATCCCTTCTGCTGCAGCCAGCATTGGCATGAACTGACCAGGTCCCCTTCCAATTCTGCCCTGAATTCCTGGACAACCTGGCCACATCATTTTCTGGGGTAAGATTGCTTGTCTACAAAATCAGGATGTTGGGCCAGTTCCCTGTTGATATGCTTTCCTGGTCTACTCTTGGCTTTTCAGAGAAAGGGAAGAACCTTAGCCAGAGTGTAAGTGTATGACACATCATCTGCTACAGGCAGGATTCAAAGAGCCAGGATCACACTACCATCAAGCTAGCTGATAGCCAGAGCAATGAGTGTTCCCACTCTGCAGACAGCCACCATGAGAACCATCAAGCAGAGAGGCTTCCCTGGTGGGCTGATTTTCGATGTCATTGAGCTCCAGACTCTCTCCTTGGTCTCCAGCAGTGTTTCCCACAATCTACCACAAGATCGCTTGGAGAACTTATTAAATATAATATGCGTAGACCCACATTCAACCAACTGAATCAAAATCCCTAAAGGCAGGGCCAGAAATCTGCCCATTCAATAAGATTTCCAGGTGGTTTAAAAAATACTGGACACCATGTCTTCAGAGGCTCCAGGTCTAGAAAGGGAAATTAATCTCTTATTTTCACTCAGGATTCAAATTGTTACATGTGCCCTCCTAAAGGAGAATGTAAAATTGGGGCATTTTTTCACCCACTTGGCTCCTGGACTTTATTGTATCTTCCATCTTCCAGCTTTTTCCACTACAATTATTGTGCACCCAAATGGAAGCATGATTCAGCCCCATTCTGGGCTCTCAGTAAGGACTGAGCCCTGCCTTGACTCAATAAATATTTTCTTGCCTATATGATGAATTGTCACCATGATTACTACACTGTCCTAGAGGGCCATGGCCTGAGCTTTGTGCCACAAATGAAGACACCACCTAAGTTATACACTGGGATACAGGGCATTGGCTTAGTGTATTGTTATCTGGCCTTGCCCCTGCTCTTCAGAATGGGAACTTTCAGATATTTGCTTGAGCCAAGCTAAGTGCAGGGAGAGGGTCTTCAAATTCCTAAGAACCACAGACATAGCATTGGCATTGGCTAATAACATGAGTGGAAGAGTGGCACTTCCAGGAAAAAAAAAAAAAAAAAAGCATTAAAAGCCTGTATATGATTCCTATGTCTGTTCTCTCCGCCATGGCAACAAGTAATGCTCCAGACAGTGAAGGACCCATCAACCTGGGTGTCAGAGACAAGAGACATAGAACAGAACCCTCAGCCAACCCACTACAGACATATAACATGAGCAAGAAACCACCCTGCATTGTGTTTAGCCAGTGAGGTACTAGAACTGTTTGTTACAGCAGCAGAATGTAGCCTGTCCTGACTGATACACAGTATGAGTTAGATCATTGGTTCTCAATCCTAGTGTACAGTGGCACCATCTGGGGAGTTTTCAAAAACAATTGCCCATCGAAGATCAACTAAGACTTAACCATTCTCTGAGACAATGAGACAACTGTACCATAAATATATGGACTGCAGTACTTTGGGAAATTTTGCAGAGTAGGATTTGAAAGCAGAGGGAAATAGCAATGTGTTGCTGAATGTACAGAATAATTTAATTTCTTTAATGACACTCTAAGAAAGCATAGTGGCTTGTGAGCATCCCTACATACCAAACGATGTATTTATTAAACAACAACCAGAAGCATGTGACACGTTGGTTGGGATTATTCTGGGAAATGTGGCGGTTTTCCCCGATCTACCAGAAGACACTACTATCCCAGCCAGTTTAATTAACTTTTGTCATGTGGTTCACTGAGCCTAGAAATGCAAAATTATCTGACTGTGTCCAGAGATTTGTCAAACATAACCTGAAAAAAAAAAATCTACTTTCCATTTACTGTAAGGAGAGAAAGGGAGGAGGAAGAAGGAATTCAGAAACAACACAAATGTATCACTGCAATTCCATTTTCTCAGAACCACTCTTTGTTTTGAAAACAAAGAGAAATTAGTTGGACATGTGACAAACAGACAAAAACACAAAATAAGGAAACTTGCTCTGGAAAAAGAAAAAAAAAATCCCCATTATTACTATGCCTGGGGAGATAGCATCTATGTAGCAGCTGGGCTCTGCTAGTCTCCAAAGATAAGCAGAGAGGCTGGAAGAACAGGTTGTTACAGAGATGGTGTTGCTGATACCTGGAAGAAAGCCACCCTTTGATAATTGGCTAAGATTTTAAAATTAAAATACTGCTCATTTGGCTGACCCAGAATTGCAGAATTTCAAGTGCATGGAAATTTCCCTTCAGTGGAAAAGAAGTCTCTGAGCAGGAAAGATGGGCTCCAGATGCCTCTTTGAAGTTGAGCGAAAACTATGGCTGAGCCATCCAAGCGCATCTTCCACCTCTAGAGCAAAGGCCTGGTATCAACAGCACTAATGGTGGAGGGCAACTGTTTCCTACTGCCTGAGTCCAACCTAGAGTCATCCCTGGGTGACACAAAAGGTGAACGTGCTCAGCTACTAACCAAAAGGTTGGAGGTTCAAATCTACCCAGCGGCATCTTGAGGGAAAAGCTTTGGTGATCTGCTTTTTAAAATTCAGCTTGAAAACCCTATGGAGCACAGTTCTCTGACAGACGTGGAGGCACCATGAGTTGAAATCAACTCAGCGGCAACTGGTCTGGTACAGTCCTGCCTGAACCCAACCGACAGAAAGACTGAGACTTGTGACCCTTTCTCAAAGGGAAATAAGGGGGGATGACAGGAGTCAGGAAGCAAGGGGCCCATTCATAAATGGGTCATTAATCACTGTAATTCAATTGCAATACAGTTGCCTGTAAAATACGTAAACATGGTTCCTAAAAAATCAGATCTTAAGCACTCCAGCAGTCCTTGGGAAATGGAATAGTCTAAGAAGACAAAGTCTGGAGTTAAAAATAAAAATCTAAAAAAAAAAAAGAGTATTGTCTCACTAACTTCCCACCCCAAACACTTACACACAACCCTAGCAGACATTGCTAATCAGTCAATCACAGGGGTGTCATTCTTGCAGAGCCCGGATGTGGTCAGAATCCTCAACACAATATTCTAGGTAGTCACTACCAATCTCACAGGGAGACTGGAGAAATCGGGACAAACAGACAGACCTACCACAATGATGGTGAGTGCAGGACCCAGACGTTTTTTGGACTGTGCCACCAGCAACAAGAAGCACTGCCCATTCAGATTGTTGCTTGTGGTGACAGTGAAGGAGTGATCTGGGCTGCCTCCTGCCTTCAGTCCACAAGTCCATGATCAATGTGGAGTGGCCATCCACACCACCAAGTTGGAGACATGGATTTAGTGAGAAGAAGACTAATGTTCAATAGACAACATCTAACTACAGATTTGGAACCCACAAGTTGGGTAACGTATGAGTTTCCTCTTGATGCTAAAAAAATTACAACAAATGCTGTGGCTTAAAACAACACAAATTTATTTTCTTACAGTTCTGGAGGTCAGAACTCCAAAATTGGTTTCACTGAACCAAGATTGGTTTCAAGAGGGCATCAAGATGTTACCAGGACAGCAACCCCCCTGAAGTTTCTGTTTCTTTGCGTTTTCCAGCTTCTAGAACTGTATTTTTTGCATTCCTTGGCTCATGGCCTCTTTCTCAACCTTCAAATACAGCAGGGTAACATCCTCAAATCTTTCTCCCTTCCAGTGCTTTCATGTTGTCTTCTCTCTCTTATGTAGTCAAGTCTCCCTCTTAGAAGGCACTTGTGATTACATTTAGAGACCACTGGATAATCCAAAGTAATCTCCCATCTCAAGCTCCTTAGCACCATCTTCAAAGGCTCTTTTATCACATAAGGTTACATTCACAGTTTCCAGGCATTAGAAGCTGGATATCTTTGGGGTCATCATTCAAGTACCACAGGTAACAACATGAATTCTACCACTTATTAGCTGTGTGACCTTGGGCAAGTTACTAAATCCCCCAAGTCCCTGTTTATTTATATGTAAAATGGGATGACAATGATACTGATCTTGGATAATTGTTAGAAAGATTTAAGGAGAATGCATGTAAAGTTTTAGCACAGTGCTTGGTACACGTAGATGCCATTAAGTCAGTTCCAACTCATGGCAACCCCATGCCCTGTGTACAACATAATGAAACACTGCCCAGCCCTGTGCCTTTCTCACATTGTTGCTATGTTGGTGCACATTGTTGCAGCCACTATGTCAATCCATCTCGTTGAGGGTCTTCCTTTTTTTGCTGACCCTCTACTTTACTAAGCATGATGTCCTTCTCCAGGGATTGGTCCCTCATGATAACATGTCCAAAGTATGTTAGACAAAGGCTCACCATTCTCCCTTTTGAGAAGCATTCTGGCTGTACTTCTTCCAAGACAGACTTGTTTGGTCTTTTGGCAGTCCATGGTATACTCAATACTCTTAGCCAACACCAAATTCAAAGGCATCAATTCTTCTTCAATCTTCCTTATTCATTGTCCAACTTTCACATGCAGATGAAATACCATAGCTTAGGCATATAAGGGTATGTAGGTAAGTGCACCTTAGTCTTCAAAGTGCCATCTTTGCTTTTTAACACTTTACAGAGGTCTTTTGTAGCACATTTGCCCAGTGCAATATGTCCTTTGATTTCTTAATTGCTACTTCCATGGGTATTGATTATGGATCCAAATAAGATGAAATCCTTGACAACTTCAATCTTTTCTCCATTTATCATGATGTTGCTTATTGGTCCAGGTGTGAGGATTTTTGTTTTCTTTATGTTGAGGTGTGATACATACAGAAGGCTGTCTTTGATCCTCATCAGTAAGTGCTTAAAGTCTTCTTAGCTTCCAGCAAGCAAAGTTATGCCACCTGCATATCACAAGTTAATAATGAGTCTTCCTCCAATCCTGTTGCCATGTTCTTCTTCATATAGTCCAGTTTCTTGGATTATTTGTTCAGCATACAGATTGAGTAAGTATAGTGAAAGGATACAACACTGACTCACATCTTTCTTGACTTTTAAACCACACAGTATCATTTTGTTCTGTTTGAACAACTGCCTCTTGGTCTAAGTACAAGGCATGCCGCTATCGTTATTTAGGGAAAGAACTCCAAGTTCACAGCCAGAGCATTGTGAGGTCTATGCCTGGCTCTCCCACAGATCAGCTATATGTCCCTGGAAAGTCACTCTTCCTCTGTGAGTCATTCTTCATCTGTAGGATGGAGATAATATCATACCACCTAGTTCCCCAAGGGCAGTTGTGAAAAACATATGATAGTGCCACACATAACAAGCCTATGACACCACTGGAACCACTAAATGATTACGGTGAGAATCAAAGGAGGATAGCAGAAAGAATAACAAAATTAATTGTGTACTTACTATGTGGCAGGCACAGTTCTCAGTTCTCTAACTGCCTCATTTGACACTGAGAAGTAGATATTATTGCCATCTTATTTTGCAGATAAAAAAAATGGCACAGAAAGTTTAAGTAGTTTGTCCAAAGTCACCCAGCTAAAAGGTGGTAGAGATGACACATAAATTCAGGCAGTGTGAGTCCAGAGCCCTTTTCTAATCCCTGTACCCTGCTGGCTACAGACCCCTTTCCCAACCCCACTGGTGACAGGGCATGGCCTGGGGCAGACGTTTCCTTCCTTCTCCTTATTCAGGGCACCCCAGATGCTGGGGAAGACTTCAGCCCACCAACAGGGTCATGGGTGACCCCAGAGCAAACAACCCTGGGAATAGCCCCCACACACCCCTAGCACAGGCTCCCTTGGGCCATGCTTCACTCAAAACTGATTTGACTTCAGACTAAGGCTGAGTTCCATTATCATTACTTAATGTCAGTGTAACGGCAGTGTAATACCCAGGCTTTTACGCAATATATCATCGCTGCAGACTTGGATGCTAGCAGGACACAGCAAAAATACAACCAAGCTTCCCAATGTGCTCCTGGCCATCAATATTGATGGCACACCATCAATCAAATGCAGCAGGCTTTTCGTGCTCCCCTTTGTAACGGATCCTTACCACGCATTCCAATGAAATATTTAAAACCATGTACACATTTCATCAAGCCTTCATGACCACTAAGGCTTGCTGGTTTGCAGCTCCTGATAATATTCATTACGTCCAGAAAGGCAGCATGCAAAAGTAAAGAAACTGCACTGGAATGGGTGTGATTAGGGACAAGGAGGGAGAAAGACAACAGCAGACTGGCCAAGAACCGGGCCCACCCCTAGGACCAGGCTACCAAGCATGAACGTGTGCCTTCTCCCATCTGCTTCCTTCTCATCCTTCATGGTCTTGGAGTCAAGATGCCAATTTAAATCTAACTCTCACTGCTTACCCATGTGACCTTGGGCAGGGTGCTTCACCTCCATGAACCTCGCGGTCCTCACCTGGAAAATGGGGATCACCCTCCCTACCACAGGGAGCTTCTGAGGACTTCACTCAAGGCTTGCCTGTCTCTAAGTCACCTTCACAGTGAAGTGCACTCTGTCCTTCCTCCCCTTTTTATTGAATAGCCACCTTATCTCCATCCCGGGGATTGCCAACCCTTCTTTTTGTTCTTGTTAGCCACTGTCACGTCAACTCACATAGTGACCTAGTGCACAACAAGAGGAAATGTTGCCCAGTTCTGCATCTTGTTGTGGCCATTGTGCCAACCCTGCTTGTGAGGGTCTCCCATACCCTGACTGGCCCTCTACTTCACCCCTTCTAAGCAGCCAATCCCAATCCATTAGAGTCAGCCAAGCAAAGTTATTAACTATCCCTAAGGAGCTCTGGTAGCATAGTGCCTAAGGCACTTGACCGCTAACCAGAAGGATGGTAGTTCAAACCCACCAGCCACTCCTCAGAAGGATGGTTGGGCAATCTACTTCCGTAGTGATACTGCCTTGGAAACCCAAGGAGGGGTCGCTATGAGTCGGGTCCAACTCGACATCACATAACAACAACAATACAGCAATGGCTGCTGGAATAATCAACTCCATTTTCTATGCTCCATGGACACATATTCTAAATCCCCAGCCTTCCCTATACTTGCTGCACTGTAGACAAAGTTCCAGCTATTGAAATGCACAAGGCAATAGCCCACCCAAACTGTCCATGAGGGATCTTTCATGCTCTTCTCTCCCCTCTGCAGACTGATGCAAACATGATGGTCTTAAAGGCCCCATGATGAAGACTGGGAAGCCACTAGATTAAAGACACCCAGGACTCCCGGCCATCACTTGGAGGAGAGCCATCTGCCAACTAGGAAGGGTCATTTACAAGAGCAAGAAATAAACTTTAATGTTCATTTGGCACTCAACAACGTGAGGGTGTGTGTTACAGAAGCAAGCTTTACCTAAGTAATACACCTTTTTTTCAAAATCTTCTTTTTCCCCAGATCTTCTTTCTAAACTCAATAATGTTAATTTGTTATATAAATGGCCAAAAGGCATTTTCTAATAGCTCAATGAGGCATGTGCACTCTGGATGTGTTTATATCATGTTAGAAAGTATAGTGTGCTCAGCAAGTACAACTTTTAGCTCTAGGAAACACATGGAGTGCAAGATGCAATGTTTATCTTTGAATTACAGAATATCTTCTTGGGAAAATAAGACTGAGCCATGTGAAATAACTGGCTAACCAAAACCACTATCTGAAGAAATGTAGCAACAAATGAAACAATCAACAGTAAGTGATACAACTATGTCACCACCAGGGCGCCATGGGCACATTACTCATCTTCCCCGACCACTCACCCATCCACCACTATCACCCCATACTTAAATTTTCCCCCTTCAATAACACAAGCATAACAACTACACCCACCCCACTAGATTGAAAACGAAGCGTTAATAAAATCAAACCTCACAATAATTTACACTCAGCCAAAATGGAATGTTACCAAAAAAAAAAAAATCCCAGACTATCATATTTCCAAAAATAGTTAATGACTACTGTCTGATTCTTGTAAAAATGTATCTTATAGGGGAGAGGGGCACCATGACCGTAAAGAAAGAACAAACTGACCAAAAGGAAAGAATGAGCTGATCACAAGATTTGGCTGACTAAACTCTATGACATCTTAAACCCCAAGACAAAGAAGTGAGGCATTCAGAGAGAAGAACAAAAAAGACCCTAACTCAGACAACCGCTGGTTGGTCTCTCTAGCGCAGAGAGTCAGCCCATTTGTTTTGATTATTGCATCTCTTAAATAAATTCAATAAATTCTCCTTTTCTATTTCTCTGGCCTGGTTTATCTCAGCATTGGCAACTCAACCTGGTAGCACAGTGGTTAAAAGGCTAGACTGCTATATGAAAGGTCTGTGGTTTGAACCCACCAGCTGCTCCACTGGGAGAAAGATATGGCAGTCTGCTTCCATTGAGATTACAGTCTTGGAAACCCCAGGGGGCAGTTCAACTCTGTTGTATGGGATCGCTATGAGTCAGAATCAGTTTAAGTAAAACAAGGTTTCATTGGATTGAGGATACTTTAAGTAAATACAGGTGATGTGCTTATAACCAATGGGCACAAAGTAACTGTTCAATAAATGTTGCTCCATTTTGGAAAGGAAGGATAGATCGCTACAGAGCAGAAAATTGTGTGGTGATAGGTAAGAAGGAGCTAGAATGGGGGGAGGAGGGTAGGTATGACCAAGAATACATTTATTATATTCTGAGAAACAGTGAGGAGACTAGTCTAGATGTGACCTAAAGTTTCCAGAGATGCTGAAGCAACGGAAATTTTTACCAGGACTAGCTTCTGAGGGTTGCCAAATTATAGAATGAAAAATCAGTACCTGAACTCCTTTCTTGGAAAACAGGATGGTAAAGGAATAAAAGTTAGGATGATGAGAGTTCTGGCAAGATGGTGGAAAGGTAGACAAGCTACACAGACCCTCTACAACAAAGTAATGAGAAACCAATTGAAACCAATACAGAAGATCATCCTGGAACCCTAAGCTTTGAAGGGAAGGATAATGAAGTGGATTAAATCCCAACTAGTAGAAGAACCTGAATGAGACACTGTGTGAGGAGAAAAAAGGAGCAGTGGACTGCCGGCTGTCCCAGGGCACAGCCATTTTGACTACTTCCTGATAGCAACCTGAGAATTGGCTCTGCTCACCAAGGACTGCAAGGACAAGGACTGCATTAATGCCTGACAACCATAAGGACACGTGGACTGCCAGCAGCTGTCTTGAAAGTGCAGCCATTTTGAATATTCAGAAGCAGCAGGCATGGCCATTTTGGATGTATGTGAGTGGCTTTCTTACCTGGACAGTGACATATGAATGGGCTCCACATGCTGGGGACATCACAGGTGACCACACTGGAGGTGACACCTGTAAAGGTACAATATTCCCCTTGTTGCTCTTATACCCCACATTTTCTTGGTGAACAGGGGTGTGGCCATCTCCCACCCCTACTCACCTTCTTGACCAGCAGGAATTCCATGCCAGTCTGTGCCCTAACAGAGCCTGGGTGCCACACTCTGCCCCCTACAGTTTTGTTTTTGTTTCTAAATTATTCTTTTTATCTTCCTCCTTTCTTCCAATTTTATTTTTTTCCTTTCCGCTTTCCTATCCCTAGTTCTTGGGTTGTTGTGCTATTTTTTGTTAGGTTTTTTTTTTTTCCCCCTTTCTTTCTCTTCCCTTTTCCTGGTTCCCTTCTTTTGTCTTTCTTTTGGTTCTTCCCATCCATTGTTTTTCCATTTGCAGGTTTCATATTTTTTCTTTACTATTCTTTTACTCTTTTCTCTCATTCCCCAGCCCCAGATATTGTGCCTATTTTTTCTCTTTTTAACATTTTTTTCTTTTATGCTTTTTTAATATATTTTGGAAATTTTTCTTCTCATTGAATTTCTTGCTTTTTTTGTGATTATTCCTGTTTGTTTATGTGGCTTGAGTTTTTTGTTCTCTTGTTTTTATTTTTTATTTATTTATTTATTTTTTTCCTGTATAACTTGAAGGGAGATAGCAACCATTTCCACACAACCCAACCATACCTACAGTCCCTGCAGCCCCACCCACTGAGCAAGGGCCACCACTTTCTTTTGCACCAACTGACCAATAGCAACTAATGCCAGTTGAACTCACCCTCAACTGCTCTTTATGAGCAGCTAATTGAGATCTGTGCACACACTATCACTCACTATCACATCCACCAGGAGTCAAGTAGTGAGTGCCTAAGTGTTGACAACTAGTGAACGGAGGAGCACAGTACCCTGTTCACAGAGATGTGAACAAAACAAATAAAGGGGAAAAAATAATCTTGCATGAATCACATCAACATACAGCCACAAATTAAACATAAATACACCACCACAGTGTCTTGGAGACAACAGACCATCACAGTCCACACAAAGAATCAAGATAAGGTAGAAACAAGGAACTGAGATATAAACCCAGAAAACATCCACAAGGAGGAAGCAGCATTGGAACTCCCTGATAAGGAATTCAAAGGAATTTGTGGGGTACCTTCAATGGATTGGGAAACAGATCAAGGAAAGCCCTGACAAGATCAAGGAAAACACTGAATAAGGAAAATACACACAAAACTCAAGAACAATTTAAGAAAACAATACAAGATTGAATTGACAAAATAAACAAAAAATTAGAAATGATACAACAACAAACAGAAATCCAGAAGATTAGTAATGATTTCAGAAATAGGTAATACATTGAGGGGGTAAAGGAGAAGAATTGCATCAATGGAAGACAGAATCTTGAGACTGAAGACAAATACCTCAGTACTATATTGCTAAAGGATCAATCAGAGAAAAGATCAAAACAAAACGAAGAAGGCCTAAGATTCATGTGGTATCATCAAGAGGAATAACCTATGTGTAATCAGAATTCTAAAACAGGAAGAGACAAATGAAACCACAGAGAAAATTGTTGAAGATTTCCTGCAAGAGAATTTCCATAATATGATGAAAGACAAGAATATATCCATCAAGAAGTCCAATAAGCCCCAAACAGGAAAGACCCCCCAAATAAAATCACCAAGAAATGTCATGATCAAACTCACTAAAACCAAATATAAAGAAATTATCCTTAAAGCAGCATGAAAAAAAGGAAAAGTTACCTACAAAAGGTAACCTTTAAGACTAAGCACTGATTTCTTGGCAGAAACCATGCAAGTGAGAAGGCTATGAGATGATACATAGAAAACATTGAAAGAAAAAAAATCCAACTAAGAATTATATATCCAGCAAAATTGTCCCTCAAATATGAGGGTGAAATTAGGAGATCTCCAGATAAACAGAAATTAAAGATATTTAGTAAAACCAGGCCAACCTTACAAAAGGTCTTAAAAGTAGTCCTTTGGACAAAGAACCCAAAACAGCAAACAACCGATGATTAACACACATAACGACAAAACCCAGAAACTAACCCAGTTATAGAAGTATCCAAAGTAAAACAAACTTAGAAGACTGTACACAGGGAAGGAGAGCAATCAATTGGTAAATGATGACAATTACAAACCAAAAAGCAGGAATAAATAGTGTAGTTACTGTACTTCTAAATGGTGAGGAAGTCAAGACAAATGTGAGATAAAACAGTTTTAAACTTGAGAAGAAAATAATAAACAGCAGGGTAACCTCCAACAAAAATAACAAACCTTCACATCAAAAGAAGACAAGCAGGCGGGGCAAGATGGCGGACTAGGCAGAAGGATTGCACAGACCCTCTTCAACAAAGAAAAGGGAAACCAATTAACACAGACACAGAAGATAA
>NW_006921644.1:6564041-6565816 GCF_000298275.1 Orycteropus afer afer | reverse complement strand
CCAACACCCATTCCTGATTAAAAAAAAAAAAAAAAACTCTCAGAAAAATGGAAATAGAAGGGAAATTCCTCAACAGAATAAAGGGCATATATGCAAAACCAACAGCCAACATTATTCTCCATGGAGAGAGACTGAAACCATTCCCCTTGAGAACAGGAACCACACAAGGATGCCCTGTAACTCCACTTCATTCAGCATTGCATTGGAAGTCCTAGCCAGGCAATAAGGCAAGAAAGGGAAATCAAAGGCATCCAAATTGGTAAAGAAGAAGTAAAACTATGCCTATTGGCTGATGACATGATCCTATATAGAGAAAACCCAAGAGACTCAGCTAGAAAAATACTGGATTTTATTTGAAAGATTTAGCATAGTGGCAGGGTACAAGATCAACATACAAACATCATTTGGATTCCTTTACTCCAGCAAAGAGGTCTCTGAAAAGGCACTAAGGAAATAAACACCATTTACAATAGCTAGCAAAAAGATAAGATACTTGGGAATAAATCTTACCAGGAATACCAAACACCTGTACAAAGAAAGCTACAAAACACTACTTCAAAGATCCGGCAAGATGGCAGACTAGGCAGAAAGACTGCACAGACCCTCTTCAACAGAAAAAAGGGAAACCAATTAACACAGACACAGAAGATAATCCTGGACCCCTGAGCCTTGAAGGGAAGGATATAGAAGTTGACTAAACCCCAACTAGCAGAAGAATTTGCGTGAAAATACCCAAAAAAGGAGACAGACAGAGCTGCGGTCTGGCAGCGATCCTGAGCGATCCTGATGGCACAGACAGCTTGGAGATTCCTAAGTGGTGGTAGGACCTAAGAATTAACCTAAAAATCACCCTGCTAGTCAGGGATTGCACAGAGGACTGTGCACAGTGGCTGGGGAACAAACGGAGAAGGTGAAGAGAAATGTGGGCTGAGCTGTGGACTTTTGCCAGTCTGCAGGCACCGCCATTCTGAAGGATTAAAAAGCGGCTTGACTATTTTGGATATTTAAAGAGACAGCGCTCTCGCAGATTCCTGGGGCTTTAAAAACACGTTCTGCTTTCCAGCAACCCCAAGGACACTCCAGACCTGCAAGACTGACAAGGTACGACATTCCTCTTGTTACTCTTGGTGAATGGAGGTGTGGCCATCCTCCACTCCTACCTACCAGTAGGAGTTCCTACTGGGCCCACAGGAACTCCATCACAGCCTGTGTACTCAGACAGAGCCTGGGTGCCCTGCCCTGTCCTCCACTGATATTTTTTCTCTTTTTTTACTTTTATTTTTTTCTTTTTTCCTTTCTTTTTTTCTGGTGATTAGTTTGCTTGTATTTGTCTGTTTTAAAACAACTAATATTATTAATACTTAGGTCCTTTTTATTATTATTCTTAATCTTCCCCTTCCCAGGTCCTAGTTTTCAGCATTTTTTCTTTTCCTGTGCCTGGTTGAAATTTTTATTTTTATTTTTTAAATTTAAGGTGTTTTTTTTTCTTTTCCCCCTTTTTTCTTGTGGTTAACCCTGTTCATTTATTTTCTTTTTGCATTTTTCCCTTTTTTCATTTATTATTCTTCTTCTCTACTTTTTTTTCCTTAGTGCCCTATCCCCAGATATTGCAGGTTTGCTTGTTTTTTTCTTCTTTTTTTTTCCTCTTTTTTCTTTTTTTGGTTACTGTTCCTGTGTGATTACATGGTGTGTTTTTCGTCCATGGGCTTTTAGTTTTTTGATGGTTATTCAATTGTAATTTGTGTCTAATTGAGTGGGAGACAACAACAGTTCCC
>NW_006921644.1:6558720-6563116 GCF_000298275.1 Orycteropus afer afer | reverse complement strand
GAGGAAGTGGGAGGGGAGCTGTTGCATTGTGGTAAACTGTGGTCAATGACATGAGACAAAGTATATGTGAACTGCTGTATGGAAAGTGCATTTGCTCTGTAAATCTTCACCCAAATCACAATAAATTTAAAAAATTAAAAATTAAAAAAAAAGAAATTATAAGAGATCTACATAAATCAAAGAACATACCACGCTCATGGATAGGAACATTAAACACTGTGACAAATGTCAATAGCAATCTATATCCAGATTCCATCCACATCCTTTAAAGACATAGAAAAACCAATCACTAATTTACATGGAAAGGAAAGAGACCGAGGATAAGCAAAACACTACTGAAGAAGAACAAAACAGGAGGTCTCACACTCCCAGATCTCAAAACCAACTATACAGCCACAGTTATCAAAACAGCCTGGTATTGGTACAATGACAGACACACAGACCAGTGGCGCATAATTGAGAACCCAGAAATAGATCCAGCAACCTATGGTCAGCTGACAAAGGGCTAAAATGCATTAAATGGAAAAGAGATAGTCTCTTTCACAAATGGTGCTGGAAAAACCGGATATTCATTTGCAGAAAAATGAAACAAGGTCCATACTCACACCATACACAAAAACTAACTCCAGATGTATCAAAGACTTAAATGTGAAACCTAAAACTATAAGGTTCAGCAAAGAAAAAAATAGGGGCAAACTTAGGAGCCCTAATCTATGGCATAAATAGCTATCAAGCATGAGCCAAGAGGCACAAACAGTAGAAGATAAACTAGATCACTGGGACCTTCTAAAAATTAAATCCTTATGTGCATCAAAAGACTTCTCCAAAAGAGTAGAAAGAGAAACTACAGAACAGGAAAAAATATTCGGCAATGACGTATCAGAGAAATGTCTTATCTATTAAATGTATAGAAAACTCCAACACCTCAACATCAAAAAGACAAACAATCCAATTTAAAAATGGGCAGAAGACATGAACAGACACTTCACCAAATAAGATATTCGTACACTGAACAAACACATGAATAAATACATGCAATTATTAGCTGTTAGAGAGATGCAAACCAAAACAACCATGAGATACCATCTCACCCCAGCGTTAATAGCAAAGTTCAACAAGACAGAAAATAACAAATACTGGCAAGGATGTGGAGAGATTGGGACTCTCATACACTTCTGGAGGGACTGTAAAATGACACAACCACTGTGGAAATCAGTATGGCAATTCCTCAAAAAGTTGGAAATAGAAATACCATTTGATCCAGCAATTGCATTACTAGGTATTTATCCTAAAGAAGTGAAAGGCGGGACACGAATAGATATAGCCACACTCATGTTCATTGCAGTACTATTCACAATAGCAAAGAGATGAAAACAATCTAAGTGCCCATCAACCAAGGAATGGATAAATGTTCACATAATGGAATACTATGCAACCCTAAGGAATTACGTAGAATGTGCAAAACACCACATTACATGGATGAACTTGGAAGGCATTATGCTGAGTGAAATAAGTCAACCACAGAAGGACAATATTATATTAGTCCACTATTGCAAAAAGTCAAGGAAAGGTTTATATATGGAAGGAAACTTGATTGGTTACCAGGGATTGTGTATGTGTGTACGTATGTGTATATATGTTATGTGTGTATACATATATATATATATATATATATATATACACCACATTATTAGTGGTCACCAGGGGGAGGAAGGAGGGGGAAGGAAAAGCTTTTGTTTGGGGGCATTGAACTTATGTTAATAGGTGGTGGACTATTTTAAAAAGGATAGCGATAATGGTGGCACAACATGAAAAATGTCATCATTGTCCCTGAGCTTAAATGTGGAAGTTGTTAATGTTGGTGAATGTCTTGAAGTGTATGTTTTCACCACAATAAAAGTTAAAAAAAAAAAAAAGATGGGTAGATGAATAGATGGAAGGATGAAAGGAAAAAAGAGATGGAGGAAGAAAGAAAGGAAGGAAAAAAGGGGTCACCAGAGGGGAACTGACAGTGTGGCTTCTTAACAGAGAGAACTCATACTTCAGGAGAGAGACCTAGACAGCAATTTCAACTCTTCTGTTATGTATGTAATTTTGAATTAACCGCCCTCTTCAAGAAGCCTCAGTATCCCACTGATAACATTCACATTGAGAGTGCAAACAGTCACCACACTGGGCTGTTCATCAACAAGGCTGGAGGGTCAAGTCCATCCAGCAGTGCCTCAGAAGAAAGTCCTGGTGATCTACTTCCCAACTCGGTGGAGCACAGTTCTTCTCTGACATGCATGGAATATCCATGAATTGGAATCAACTCACGGCAACTGGTATGTATATATGTAATCCTCGCATCAAATGGCTGCTTGATGGGAATCAAATGAGGTAAACCACAGAGTCCTGACACGGTGTCTAACATACTCAGACTGAGACAGGCTCAGTCTGTCACTCATCTGGTAACATATGCAACATCTATGAGGCCCTGTAGTTGGGCCCCCACCTCCACTTCCTCATGCTGCCTAGTTGCTGTCGCACTTGCTACTACAACTACATGGGAACCTCGAGTCCCAGCTTGGCCTTGGCTTTGAGCCAGACGGACAGTCAAAGGGAGCAAGCACATAAGCCCAGAAAATGCCACATTTCAGAAAGTCAGGAGCATTGTCTCAGACTCTTGCAAATCTCTATTGAGGTAGAGGCCTAGGTCCAGTGACTTGTAAGACCAATTTCCCCTCGTTCCACCAAAGAGAAATGGCCAGGTCACAGAGAGCTACTGGTCCTCCACCTGCCACCTTCTATCCAAAGAGAACAAGCTGCTTATTCAATCTCTCCATCACCCTGCACTGTCTGCCCTGTGCTTCCTGTAGTTAAAGGCACAAGGAGGGAAGAGCCTGTTCAGCAGAGTAAGAAACAAGAGTTACTAAAATATTTTATCATCACAAACTCAGTGGCTTTCCAACTGAAAAACACTTTTTTAATAAAAAAAAAAAAAATTAAAGAATAAACTCCTGTGGGCAGTTCATGTCCACAGTTCTAATCCAACAATCGGCTTGGCTGGAAACCCAGTCATCTTTTCAGAAAGAGAGTGCATTTGCCAGCCGCGAGATACCCACTGCCGTTCTACAAAGCAGAGGCTTCCGAGAGACAGCTGTCTGGGCCACTTCCCCTCAAACAGAGCAGAAAATGTGTCCTGCTGAGAGGTGTCCACACAGCAGTGGTTCTGCAGGGACACTTGCTCAGCTGGTGACCAGAAGTCTGCACTGGTACCTTCCTGATGGATTTGTTGTATTGTTTTTTTCCCTGAAATGCCAGAAGTGCTGGGAAGACGGTGCTGCGAGGGAAGAGGACAGAAGCAGGGGGAACAGACAATGCTCTTTAAACTCATAAGAAAAACAGTGACTTGCATGGGCAAGTGCCACTTGCCACAAGAGTGAGGCTAGAGAGGGGAGAGTGTCAGATCCTGGCAGAGAGGACTCTGGGGGCATGCTGCAGGAACTCATGTGGTTCTGCAGCCACCTTCCAAGCAGGGCCAGCCCTACCATCTCAGGACCTGCTGCAAAGCGAAAATGCAGGGCCCTCTGTTTTAAAAAAAAAAAAAAAAGTTCCATTTAAGGTACAAAAATGCCAAGCTTTACCTTTCTTCTGGTCTTTCTCTCAACCTGTGATGGTTCTTTGTATTTGCCATTTAATATTGAGCAAAGTAAAGAAAAATTAAAATTTTGAATGATTAGCATGAATTTCACCATTCATCTTTCTACTGTGTGATGCTACTTTGGAAGGCAAGTATGTTGTTAGCTGCTAACTAGTCACCTCCCCTTCACAGCAGCCTTACAGATGACAGAATGAAACAGTGCCCAGCCCTGCGTGCCCCTCACAATTGCTGGTGTACCTGCATCAGCCCAACTCTCCAAGGGTGTCTCTCGCCCTCACTGGTCCTCTACTTCACCAAACATGATGGCCTCCTCTAACAACTAATTCCTCCCGATGTCATGTTCAAAGCAAGTGAGATGGACACTGTTCTACTGTGACCCATAGGGTTTTCACAGGCTAATTTTGAGAACTTTTTTTTTTTTTTTAAAAAAAAAAGCTTTTCTTCCTAGTCTGTCATAGTTTTTTTTTTTTTTTTTTATTCATTGGTCTATACAAGTATCTGGAAATATTTCTCACTAGTTTCAATTACATTTAATTATGATTTAAATTATAAAAAAAAAAACACTTGTAAGTTTATTTTCTTAATATAAAAGGTTAGAGTGAAATAATATTTTCTGAATAGGGTAATAGATAAGCTAACACTACATTTGCTCTCCTCTTAATTTTCTGATCCTTGTGACTAAGATCCAGGGTTATTTTTAAAATACCAATTTTGAAAACTTTTTTTTTTTTCCTTTTTTTCCATTTTCATATT
>NW_006921644.1:6551288-6558620 GCF_000298275.1 Orycteropus afer afer | reverse complement strand
AAAAAAAAAAGCTTTTCTTCCTAGTCTGTCATAGTCCAGAAGATCTGCTGAAATACTGGTGACATAGCTTCTAGCATCAAA
Organism: Orycteropus afer afer; assembly: GCF_000298275.1. Taxonomy (NCBI): domain Eukaryota; kingdom Metazoa; phylum Chordata; class Mammalia; order Tubulidentata; family Orycteropodidae; genus Orycteropus; species Orycteropus afer. Next base: position 6,558,539 of record NW_006921644.1, on the reverse strand, counting down.
GAAACACAGGGGCCACCACAGCAGGACACACTGACAGATGGCTGGTGGAAATGCAAATATAGGAGCATTTACCTCTAAGGCAGAACCACTGAGGTTACCAACTCATAGTTTATAGCTCAGACATGTGTATGTTTTCATTCTCATCACAACAGTGGAAACACTACACCAAACTAATCCCAATTGCTTTTATTTTACTTATTAGCACACACACATTCTAACCCTCTTGATCTTTGCCTTACTAATGAGTAAGGAGGAAATGAAAGGAAAGGAACTAAAATGTGCCCTATCTTACCATTTCCTTCCATATCACCACTTGCAGCACAAGGGGCTGCCTAACACAGGGAAGTCGCACTTGTAGAAAGGCTGTGGTGGATGTCCTCAGTCATCCAAGCTTCTTAGAGCACCACTGGCTTCTTTTGCGGTAGAACAAGTTCTGGTTGAAATTGAAAGCGTGGCCTCTCCAGGCTGTCAGCACCCTTTCTAGTTGATGAAGGAACACACTCCCTTCATGCTCACACTGGGTCTCACTGGATTTCCACATATGGTGGGTGCACTGGCTTCTGGGCTCAAGGAGTACCGCTATACATGCACACAGGGCAGGCAGGGATGTTGGTAGAAACGCATAGCATGTGTACCTCCTCTGCTTACTAATATGCTCTGTTGTCCCAGAGGATTTCACTCACAAAGCACAAGTTCAGAGAGGAGATGATAAGGAACTTGGAGTCAGGGGTAGCACAGCATTGGACCCAGCGTGACTGCCTCTGATGCGTGAGCTTCCCCAGAACACATGGGGCTCCCAAAGGACTGGACTGAGTGCCTCACAGGCTCCAGGATGTTCCTTCTCAACTCAGTCACACCTTTCCTTCCACCTGGACTGCCTCCCCTACCCCTCCACCACACTCATCATGCTATTATATAGCAAGCACTTAGCAGAGTTCATGGCCCATTGCTTTTGCTCAATCAATGGTAGCTAAGATACAAGCTGCAAACTCACAAGCACCTTGCCTCTTGTGTCCCCTTACATCCTCAGTGCCTGGCACATGAAAAGGGCTCAATGTATCACTTTTAAATCAGAGAATGAATGAATGTTTCCTTTAAGATTCAACACAGATCTGACCTTCACCCAAGGTTTCCCAATACCCTGTGAACTAAAGGACTATATTCCTTCTGTGGCCTATAGTGCTGGAGTCCATTCATTCATCCACTCAGTAACTATCTGGCCCTGTTTAAGGTACTGCTGCTGCAGTGACAAGCAAGACAGGTACACCTCCTGCTCTTACGGAGTGTATACGACACACAAGGAAACAGAACCATGTAATATGATAGCACGTTGTGATAAATGCTTTGGGTTGCTACAGAGGCAGGGTGGGAAGGCAAGAGCAATTTTGAGAGAGCTATCAGCAAAGGGGTGTCCAAGGAGATGCCACATTAGCTGAGACATGAATGAAGCATGGGGGCATCCAAGCTAAAGGCTGAGGGAGCAAACATTCCAGATCAAGAGGTAGCACATGCAAAGGTCCTGAGGCTTGGCGGGTTGGAAGACAAACAAGAATGCCACGTGGTTACACTAGAGAGGCCAAGGAGAGACTGAGAAAATGGAGTCAAAAGGGAACCAGGTCTTGTTCTGTAGGAGCCAGGTCACAGCAGGTCTCGTAGGTCATGGTAAGGAGTTGTGACTTTACTCTAACGAGATCTATTAGAGGGTTTTGAGCAGGGGTGACAAGCTCTGCCGGTGTACATCCCTCTGGCAGCTATGTGGTGAAAAGACGAAGGGCAGGGGATAGGGATAGAATCGGAGAAAGCTGTTAGAAGCTTTTCTGACAATCCAGCCAAGAGAGTCTGAGAGTGCAGACTAGGTCTTTGTTGAATGACTTTTCAAAGGAGTAGTTCTACACACCCCCAAACCAAACACCACTGCCATTGAGTCGATTCTGATGCACAGTGACCCCCACTGGATTTCCAAGGTGCTAAATCTTTACAGAAGTAGACTGTCCATCTTTCTTCCCTGGAGTGGTGGGTGGGTTTGAACAGTGGCTGGCAGTCAAATTCCTTAGGCACTGCACCACCAGAACTCTTTAGTTCTACACACAGGCACTTTATATGAGAGCAAAGCCTTGGGAATAAATCTGTGTCTGTTTCACTTGCCTCTAATAGTGATGGGTGTTCAGTAAGGGCCTGGAGATGATTGGACAGCCCTAATAATGCCCTGCTTATCTGCAGTCAGGCTGGCTGAAGGTTCCCAAAGCCTGGTGCTCGAGGTATGTTAAATCCCCCATAATGTGAAGGAACACAGCATATGTCACTGTTTTCTTCCTCTGCTTCCTGATTTACAGTGTAGTCAAAAATGGCCCCTGCGATCTTAGCAGCATCCGCCCTTCTGTGAACCCCGCAGTCAATCCAAGGTAGTTGGCCAGCCACAAATGGAGGAAAAGGTGGGTGCCCTGCAGGCTTCTTATAGACAGTAAGCTGCAGAATTCAGATACCCCTTTCTGGGTAGTGACCCCACTTCCTGTAGGACAGCCTGGAATAGGGTGGCAGCTTCACATGCTGAATTCTTGAGGTGTGTGACCTATACCACATATACTGCTTGCAACCAGCTCAGAGTTGAATGATTGAAGATAGATTAAGTACTGGGTTTGAGACTCAGAACACTTAGCAGGCCGGTTTTAATTTTCGTGAAAGATTCCTCTCTAGTTGTTTGAGTGAGACACACTCTCAGAGAAGCCTCTCTCCTGAGGAATACGGTGAGAATATGAGTTGGTGCCTCCTTCTATAACATTTTTCACAATGTTTTTTCCCAACGTGTATAGCACAACCTTCAGGCAAGTTAGGGGCCCACCTGGAACTGAGTGACAATTTATCCTTATACCTTGTCAGGGGATAAGGTCATTCTGCAAAAACAGGTCAACAGGATCCAATTTAACCGCCCACAGAGGGAATGCAGTTGTCGGAGGGACATGGCACCCAGCACCCTCAAACCAAAGACCAAACTCACTGCCATCAGATACATTCTGACTCATAACACATAACAACTCCCTTTGGGTTTCCAAGGCAGTAAATCTTTACAGAAGTAGATTGCCCAGTCTTCCTGCCACAGAGTAGCTGGTGGGTTTGCACCGCCAACCTTCTGGTTAGCAGTCAAATGCTTTAGGCACTATGCCACCAGAGCTCCTTCCCAGCACCCTAGCTGATATATAACAGAGACCTAACAAACAAGTAAGTGGAAGGGTGAATGAATGGATTATTATCATTATTATTAATATTTCACAGCTGATTATTATGAGTAATTATGAAATAATAATTATTATTATTATTTCACAGCTGGTGAGGCCAAGAGTAGGTGTTGGAGACCTCTCAGCCACTTATCTTCCCAGCACCTGACTACCTACCTACAGATGGATGATTAAAAATTGTGAGATCATGGGGTTAACATGAGCTCATCCATGACTCAGACACCCACATAGCTTTAAAAGTCAAACAATGGAACTGAATAAAAGTGTATATGGGAATAATAGGCATATTTTATACTCCCAATCCCTGCTCCTATAGCATATGATCCCATCCCCTGACCGACCATTGGCCACAGCTGAAGGGGTTCAGATGCCACTTGATCCAAGGTTTGCCGTTCCATAGTCTGAGCTAAAACAGTAATATTCTCTTTGAGAATCTGATTGAAGAAGCAGAGAGTTTGTTTTAACTTGGCAGTGGATGCTGAAGGTCATGAGGTAGAGCAGGGGCCAGAAAAATATGGCCCATGGGCCAAAGCTAACCTGCCACCTGTTTTTGTACATAAAATTGCATTGGAATATAGGCATGCTCATTAGCTTATGTACTGTCCACAGCTGCTTTCACACTGCAACAGTGAGTAGATACAACACAGACGACGTGGCCCACAAAGCCAAAAATATTTACCACCTGGCCTTTTACAGAACAAGCCTATAGTGTGATGGATCATTTTCATATGGCCTTTCTTGCCATGGTCTTGTAACTCACACAAAATGACTGGGTGTGACTATACAAATAAGGTGTAGGTGGCCCACCAAGGGGAGTGGACAGCTTACTAACAATCAAATAAGGTGAATGGAATCCTGTGGGTGGGTCCATGCAAATAAAGTGTAGAACCCTAATGAGGGAATTGGTCCATTTTGCCATCTTGCTAGGCTTAAAAAGAGAGCAAAGGGGGACCTCACTATTATAAAGAAAGAAAAGCTGGGAGTGAAGCATGTCCTTTGGATCTGGGGTCCCTGCACTGAGAACCTCCTAGACTCAGGAGACAAAGAACTATAATACCAGAGATGGTGCAAGATAGCAGGAGCAGAACAAGAAGACCAGTACGAGATGGTGTGGTGGGGTTTCCAGCCCACAGAGCAAAGCAGCTACAGTGGGCATGCTGATCCATGGAGCAAGAAAGTTCAGTGCCTTTGGGCAGGAAGCTTCCTAGCAGAGTAGGGTGCCTCTGGGCACTTGTCAGCAAAGCTCAACACTTGCCCAGGCAGAACAGAGGCCAGGCCCAAGTGGAGCCAAGGGCTAAAGGCCAAGAGAAGAGGCTTGCCCTGAGGAGACTAAAAGGACCCTGTCCTCAGGGGGCTGGGAGGATCTGAGAAAGCTGTCCTGCAGTGAAGAAGGAAGACATTGCCTACATGCTCCCTGATCCTAATCCTGAGTTACAACCCATTGGTCCTGATCCCAAGTTGTAACCTGTTACTTCCTTTATATACCTCATAATCCTGAGTATTGTCTGTGAGTTCTGTGTGGTCATTGTAAAGAATTAACCAACCCAGTAGAGAAGTACAGAGTGCCCAGGAAGGGAAAGCTGATATCAGAATTGGTAAAAGGTTGTAAAGAGGAAGTAAGTATGACCTCTGTCTCACAGGAATCAGCCTTGGGCTGCTGGTTACAGTAATTCTCTCTCCTTCCCTTTGTGAAGTTAGACAAGGAGATCTGATGCCATGATGCCATTTTTTTACAATGCCTCTTCTCTTGTCCTCCTGTTTTATACTCCAAGACCCATATGATTTTGTTTTTTGCATCTTTCCAGTGCTTTGAGTATGCCAGGTACTGTTTTAAATACTTTACATACTTGGGTTTGTTGTTGTTGTTGTTGTTACATATATAGACCCAATAAATTTTCACAATATCCCTGTGAGAAAAATGTTATCATCCACATACTCCAGATGATGGAATTGGGGGTCAGCGAGGTTAGGTAGCTGCCCAGGGCCACACAGCCAGTAAGCGGCAGAGCTCAGGTTTACACCCGGGCTGTCTGACTGCACAGTGCAAGCTCTCCACCATCACACTGTGCTGCTATTAAGCTTAACCCTGGGTGTTCTGAGCCCTCTCCACTCTCTCTCCCCAGCATGTATGTACACACACACTGGGGCCTTTAGCTTGTAGTGCTCACATTGTGTGCCCATCTGTTTCTCACAGAGTTGTGCCATGCTTAACTCCACATCTACCTGGCTCTGGTGGTTGCTCTGAAAACCCTGAAAGAAAGAGATGTACTTGAGGGCTTGTATTCTGCACCTGCCGATGACCTCATATGGACCATCTGAGGAACTCTGTTCCTTAGCTGGGAAAACCATTTGGGAGATCATGGGGAAAGGGTGATTGTGTCTGAGAAGTGCCCACCTTCCTGTGCTCCCACACCATCTGCAAGAAACCTCCTCAGTCCCTTGAAGACACTTGCTCTTGATGCACAGAGAATTCGAGCTTGAACACAAGGATCCCACAGACTGTGGTGACAGCAGAGTAGCTGCAACCAGAGCTGCTGTCTCACCACTTTCAGTAAAGGGACCAACAGACTTCTAATTTTAAGAGCCAACGGCTCTTCATCAACTTTTTCCACTTTGGAGACCCCAGCCTGGGAAAGATGTCACAAGCCTGATTTCCTATGGCCTGATTCAAAGCCCAAGGAGGCTGTTTCTGTGAGGGAGGAACCACTTTGAAATACACTTTGTAGGTTACACAAGGTAGTTTCTAAACTTCACAAAAATCATGACAAAAGGGGATGGTACCTCAGCTCCCAGTCCTGGTGGCACTGAAGTGAAATCATAGGTCCCTTTTAGTTTCTGTCTGTCTGTTTCTCTAGCTCTAAAATGTAGAACCTTGAGGGATGGGCCTTGTCTCAGATTCTTAGTGCTGTCATAACAAAATACCACAACATGGGTGGCTTTATTTTCTAAAAGTTCGGGAGGCTAGACATCCAAAGTCAAGGTATCGGCAAGACCATGCTCTCACTTCCTGTCTGTTTTGGAGGAAGATCCTTCTGTGTCTCTTCCAGCGCCAGGTGTCTTTTGGCGTTCTTCGATATGTAGATGTATCTGTATATGGAATTTTCCCCATATGTGTCTCTTTCTTCACATCTGCAGTCCCCTTTTATACGACATCACTCAGAAGGCATTATGACCCACACTACTCCAGCCTGACACGCTTAACTGACGACATCTGCAAAGAATAACCCTATTTCTCCAAACAAGGTCACATTGACAGGTATAGGGATCAGTATATCTTTCAACATATCTTGTCAGGGGACACAATTCAATCTGTAACAGGCATCTGACATGTTCACTACTGTGTCCCGAGTCTGGCATGGATGTTGTTGTTTCAGGTGCTGTTGAGGCAGCTCTGACTTGTAGTGACCGTAGGTGCAACAGAACAAACGCTGCTGGTGCGGGGCCATCCCTCACAGCTGCTGCCAGGCCTGAGCCACTGTCGCAGCTATCTTGTCGAGGGTCTTCCCCTTTTGCTGACCCTCTGCTTTACTTTGCATGATGTCCTTCTTCAGGGACTGCTCCCTTCTGACAACATGACCAAAGTAAGAGAGCTGAAGTTTGACCATACTCACTTCCAAGGAGCATTCCAGCCGTACTTCCTCTAAGACAGATTTATTCATTCTTCTAGCAGTCTGGTACATTCAATATTCTTTGTGAACACCACAATTCAAATGCATCAATTCTTCTTCAGTCTTTCTTATCCATTGTCCAGCTGTCATGTGCATATGAGGCTATTGAAAATACTATGGCTCAGCTCAGGTGCACCTTTATCTTCAAAGTGACATCTTTTCTAACACTTTATAGAGGTCTTCTGCGGAAGATTTGTCCAATGCAATGCATCATTTGATTTCTTTTTTTCTTTTTTTTAACTGTGATTTGGGTGAAAATTTACAGAGCAAATACACTTTCCATACAGCAGTTCACATACACTTTGTCTCATGACATTGACCACAATTTACCACAATGCAACATCTCCCCT
>NW_006921644.1:6538946-6544963 GCF_000298275.1 Orycteropus afer afer | reverse complement strand
TTCTTTTGATGGTATCCCACATGAACCGTAGGCTTTCTTCATTTTTTTTTTTTTTTTCCTGACTGATCCCTTTCCAAAAAAGTATTCAGGTATTTGTCATTTGATTTCTTGACTGCTGCTTCCATGGGTGTTGATCATGGATCCAAGTAAAATGAAATCATTGACAATTTCAATTTTGTTCTCCTTTTATCATGATGTTGCTTATTGGACCAGTTATATTGAGGTGTAATCCATACTCAAGACTATAGTCTTTGATCTTCATCAGTAAGTTCCCTCAAGTCTTCACTTTCAGCAAGCAATGTTGTGTCATCTGCATCTGGCATAAATAGGTACTCAAATGCTTGTTGACTAAAGGTCCATTATATAATACAAAATGACCACATGAATAGCAGCCAAGTTGGAAGCAGTCTCTTTGAATTACTGCTGCATAACCAACCACTCCAAACCTAGTGTCTTAAAATCATAAGCAGGTATCATTGCTCACGAGTCTCCAAGTCAGTTGGATGGTTTTGATTATCTGGACCAGACTTGGCTGAGTTTAGCAGGACTGGTTCATGTGCTTGGGAGCAGCTGGTAGGTTGGCTGGTGGCCACTAGTCTAGGATGACCTAACTCACGTATCTGGTGATTGGCTAGCTATCACTGAAATTTTAGGGATGAACTGGCCACATGTTTCTTACCCATTAGGCAACTCAACCCTGAACCCATGGAAGGTTTTCTTAGTGAAAAATCTAGGCTTGGAACTGGTACATCATCACTTCTACTACATTCTCTAGGCAAAATAAGTCACAAGACCAGCCCACATTCCTAGATTTCCATGGAGTGGGAAAACACACTCCATATCTTGATTATATCCTTGCAAAGGCATGTTGCCAGAGATATGCTGTGGCCATTTTTGTAGCCTACCATACACATATATCTCAAAATCTATGTTTGAAAATACAGGGTAAGTGGCATAAAGAAAATACATTGTTGGAGTTCGTTAAGGGGTACTTCAAGGAGATGAGCTTTAACTCCTTAAGCATGACCCAGGTCTTAATTTGTCATATGCTGTATACGAGGCTCCAGTAGTAGAGATTCAATTGTTTGACTCCTTCAAGTAGAAGAGGTGAGTAAAAATAATTAGAATTATGATGATCATAATTTTAAAATAATAGTAATGAGAAGAGCAATAACTACTGTAGGCAGCCTAAGTGCATGACAAGGGTGGGTGCATAGCCCTTTGTATGTATCATTCCTAATCCTTACAAATGCCACTCTTTAAACCACTTCCCTGATGTGGTTTAAAAGCATAGAAAAGGAACTCACTTGCCTGAGTACTGGTTTCAGAATGCAAGCTCAGGTTTGCCCACCTCGAGAGTGAGGGCTTGGTTGGTCCATAATGCCAAGCTCATATATTTATATTCCATATATATATTCCAGGAACAGTCGCAAAGTGGGGAAGTAATTCACTCGACATGGCTTGACCCCCTTGGTACTTAAGTACATTCCTGGGCCCTGCAATGCCTTCCTCCCTCCTCCAGACAGGCGCTGGTCTATGAAGGGTGAGGGTTTTAGTAGCCGTGAAGGCAGCTGCATTATTGAGGCTTTTATTGTCTGATTACTTAGGGAAATAGTATGGCTTAATTTTATTAATTCCTATTGATTTATATAACTTGGCTCTTTCCAGACAGGAATTGAGGAAATGTACCACAAAAACAATACAGCTGAATAAAGAATCCCAGAAATTAAGTGCTGGGAGGAATGAATTCTCAGAATCACTTTTCCCATGGCACTTTTTGCCAACTTTATGTGGGCACCACAAGAAAGCATGTTGTTGTTGTTGTTGTTATGTGCCGTCGAGTCGGACCCGACCCACAGCAACCCCTCCTTGGGCTTCCGAGGCAGTATCACTATGGAAGTAGATTGCCCCATCTTCCTTCCGAGGAGTGGCTGGTGGGTTTGAACCGCCAGCCTTCTGGTTAGCAGTCAAGTGCCTTAGGCACTATGCTACCAGAGCTCCCCAAGAAATCTCAGCCTGGAAGAGGCCACAGTGGGTCTCAAACTAGAAAACAAAATTCACTGGGGCATGTGCTTAAAATGCAGATGGCCTAGCCCCTTCCACAGAGATTCTGGTTCAGGTGGTCTGTGTCTTTAAAACATGTTTTTACTTTTCCAGGCAATTCTGTGCCAAGAATCACATAGGTTATATATTGAGGGATACTGATAAAATCCAAATCATTTAACAATTAAGTATCGCCTTGAGAGCATTCACTTTAAATTAGCATTCTTATTGAGAGTCCACTGTGTACTAAATAGAAGAAGAAAGATAAGTAAGAGGAGACTCCTTGCCCTTAAAAAGCTCAAAGCCTAGCCATAATGACACTGAATTACCAATGGCGACACAAATGTATTTATTGCGACAAACTTAAACATAAAAACCCTTTGAGGAATCTGGTTAAGTTTCATATACGAGTGTCTCTGGGGAGTGGTGTTTATGAAGCTTGGCTCTGCGTTTGCTAGTTGTATGACCTTGGATAGGTGACCTACCCTTTCTAGGACTTGGATTCTTCATTTATAAAGTGATGTTAAGGACAGTACCTACCTTACTAGGTTGTGAGAATTCAGTAAGAATAAATAGGTGATGATGATGATCATGGTGGTGGTAGTAATAGGTGTGGTGGTGTTATTGATAATGGTGGTGACAGGGATAGTGGTGATGACAGGGGTAGTGGTGATGGTGGTGATGGCAGTGATAGGGCTAGTGATGGTAGTGGGGGTGGTTTAACCTCTCCCCCAGTCCACTTGAAAACAAAACCAAAGTGTAGAGGAAGTTACTTCCCAAAGGGCAAAGGAAAAAATCCCAAAACCTGGTTGCACAGTGAATTCTTCATTTCCCAATTCTCAAAGAATAGAAAAGCCTGAGATTTGGGATAGGCAGTAAGAGAGATAATGAGTTCCATTTTGGCTAATAAGCTTAAGATAAACAGAGTTTCTAGCTGGAAAGGTTGTTCATGAGCTTTGAAGAAACATGGAAACACTGTTGTTGTTAGGTGCTGCTGAGTCAGCTCCAACTCATAGCAACGCTACATACAACCGAATGAAACACTGCCCAGTCCTGTGCCAGCCTCACAACCCTTGCCATACCTTAGCCCATTGTTGCAAATACTCTGTCAATCCATCTCGTTGAAGGCATTCCCCTTTTTCATTGACCTTCCACCTTACCGAGCATGATACCCTTCTCCAGGGAATGGTCCCCTCTGACACCATGACCAAAGGAGGTGAGACGAAGTCTGGCCATTCTCACTTCCCAGGAGCATTCCAGCTGCACTTCTTCCAGGATAGATTTTTTAGTTCTTCTGGAAGTCCATGGTACTTTCAGTATTCTTCACCAACACCACAACTCAAAAGCATCAACTCTTCTTCAGTGTTCCTCATACATTGTCCAGCTTTCACATGCATATGAGGCAATGGAAAATACCATGGCTTGGGTTAGGTGCACGTTAGTCTTCAAAGAGACGTCTTTGCTCTTCAACACTTTTAAAGAGGTCTTTTGCAGCAGATTTTCCCAGTGCAATACGTCGTCTGATGTCTTGACTGCTACATCCATGAATGCTGATTGTGGAACCAAGTAATATAAAATCTTTGACAACTTCAATCTTTTCTCCATTTATCATGATGCTGCCTATTAGTCGATTGTGAAGATTTCTGTTTTCTTTATGTTGAGGTGTAATCCATACTACAGATTGTAGTCTTTAATCTTCTCCAGTAAGTGCTTCAAGTCATCTTCACTTTGAGCAAGGAAGGTTGTGTCATCTGCATATTGCAGGTTGTTAATGAGTCTTCTTCCAATCCTGATGCCATGCTCTTCTTCATCTAGTCCAGCTTCTCAGATTATTTGCTCAGTATACAGATTAAGTAAGTATGGTGAAAGGATACAACCCTGACGTACTCCCTTTGTGATTTTAAACCATGTGGTATCCCCTTGTTCTGTTCGAATGACAGCCTCCTGGTTTATGTACAGGTTCCTCATGAGGACAATTAAGTGTTCTGGAATTCCCATTCTTCTCAATGTTATCCTTAATTTGTTATGACCCATGTGGTCAAATGTTTTTGCACAGTCAATAAAACACAAGTAAACATCTTTCTGGTATTCTTTGCTTTCAGCCAAGATCCATCTGACATCAGCAATGACATCTTTGTTTTACAATCTTTTCTGAATCCAGCTTGTATTTCTGGAAGTTCTCTGTCCATATACTGCTGCAATCATTTTTTAATTATCTTCAGCAAGATTTTACTTGTATGTAGTATTAATGATATTTTTCAATAATTTCCACATTCTGTGGGATCACCTTTCAATGGAAACAGAGAGGCAGAAAAACAGATTTAAGAATCAGTCACATACACAGAGAAGGTACAGGGAAGATATGTAGACAAAGAAGAGGAAAGGAAAGAAGATTTAGAGAAAAAATTGTAAGTCACTGCTAGGATGCCTCCATCTTATGTGAAGTTTCCTTTAGGTATACTGGTTTAGTCATTTGTGAATTCAACTCATACTTAGCTTGTCTGAAAAACATATCACAGGATACATTACCCAATGCCTTGTTGAAATCAAAATATGCTACATGTATATTTTCAACATGATCTTCCATCTAATAATTTTAGTAGAAGATGAAATAATGTTAGTTCAACATGACTGGTGCTCAGCAAACCTAAGCTAGTTCCGATGATTTTTTATTTCCTTTCTACATGATTACAACTGCATTTTCTAAAAATTTCCCACAATTTTTTCAAGTGTCCATTGTATGGTTTCAAGATTCTGAAGATTTCCTTTTTGAAAAATGAGAGAATTTGCCCTATACAAGTAGCTAGTGGTACCCTTACTCCTCATGGTTTCTCAAAGATCACACACTACCAGGGGCCTAAGAATAGGCTCTGTTTGCAAAGGACAGCAGGGACATATGAGAGACTGACAACAGGAAAGGAGACAGGTGGTGAGTGTATAAGCACTGTGAACTAGTGAATAGAGGAGCACAACACAGTACCCCGCTTATGTAGATAACATGAAAACAAAACAAAAAAAAAAATGAAAATCGTGGGCAAGTCACTCCAACATATAATCACCAATTAAATATAAGCACAAAAACGTCACAATGCCTCAGAGACAACAGAGCATCACAGTCCATACAAAGAAGCAAGATAAAGCAGGAGAAATAAGGGACCAGGATACAAACCCAAAACACATCCCTGAGGAAGATGCAGCATTGGAACTCACTGATAAAGCAATTCAAAAGAATTATATTTAGGTATCTTCAACAAATTGAGAGGTAGATCAAGGAAAACACTGACAAAATTGAGGAAAACACAGAGAAAGCCCTACAACAATTTTGAAAAACAACATAAGAACAAAATGACAACATAAATGAAAAATCAGAAATGATACAAAATCTACATACAGAAATCCAGAAGATTAACACTAAATTTTCAGAAATAGGTAAGACATTGAATGGGCAAAGGAGCAGAAATGAATCAATGGAAGACAGAATTAGTGAGGTTGAAGTGAAATGCCTAAATATTTCTTTGGAAAGGGAGTATCAGAAAAAAGATCAAAACAAAATGAATAAAGCCTAAGGTTCATGTGGGATACCATCAAAAGGAATAGCCTACATATAATCAGAATTCCAGAACAGGAAGAGACAAATAAAACCTGAGAGAAAATTGTCAAAGATTTGTTGGAAGAGAATTTTCCTGGAATGATGAAAGATGAGAAGCTGGACTTCCATTCAGGAAGTCCAATGAACCCCAAACAGGATAGGCCTCAAAAGAAAATCACCAAGACATATCATCATCAAACTCACAAAACCAAAGACAAAGAAAGAATCCTGACAGCAGCATGGGAAAAACAAAAAGTTACCTACAAAGGGCAACCAATAAGACTAAGCTTAGATTTCTCGGCAGAAATCACGCAGGTGAGAAGATAATGGGACGGTATATATAAAACCGTGAAAGAGAAAAATTTCCAACCAAGAATTATGTACC
>NW_006921644.1:6484229-6537476 GCF_000298275.1 Orycteropus afer afer | reverse complement strand
TGACCCATGTCACTTTAGTTTTGTGTATTTCATTGTAAATAAATTATATTTCAATAAAATGCATAAAAAAAAACATGAATGAGGGGGGAAAAAAAGATCACAATTTCAGCTGAAAGCTGTGTCCTCTGCTGTATAACCAGTGTTGACTTATGACCTCTGAACTCATGCAGTTATGCGCCACATTGTAAAACACTCTCACCCATCTTCAAGAAGAAGGCCGGTACCTTCAGAACCACATTCATCCTCATTTTTCCAGTTTAAACACCAATTTCCTTTCCAGAAATGGGGGAAAAACACACTGTCTGAGTCAGAACGCTGAATTTGCCAGATACTCAATTCATGGGCTGTTCATGGAAGGCCGTATCTTTATACTGAGAATGCTGCACCACATTCACTTCCTTCACCTCTATACCCACCCTATAGGTTATGACCATAACTCATACCGGCTCACCTACTTCTACTCCAAACCACTTCATACTCCCTGATCCACCACCTGACCCCTTTCATATTGCCCTTGGTCACTAAAGAAATTGGGTTGGAACTCTCATGATTAAGCAAAGGAGAAGCCCTTGGCCAGAGGCAATATTAAAAGCTATGTGGTAGTATTAAAAATAAAAATAGTATTGGCTAGACCTGGAAGGCCCCCAAGATTTATTCATTAATTTTACCAATATTTATTGACTCTCTGTTAGGTGCTAGTCACTATGATGGTATCGGAGTTAGAATGGTGAGAAAAATGATGTACTGCCATGGCCCTCATGAAGTTCAAAGTCCACCAAGGGAGAGAGCTATGAATCTATCACACAATTAAATGTAAAATTCAGATTCTTAAGTACTATGAGTGAGAATGAGGTACATGATTCATTGACAGTATAAAATAGGAATATTCTATCCTAGTCAGGATTTCTTCTTGTGTACTTGGGACATGTTACCAGGAGGGACCAGTCTCTGGAGAAGAACATCATACTGGGTAAAGTGTCAGTGAAGAAGATGACCCTCAGTAGGATGGGCTGACACAGTGGCTGCAACAATGGGATGCAACACAGCAGTGACTGTGAGGACAGCGCAGGACCAGGCAGCGTTTCATGGTGTTGTACACAGAGTTTCTATGAGTTGGAACTGACTCAATGGCCTCTAACAAAACAACAACAGGAATATCAGGAAACCCTTCCCTGAAGGGATCACTGAACTGAGATCCAAAGGATGCATAGAGAATTAGCCAGGTTAGTGTTTTCTACCCTTGGCTGCATATTAGGGTCACCAGAGGAGCTCTTAAACTGCTGACTCCTAAACCCCCCTCTACCAAAAAACAAAACTCACTGCCATCGAGTTGGATCCAACTCATAGTAACCCCTCCTTATTGCCCAATATTCCTTCCAAGGAGTAGCTGATGGGTTTGAACCACAAGCCTTCTGCTTAGCAGTCAAATGCCTTAGGCACTATGCCACCAGAGCTCCTAGGCTTCCCTCTAGACCAATGAAATTCAAATACTTGATGGTGGGCCCAAGCATTGGTGTTTTTAGGTGCCCTCCCTCACCCACCCCACAGTTAATTCTAATATGCAGCTCAGGTTGGGAACCAATGAACTAGGAAGATAAGACTCACAGTGTAGGGAAGGGTATGTGTAAGGTCCCAGGAAGAAGAAGGACATGGCCATGGGTGGAACCTACAGAAGGATGGCATAGTTAAGGTGGAGAGGAAGAGGGGGCATGATTGGGGATGAGGCAGCAAATGAGGGCAGGGACCAGGCAGGACCAGGCAGGCCATGTTAGGATTTTTTTTTTTTTTAATTTTAATGGGAATCTAACAGACATTTTTTTTTTAATGTTTTTTTTTTTTCCATCATTACATTTTGACCATGATCAGCTCTGCATTCTGAAAAGATCATTTGACTTCCTGATGGAGAACACAGTGGAGGGAGCAAGAGGGATGAGAATTGGTGTGTATGTGCTAATGGGACAGGGAGAAGGGGTACACTCTTGACCTACAGGCTGAGAGAGCTAGGGGACGTGCACTGCTATCCCCAGGACAGTGGCAGCGGGAAGGTGAAGTCCATCATTCTTATGACCTCTACGCAAGGAGGTAGCCTCCCCAAACAGGCCAACATTTCTGGCAGCCTCCGCAAACACTAATCAACAAGTGTGGCAAAAATCACTTTCCTCAGAGGACATGGCACACTGGCTGTGACAGCCTCACTTGGCAAAGAGTTAGGTGAGGCTGCCACGACCCAGACAGCCCATCAGAAGCACATGCTCTGCTTAATGCCTCCACAATCCCACTGCTGGCCACCATGCCAATATATGCAATCTTAATATGGTTACAGCATCTTCAAGTCCCAAGGAAGGGGGTGAGGGATGTTCCTGCACAAGTGCAGTGATGGAGAGGAAACTTGTCAGCAGTGATTCTTGGCTGAGATTGGCAACACACACTGTCACTTGAACCTATCAATAGACCAGGCTGATGATGTTTTTCACTTAACACCTAGCGACAAGGCTGTCAGAAACTGGCAGGAGATCCCTGCACACCCTGCCAAGAAAAAGGAACATGAAAATCTGTTGAAAGCCATGCTTGCTAATAAATAGATCCATGGAATTCTTTTTTAAGGAACTCGGGATTTTAAATGTCTAGGCAACATTTGCCAGGGACTCAAAGCACCCTATCAAGCCAGGAGTTCTCTCCCCAGCTCAGGCTTCCATGTGACTTTGGCTTGTTGGCAGAGGAAAGGGGCCAGGCAGAGGCTGAGTGAAGGAGGGGCCTCAAAGATACTCAAAAGAAAAACCAGTTGCCTTCAAGTCATGCACAGCAGAGGACAGCTGTCTCCACAGCGTTTTCAAGGGCTGAATTTTTGGAAGGAGATCACCAGGCTTTTCTTCCAAGGTGCTTCTGGGTGGCTGCGACTCTCCATCAGGGAATCGGAACGCAAAGCTGATCATGACCTTCAGCCTCTTAGTTAGCAATGAGCATTAACCATCTGCACTCCCCAGGGACTCCTCAAAGACATTGCTGTTAGGTGCTGTTGCTTCGATTCAGTCTCATGGCGTCCCATGTGTGCAGAATAAAACTGCTCCATACAGTTTTCAGGGCTGTGACCTTGTGAAGCAGATCACCAAGACTGTCTTCAGAAGTGCCTCTCGGTGGGTTCAAACCACCAACCTTTTTGCTAGTCATCAAGTGCTTAATTATTTGTGTCACCCAGGGACTCCTTGTAAGTATCGTTAGTATTAAAAATAAGTAAATAAAACAGAGAGTGAAACACAGAAAGAAAACAAAATACTTAATTTATAGGTAACCATGAAACAAAAACACCATAAGACTGACTTACATCACCAGGGTACCCACTCAAATACCAAGTAACGAGAAGAGTGACTTCCCTAGCCCAAGATTCTGGAAACCACACTCTTTATGGAACCAGAGTTGGCCACAAGGGAATGAACTGTCATTGGCTGAGATCTGTAAAAGTAGCCATTCCCAAGGTGACTCAATAAAAATAACCACATATGAGCAACAGGAACTAACGTTTAGCAAACACTGTTCTCTACCTGTTACACACATGATCTCATTAAATCTTCAATACACCACAGTTTGGCAGTTTCTCAGAAAGTTAAATATAGAATTGCCATATGATACAACAATTCCCCTCCTAAGTATGTTCCCAATAGAACTAAAAGCAGGAACATAAAGAGATACCTTTCCATCAGCACTCACTGCAGCATTATTTATAATAACCTAAAGATGGAAACAGTTTAAATACTCACCAACAGATGAGTAGATAAGCAAAATGTGGTCCAGCCATATAGTGGAGGACTACTCAGCCACAAAGAGAAACAAAGTCCTGATACATGCTACAGTGTGGATGAACCTGAAAAACACTACGCTGAGTGAAGTCAGTCACTCACAAAAGGGCAAACATTGTGTGATCCCACTCATGTAAATCATCAAGAATAGGCAAATGTATAGAAACCAACATTTATCAGTGGGCACCAGTGGTGGGCAAAAAGTGGGAAGGACTCAATCTCGGGGGACACTGCTTCCATTAAGGGGGACTGAAAACATCTGGGAATAGGTCAGGGCGATGAGAGAACAACATGATGAACGTAATTAATGTCATTGTATTTTACATGTGAAGACTGTTGAAATTAAAAATGTTTTGTCACATATGCACTTACCACAATTAAAAAAAAAAAAAAAAACACCTAGGGCAGGCAGGCACAATCACTATTCCTGTGACACATGTCAGGAACCAAACAAAGGCCCAGTCTAGTGGCCACTGGACAACGCCATAGCTCAAGGTACAAGCTTGGAATCCAGACTGTCTGAATCCCCGTCTTAACATTGCATGAGTTTCTTGTGGCTGCTGTCACAAATGACCACAAAATGAGAGGCTTAAAAGCAGAAATTTATTCTCTCTTCGTTCTGGAGACCAGAAGTGTGAAATCAGAGTGTCATCAAGACCACACTCCCACCAATAGCTCTAGAGAAGAAGCCTTCCTTGCCACTTCATAGCTTCTGGGACTCCAGGTGTTCCTTAGCTTGTGGCTGCATCATTCCAATATCTGCCTGTCTTCCCATGGCCTTCATCTCTGTTTTCCTTATCCTCTCTTCTTAGGACACTAGTCTTTTGATTTAGGGTCCACTCAGATAACTCAGGTGATCTCACTTCAAGATCCTTAATTCAATTATCTCTGCAAAGATCTTTTCTCCAAATAAGATCACATTTACAAGTTCTGGAAATTAGGAAATGAACTTATCTCTTGGAGGGCCACCATTTGACTCACAACAACCAGTTCCAGGCCATCTCAGGCTAGTTACTTAACCTTGCAACATGTCATGAGATTGCTCTGATGGTTCTATGAGATAATGCATGAGAAACTCTTGGCCCTTGATCCGGTATAGATAAAGAGTTCAATAATCATTAGTTACTATTACTGTCCATTATCACACAACTGGTAAGTGGAGGAATTAGGATTTGAACCCAGGCACACATAACTACTTTTCAGTATGAGTTCCATCTGGGAGGAGTTGAAGAAGGGAGACCCCACCCCCCCACCCCCACTGGAAGGCATGGAAAAATTCTTCTTGATGTTATGATCACCTACCCATTATCCTACAGACATTCTGATTAGGATCCTTCTACCAATGTTTTTGATCTACAGCTCATGAAGTGATTGAACTCCCCCCCAGTACCAATCCTGAGGTCCTCAAAGAAAGTTCTGGGGAATCTTGGTTCCTCTAGTTCACCGTGTCAAAAACCCCAACAGTAATTATAGCTGTCACACTAGAGTGCATTGAGGGTCATTGAGTTAATGACTACAAAGTCTGTGGAGCTCTTCAGAGGAAAGAAGCCATAAAAATCATATAAATAAAACAGTCAATCAGCACATGTTTATTGTGTCCACAGGGTGCATGGCGCTATACTCAGAAATAAAGATTAAAGGGAAGAAAAGAAGGAGGAAAATTAGTTCAACAAATTCTTTCCAAGGCAGAGCACAAGGACAGGTATAAACTAAAGACTTAGAGCCCTCTGAGCTTCGAAAGATGAAGAGTCTCCAAATTAGAAAAACAATATGAAGAACTCAGTTGGAAAAGAAAAGGGGGGGGGCAACGGATTCAAGTAGGCAGTTCACAGAAAAAGAAATACATCTACTGGTAGTGTAGTACCTAAGGCACTTGACTGCTAACCAGAAGGCTGGCAGTTCAAACCCATTAGCCACTCCTCGGAAGGAAGGTGACGCAATCTACTTCTGTAGTGATACCACCTCAGAAACCCAGATCTGACTCGACGGCAAATAACAACAACAACAACAGCCAATAAGTAATGAAGGGAGCTCTGATGATACATGGTTAAGGTCAGTGGTTCAAACCCATAAGCAGCTCCATGGAAGAAAGATGGTGCAGTCTGCTTCCATAAAGATTTAAAGCCTTGAAAACCTAATGGGGTCGCTATGAGTCTGAATCAACTTGATGGAAGTGAGTTTTAATAAGTAATGAAGGGACACTTAACTACACTCATAATGCATCAAAACAATAACAAAATACCATTTTTCACTTACCATGTGGACAATATTATTATTTCATTTTCTGATACACAATACTGGCAAGGGCATGGAGAATTAGGTATTTCCCCTGCACTTCTGGGGGGAATATGAACTGGAGCAACCCTTCTACAGAACAGTGAGTCAGGAAGATCTACAATTAAAAATATACATGTCCTCTGTCCCAACTATCCCACAGCTAGGAATTTGTCCTATGAGTAAACTCACAAAAATATACCTGACTATGTAAGTGTGTTCATTATATCATAGTTCTTAATGACAGAAAATCAGGAACAGCCTAATGTCCGAAAATAGCACATTGGTTAAATTATGGATAATGTATACAGTCGAATACTAGGCAGATGTACGGAAGAATGAGGTAACTCTATCTGGCTGGTAGGAGAGTGCTAAAGGGTCATGTTATCAGAAGGAAACAAAATAGGTAGAGCAGAATAATATGCATAATATGATCTCTTTTGTGAATAAGAATGTGGTGGCTTCATATTCAAGGACAAACCGTAGGGTGCTGTGAACGCAGCTGCCTCTCTGCTCCCGGTCCGTCTGTGACAAAGACGCAGACTGCTAGGTAACTGTCAGCTTTAGGGTTGCAGTTGGAGCACTGGGGGATTTCTTCTTCTCTGTGCAAGCCCAGCTCCCCTAGATTCTTCAACACGACCGGGAAGAATGTAGCATATTGATTAAGATCTTGAACTTGGACCTGAAATTGAAACGCATTTTAGATGCTTCCTCCCATCAAAGCAGTTGGCACCAGCAGGCTTCTTTCTTTCACGCATTTGCTACAGAAATAGGAGAAATCAATCAGGCAGAAGTCCTTGCTGTTGGTCAAACTCCCCCAAGTTCAAAGCCTAGCTCTGGTGCTGCTTTCTAGCTATGTGTCTTTGGGCAAGTTACTTCACCTCTCTGTCCCTCAGTGTCCCTAAAATAGAAATAATACCTGCACTAGCCTCACAGAGTCATTAACAGGAAAAAACGTGTTCCTTCTGAGGGTTGTTCTAGACCATGCCTGGCAGGTAGTAGCTCCTTCTCTAAGTGCTGCACTCAGCCACTGGGCACCCCATCTCCTGCATGCCAATGTAAACCGCCCCCTCCCCCCCCCCCGTGGCCCAAACACCCAACAAGAAAAGAAGAAAAGAAAGGTGTCTTTTATGGATTCAATGGACCACTCTACGTACAGGATTAAGTCATTTTGAAAAGGATAATTAGATCTCCAATTGGTTTCATTTTACGTCTTTTTCTCGCCTGCAGCTGACAAGCAGAGAGATGCTGTTACTTCCACGGCCGCCAACAGCAAGGCTGCCGTTTTCCCCTATTTCTGTAGTGAACGCATGAAGGAGAGAAGCCTGCTGGTGCCAACTGCTCTGATGGAAGGAAGCATCTAAAATGCATTTTAATCTCAATTTGGGTGAAGCTTTTGTATCAAATTACGGATCTGGGGCAGATGCGGCTCAGTGAAGAAGCCCATTTTCCATCAGTTTGGATGTGCTCCTTGTGCTGTCAAGGGCTAAAATAATTAAGGCTAAAATCCGGTCTCCACTGGAGACTGCTGGTGTCCCGCTCCCCACGCTGATGTTCAGGTCAGGAGACAGGCCAAGGACCAGTATTCCAAAGTCCAGCACTATCCTCTTTGTGGCCACAGACCAGACAGAAATCACCAGGCAAGGCAATGCATCCAGGGGACTTCCCAATCAAATGTGGTAACGCCACTGGTGTGCTAATGCTAACTGCAAGGTCACCATCTACTAGGGTCAGCCAAGGTTGTCTGAACCATCTAAAACACAAGCTGGAAGAATACAGTAAAAACAGCTGAACTCTGCCAAAGAGTAACTCATCACCAGGCAGCTGAATTCACCTCATTGCTGTTTTGCAAGTCAGCCTGAGTCTCAGAAGAAAGGAGATTCTAAAACCATCCACAGGATAACTCTCTGAGTTATCAAGGAAGATTCCAGAAAGAACACACACAGTGATTGTATCAGTCAGGAAGGGCTAGGTTATGCCACAACAATAAACCATCCCTCAAATCTCGGAGCCTTCACAAAACAAACAAGTGACCTTCTAGCTTAGACTCCACATCCAACGTGAGCCATCTGAGGTGGAGAAGGAGGGCCTCTATTCAGCCAAGAAGTTCACAACCCAAGAGTCAGCAGCTTCATCTCAACATACATTTCCAAAGTCAGGAGAGTAAGAAGGCAACACAGTCTCCCCCACCTAAAACCACATGTCCCTTCCTCCACTACCATGTCACAGCAGGTATAAGAGCAAGAGTTACATCCGCTGGAGAAAGCCTACCCATACTAGGGCTCCAAAGCAAATACGCAGAGTGAAGCCACTCGGCAGTGCTGCACAGTGACTAAGCCTGGGCTCCGGAGCAGATTGCCTGGATTTAAACATCCACGCCAGCATCCACCGGTTGGCAAGCATGTCACCTCTCCACAGCTCAATTCCTCATCTGTCAAATGGGAGGATAAGAGTGTGTACGTTATAAGTAACTGTGAGGATGAAACCACACAACCCTTGCCATTGGTTTACCACAGAACCCAGTATACAGAAAGAACTCCAAGCACTTGTTTGTTTTTATTTAAAATGCAACTAACTAGTGTCAGTGAGTGCTTTTTTACATTACACAGTTGAAAATGCATCAAGACATTTGTGGATGGTATATGTGATGGAATGGAGTTAAGCCAGCGTTTTCCAAACCAAACAGACTCCAGGCAGGC
Organism: Orycteropus afer afer; assembly: GCF_000298275.1. Lineage (NCBI taxonomy): Eukaryota > Metazoa > Chordata > Mammalia > Tubulidentata > Orycteropodidae > Orycteropus > Orycteropus afer. The sequence goes on along the minus strand of NW_006921644.1, from coordinate 6,528,709 downwards.
AAGTGCCTCCAAAGGAAGGATGTCAACAGGGCATATAATACCTTTCATAGTGACTTTACCCCTTCTCTTATAGAACCTGAGCATATCTTGGGACATGCCTGGGTTCTACACATGCTCCTTCTATGTGGTGAGCCTAAGGAGGTGGTGCAAGAGTGGTCCAGGACAGTGGGCCCCTAGGAGTTTTATGAACAGACTATTAATGTCATACACTTATGAGTCGTGGTCCTCAGAACCAACTTGAAAGAAGGGATTCTGGAGTTGGATCACTCGTTGGCTGCCTGGCAATGAGCAGCCCATCACTGAGTGTCATTTGTCCCTGGCACGTGGGCAAAGCACAACTGCTGTGACTCCTAAGACTAGAAGAGCAGGGACAAGGACTTCTGGGGAAGTGACATGGACAAGGATGTCTGGGCAAGTAATATGGCAAATAGAAGACTCAATCTTTCCAGGGTTGTTAGGTAAAAGGTCCTGCTGTTGCTGATATCCAGGTCAAACACTAGCACCAAAAAAAAAAAAAAAAAAAAAAACCAAACTCACTGCCAATTCCAATTCATAGCAACCCCATGGGGTTTCCGAGGCAATAAATCTTTATGGAAATAGATTGCCCCATCTTCCTTCCTCAGAGCAGCTGGTAGGTTTGAACCACCAACCTTCTGGTTAGTAGTCAAACACCTTGGGCACTGTGCCACCAGAGCTCCGTAAACACTAGTATGGCTCCCTTTAAAGTCTGGATGACTAGAATGTCTTAGTTACCTAGTGCTCCTATAACATAAATACCACAAGTGGGGTGCTTTAAAGAACAGATTTATTTTCTCAAAGTTCTGGAGGCTAAAAGTCCAAGTCAGAAACTCGGCGGTTGATACCTTCCTTGTTGGGAGCCCCGGACACCCCTTGGTGGTCCTCACATGCTGTCTGTCTTCTTAGTCTATGCCTGCATCCATGTCTAATCTGCTCTTTATAACTCAGAAGTGACCAGGTTTAAGACACACCGTGCACTGATGTGGCCTCATTAATACAACAAAGAACTGTAACCAGGCTTCCATCACAGGTACAAGGGTTAAGGTTTCAACACCTATTTGGGGGATACAATTCAACCCATGATAGGGTGCAGGTAATTAACAGAGGCAGTTCTATGAGTAGAGCTGCCTTTCCTCTGCTGTTTCGTGCCATCGATTCTGACTCATCACGGCCCTACAGGACAGAAGAGAACTGCCCCCACAGGGTTTCTGAGGCTGCAACCTCTACAGGAGCAGATTAGCAGGTCCTTCTATGGAGCCATTGGTGGGCACAAACCACTGCCTTGGGGTAGCAGCTGAGCGTTTAACCACTGTGCCACCACGGCTCCTCAGTGCTCTTCCCTTGGAGCCCATAAAAAACTGGGGCTTCCTGCAATGTCGGCTCAGATTTTTTTTCCAGATACCTTAGCAATGGTTTCCAAAACTCAAAGGCACTGCTAACAGTTGGCTTCAATTAAATTAATATCCACAGCTCCCTTCTTTTTTGTATCCTATCCTGAGGGTCTCAGCTGCCAAAAGCAGGATCAAGTGGAGGAGGAGTTAAGACTGAGCCAAGAGGCACATGTGTAAGGAGCGTGGTGTGTGTTACTTTCTAAACCTAGAGGTGTGAAAGGATTGGCTGATTCCTTCTTTCTAAAAACAAGGCTGAATTTTTTATGATTATTAAAATAATATAGAGATAGGAAGTAAGAATTAAATATCAAAATCCCACTCTCCAGAAATAACCATGGCTAACATTTTAGTCAACATCTTTCCAGTCATCTATGACTTTGTGTGATTTTAATCATTCTTAAAAACAAAAACAGAATAATGCTATAAAAGTTTTTTAATTAATTTTTTCTTCAATTACCTTTTTAAATGTGACATGTTATTTTACTGAATAGTTTCCTGGCTGAGAGCACTGTGTGTAAAAAAAAAAAAAAAAAAAAGCTAACATAGCAGGCCAAAGATTGCTCTCCTGAGAAAGGATACTTCCAGAAGCTTTTGTTCAAATAAGATGGACAAAAGATTTCAGCATGCCAAGAGACATGAAGACTTTGTCCGGAAATATGGTGTTTCAACAGCACACCCCTTGGTGGACCGCCAGCCGTTTACCTGCTCAGGTGTCTGGAGCCGGCCTTCCACCAGCTACAGCTCCTGCTCAGAGTGTGCCTTCCCACCTCAGATGTGCTGAATTGGAACTGAGAGTTTCACTACATCCCCCAGGTGATTCTTGTGTGTACATGAGATGCCCTAAGAATCCAGGGGTCTAGAAGGATTACCACGTCGATCAGGATTCAGAGTATCTGGGGTGGAAAGGCAAATTCTCAGCTGGGGATCAAACCGGTGTATAAACAGCCTTCCAAATTACATTAAGGAAACCCACTTCTATAACAAGCCACTTGGCACCATTTTCCCCATGGGTATTGAGACGTGATTCACGCATGCCTCCTGACTGTCTCCCAGACGTCTCTGAAGACAGAACCTCCCTCCTCCCAGTGTTAATGACCAGGCAAATGCTAAGGGCACCGCCCATTCTGTCCCCTCTGTGTTGTCCTCCCTCCCTGATGAGCCAGCCTGTCAGGGTCAGAGCCTCCACTTTATTCAGTGTTCTGCTCAGCTGCTCCCTCCATCCAGCCCTTTCTTGCAGCTTCTGCAGAAATCCCAGGTGTACTCTGGGAATTTTGGTCAAAGTAGGGAGGGGACCTTCCAATCAAACCTTCCTCTGACCATTTTCTCTTCTACACCCTAGCCTGTCCTTCTCCCCACCCAACACCCCACCACACACACACACACACACACACACACACACACTCAACCACAGTGCTCTGCTAGGCAAGCAGGGCTTCCGGTGTCTGGTTTGACGCCTGCTGAGGGACCATACAGATATGTGCATAACAACCTCCTGGGGACCTTGTTAAGATGCAGCTTCTGATTCAGTCTACCTGGGGTGGTAACTAGCGTCTCTGGAGGGGTCTACTGAATGAACCTGGTGGAGGCCCGGGGCTGCAGAGGCCCTTCTCTAGTCGGGCCAGGAGAGAGGCCATTTTAGCACCAATGGAAGTGTTGGGGAATACAGGCAGGCTCTACAGTGCCTCTCGGGGTGGTACATCAGAGACTTACTGCCTGTCTGACACCTAGTGATGCCAGCACTTTAGCGCCTCCATGTCTACCACGTGATCAGTTTAGCTTTTCAGCAGTTACCTGGTCTCCATTGTGAGAAACCAAGCCAAGACCCTGTTCCTGCCTGACTCCTCGGTGCAGCAGGTCTGATTTCACACAGGACTTCCTGTGATCCATGTCACATTTCCACCATCAGTGGTATCAGTCCTAATGAGCACCACTTGTTGCAAGTCCTCCCTGACCAGCCATCGGAGGTTTCTGCTTCAAATGAGATGCAGGCATTTGTGCAGTTCCCACTGCTTGGCTTGCTGCTCAGATCTGCTACTGGCGACTTGAAGTAACTGAGACCCCCAGGCCTGAGGGGACAGGGGTTCAGAAGCGGAGAGAAACTGGAGGGGTGTCCACAAGAGCAGGCAAAGAGGGAAAGGCTGGGAGAAAAAGTCTCCCTGTTCCTTCCAGGTGGCAAGGGGGGGTCTGCCTGCACAAGTGAGAAGAGTGCTCACAGATACTGAAGGTCAGATTCCCCTACAGTTTAACACACAATAAGTTGTTTTGCAGCTTTGCCAGTGGGTAACATTCCTGCAGCAAGAATTTACTTTTATGTATTTTCAATTGACAGTTCTCTGAGCCAGAAAACCAAAGTTCTCACTCCTTGCCACTTAGGGAAGCAGCACCCTTCTTAGTCACTCACTGCAGAAGAAGCAGGGTAGCTTAGTGGTTAAGAGCTCAGGGTATGGAATCAGTCAGCCTTGGGTTTAAATCCCAACTGTGTGCTCATTGTGAGCTTAGGAAAGTCACTTAACTTCTCTGGGTCTCAGTTTTACCTGTAGTTTCTTCTCTGGAAGAGGTAATTATCACCCTCTTATAGGTGAGAAGATTAAACACAGAATCACCGCTGACCTAGCAATTCCATTCCTATGTGTATACCGAACACAGGAAGCAAATGCACGTGCGTGGTCATTTACTACAGCAGTGTTCACAATAGCCCCGGGGTTGAAACAGCCCGAATGTCCCTCAGTGGATGAGTGACTAAACCAATTGTGTCCATCCATAGAATGGACTGGTGTCCCTTCATACTCTGCCAGAAAAAGGAATGAAGTGCTGCAACAACATGGATGGGCCTTAACAACGCGCTAAGAAAGAAGCCTGACACGAAAGGTCACACACTGTAGGATTCCATTTATGTGAAAAATCCAGAACAGGTAAAGCCATAAAGACAGAAAGTAGATTAGTGGTCACCAGGTGCTGGAGGGAGCAGGGAACAGAGGGCCACTGCTTAATGAGCTTTCTATTGGGGTGATAAAAATGTTTGGAACTAGACAGTGTGTGCACAACACTGCGATTGCACTAAATGCCACTGAACTGTTCACTTTAAAATGATTAATTTTATGTGAATTTTGTCTCAAGAAAAACAAAATTAGAAGTTCAGCATAGTATGAGGAACATGAAACGTGTGCGAGACCTGGTAGCTGTGGTAATATTCGTGTGGAATTCAAATTGCTTGCCAGGCTGCCTTCAAAGGTTCCCTGTCACCTACAGGATCAAGACTCAACTTCTCTGCTGGAATCCAAGACCCTCCACAGACTGTCCCCAAATCATGTCTCTAATGTTATCTCTCAATATCTCCCTACCAGTCATCCTCAACCATTTTAGGGTCATGAATTCTTTTAAGAATCTGTAGAAATTTAGGGACTCTGTCTTCAGGGAAAAAAAATGAAAACACAAAGTTTTCCACTCAGCCATGGAGGTTCCAAGGCCACTCAGGAGCATGTGGAATGCCAGCAGGCTCTGTGACTTGTGGGTCAAGGAACTGTACCTCCTCTCCCAACAGCCTCTTTGGCATTTCCTGAAGCTCCACATGCTTCGTGGCCACTGCCCCCTTCACTCTTTCCCATCCTCATGCAACACTGTCTGCCCACCTATCAAGACCCCCACTGATTTACAGCACACCTTCGTGACCACCAGCCTCCCACTCCACCGTTTCTATGGAATTCTTCTGGAAGTCCTTATGACATTACTCACTTGGTACTGATCACACTGCTTCATTTTGTTAAAAAAACAGGTTTACTTTTACCTCCAAATCTATTGTAAAGTAAAACAAAACAAAACAAACCCATTGCTGTCCAGTTGATTCTGACTCATAATGACCCTACAGCAACCCTATAGGACAGAGTCATCCTCCATTTTGTGATCTGACGTAATTAGCCTCCATTCTGTGATGTTTCGTAAATCCTAGCCTCTATGCCTGTGATTTATGGTCCCAACTGAGAGTGAGTTGTCCATTACATTAATGAGGGAATATTAGGACGGGGTGTACCTTGAATCACCACCCTACTAGAGGGTGTGATTCAAGATACCACCTTTACCCTAGTCACCACACTTACCACCCTTATTCAAGTCATGTCATTAGTTAAGTGGCACCTTCTATCTTACAAGAGATAAAAGCAGAGAGAAATAAGTGTGTGCGGGAGGACCCACTACACACCAGAAAGAAAAGCTAGGAGTGGAGCATGCCCTCTGGACCTGAGATCCCTGCACTGAGAATGTTCTAGACCCAGGAGATAGAGAGCTATAACACCAGAGATGGTGTAAGCCAGCAACCACAGCAAAGAGCTGGCAGCAGAAGAAGCAGGAGACTGGCACAAGATGACACAGTGGACTTCCTAGACCATGGAGCAAGATGTCTACAGTGAGTGTGCCAACACACAGAGCAAAAGAGCTGAGCACCTTCAGGCCAGGGCTTACTGAGAAGCTGGGTTCCCCTAGGCACTTATTGGTGGAGCCAAAAAGATTTATAACACTTGCCTGACAGGGCAGAGGCTGCACTGAGGGATTGAGGGGCTAAGGGACCAAAGGCCAGAGAGAAAGGCCTGCCTGCACACACAGCTGAGAAGAGGCTGTCCTGAACAAAGGACTGTATCCAGAGTCGTTTCTGATCCTGAATTGTAACCTACTACTTCCCTAATAAACCCTATAATCATGAGTATTGTCTGTGAGTTCTGTGTGGCCATTGCAACAAATTGTTGAACTGGATTAACACAGTGGCTCCAGTATGGGCTCAAACGTAACAATTGTGAGGATGGTGCAGGACCAGGCAGTGTTTTGTTCTATTGTACATAGCGTCACTATGAGTCAGAACAAACTTGTCAGCAGCCAACAACAGAGCAGAGTAGTACTGACTCATAGGCTTCCAGAGGTTGTAGGTCTTTATGGAAGCAGAATGCCACATCTATGTCCCACTGAGTGGCTGATGGGTGCAAACGGCCAGCCTCCTGGTTAGCAGCCAAGTGCTTTAACCATTGCACCACTGGGGCTCCTTATTGTAAAATGGAGGGTGCAGATTCAAATGTCTTCAGGAGTCAAGTAAGCAGAGATTATAGTGAACTAGAGAGCACACGCCTCTCCTAAAAGATGCAGTGTACCCAGGTCTACTGTTTCTCAAGAGAAGCCAGGAATCTAGACATTTATCTAAGGCCTTTGGATTTTCAAACTTTAGTGACTACTTCCTGAAAGAAGCACATAGCAGAGGACATGTTTGTTGAATTAGGCTTATCATGGTCAATCAGTTGTTGTTGTTGTTGTTTGCCATCGAGTCGGCCCCGACTCATAGCGACCCCTCCTTGGGTTTCCGAGGCAGTATCACTACGGAAGTAGGATTGCCCAACCTTCCTTCCGAGGAGTGGCTGGTGGGTTTGAACCGCCAGCCTTCTGGTGAGCAGTCAAGTGCCTTAGGCACTATGCTACCAGAGCTTGGTTAATTTTAACCATCACTACTGGTCAATCAGTAGTGATGGTTAAAATTAACCAAGACCACCACAGCCTCACTCTTGGAGGGCCATCCTAGCCCTACGGTACTAGAACTCTAGGACCAACTAGAAGTACAGTGCTGGAAGGAACTTCCATTACTTCCAAGGTGGCCTGAGGTCTCTGATCTCATGTGCTAGAACAACTCTCTGTTAGCAAAAGTGACTGTGGCCTGATTTTTCTATAAAAGGCCTAATACTTTGCTTTAGAGCTCACATCATTCAAGAACCAGGGCAAAGTCATGCTTAGGTTAGAGGTTGCGATGATTGCATCATTTCATGGTATTTGGGAAGTTGTTTAATAACACTAATTATGTTAAACATTAGAAATCTACAAATGAAATACAATAGGATATTAATGAGAAAGAATAAGAATGGGCCATATAACTATGCAGGACCATAGTACTGGGGGACACCTAACTCAATTAGGACAACAAAATACATCAAAGTCTTGTTCCACAACCTACTTTGGTGAGTAGCGACTGGGGTCTTAAAAGCTTTCAAGTGGCTGTCTAATATGCAGCTAATGGTCTCCTCTCATCAGAAGCGAAGAAGAGTGAAGAAAACCAAGGGCATTTGGAAACAACCAGCCCTAGAATAGGATGGACCTGAGACCAGAAGAAGTACATGGTGCTCAGATGCCAATGCCAACTGCTCGGGAAGGAATCAAAACTGGAGATCCTGGATAGAATGGCAGGAAAAATGTGGAACAAAATCTGAAAACACAATAATGACCAGAATTACTGGTCAGATGGACTCTGGTGGGACCCCCAAGACTATGACCCTGGATACACATTGGATCTGGGATAAAACTCACTCTCAAGAGCTGACTCTCAACCCAACCCAACTCTCAACCCAACTCACATGCAGAACACTTAACCCAGGGGGATGCACCAACCTATTCTACAGAGATATATCCCTTGGAGCAATCGACCATGGGGCACCAGAGGAGCAACAGTCACACGGAGGAAAAGCTGGACAGACAGGAGTGCAAAACTAAGAAGGGCACAGGTGTTGCGGGGGGGGGGCGGTTACAGGGAAGGAAGCGGAGGAGAGTAGGTTAGGATTGGGGATGGTAACTGGAGAGAGAAACCAAATATGCACAAAATGTTGAATGTAAAACAAATTCTGCTCTGTAAATTTGCACCTAAAGCACAATTTAAAAAAAAAAAAAAAAAGAATGGGCTATATAGGAAAACAAAAGCACAAATAGCCAACACATACACAAAAAGATGTTCATCAATAATGTTCAAACCAAAATACCAAACCCCTGCCATGGAGTCGATTCTGATTCTCAGTGCCACTAGAGGACAGAGTAGAACTGCCACATAGGGTTTCCAAGACTGTAATCCTTAGGAAAGTACACCTTTCTCCCACAGAGCACAAAGTGGGTTCAAATCACTAACCTTTCAGTTAGCAGCTGAGCACTTTAACCACTGTGCCACCACGGCTTCTTCACCAATGTTCAAGGACATGCAAATTAAAAAGCACTTCACATACACAAAAATCAGGAAGTTTGCTAATGTTACTGATGTGGGGAAACGGATACTTTCAAACACTGCAGTGGAAGAAGAATGTGGTTCAGGCACTGTCAAGGGCAATTTGCCAGTATTGGGCAATCTATTTCTGTAGGGATACCAACTTGGAAACCCAAGGAGAGGTCACTATGAGTTGGATCTGACTCGATGACAGTGAGATTGGTGGCATAGTGCCTAAGGCATTTGACTGTTAACCAGAAGTCTGCTGGTTCAAACCTACTAGCCACTCCTTGGAAGGAAGGTTGGGCAATCTACTTCCGTAGAGATACCACCCCAGAAACCCAAGGAGGGGTCGCTATGAGTCGGAAATGACGACAACAGTGAGGTTTGCTTTTTTTATTAATGGTGAAAGGTGTAACCCCCAGGATTCAGTAAATCCGCTTCTCCATAGCTTCCCTGGACTAACAGGGTTACACAGACATGTGCTCAAGGATGATCACTAGAATGCCATTTGTCGTAGCAAAAACCTGCCAATGCTTGTCCACAGGGGGTTTTCAAAGCCAGCTGTTGCATGGTCATGTTAGGTAATACTAGGCAGTGTCTAAAATCCTCAGGTAGGTCTGTTATGTCCTAACACAGAAAGGTCTCTAAGTCATAACACTGAGTGAAACACACCCACACTAAACACACTAAACACATACTAGGATACAAATCTATGGGTGGAAATGCAGAGGAAAAAGTTCTAGAAGGATCTACACCAAGCTCTTAAGAGTAGCGGCTTCCCATACAGGGGACTTCCTCTAGGGATTGCTGGTAACAGTCAAAACAGCTTGAGACCTACTTGTAAGATTAAATCTTTGAAAATACATGTTCATGCATCACTTGTGTAATTGAAAAAATTAAAAGCATTTAAGCAGTTGCTCTGTGGATCCCTTTTCATTAAGGAAGGCTTGCAGTGTCCCGCTTTGTCACAAAACTCTCAGTTCTCCTCCACCAGCATTTCCCCCCCCCCAATCATCTGTGGATCGTACTGTAGTGGTCTTATAACAATTCACTAGATTATAACCTTGAACTTTCTCAAGTTTCAAAATTAATGTTTGAGCCCCATTTTCTCCATTGATTTAGGCCCATATTTTCCTTTCAAATCAAAGGTTTCCAGTAGCCTGAGCCCAGTCAGGATTAGCCAAGAACTTGAACACCCTGTCAACCAGGTGCTCAGGGGCTGCTGGCTTCCTCCAACCACCTGCATGCAGTCAAGTAAATAAAGAAGCTTTGTGTTGAGATAGACTCAGGGCCAAACCCCAGTTCTACCATACCCTAGATGTGTAACACACAGGACATCTGTCATTCTTACTGGCTGTCTGGAGTTCTAAGATCCCCTAACATGGCAGGAGATGAAAGTCCTTTCCCAGATGCCCTTGCAGTAGGGTTCCAGGCACATGACCAGGGCTCCTGTCCAAAGGCAGCTCCAGAGCTACCTGTCCAACGGTGGAAATGGAAGCAGAGGCGCTCCCAGGTGGTGCAAATGGCTAAGGCGCTCGGCTGCTAACTGATAGGACAGAGGCACCTCAGAAGAAAGGCCTGGTGATCTACCCCAAGCTCAGCCACTGGAAACCCTGTGGAGTGCAGGTCTTCTCTGACACACAGGGGTTTGCCTTGAGTCAGTCAAATCGACGCTAAAAAAAAATAAATAAATAAAAAAGCCAAAGAAGAAGAGACTGCAGTGACCGTCTGAAAAGGATAGCAGCACAGCTTCACCATGTTCCCAAAACTGCTATGACTAAGGCACTCTCTGAGGTCCTGAGCAGGACACATCTCAAAGTCTGGGCCCGGGCCCAGGACATCAGGAGGTGGGCTTCCATGGTGTCATTCTTGACCACATGGTCTCTAGGCCTGTTTCTCCAGCCCTGCCAGGGATCCTGTGAATGGCCCAGATCTGTTTTGTTAAACCCATTCTCTGCTCACAGAGTCATAGTTGGTTTCTATTAACTGTATCAAGATAGTGTGATCTTGGGGAAGTTACCTAATTTCTTGTTTTTCCATCTATAAAAATGAGGATAACCATGTCTCCCTCCGAGGATTGCAAGGAGATAAAATGTATGGGATATATAAAGCATACTTTAAAATGCATATAAATATATCAGCTGCATATATTTTATGTGTTCATGTGGATTTATGAATTTTATATATTAAGTATATATAATCTACTTTAAGGTAAAATATATTAAGGCACCTGACCCTGTACTTTTTTCCTAAGGTTGGGGAAAATGGGGCATGATGGGTTTTTAGGATTTATAGGTTGACTGCAGTTGATTTCCACACCTAGTATTTCATAGACAAATGGAAAAGTAAATGATTTATAGCTTTCAAGGTGGGAAGAATAAATCAAAAGATGGCATTTGTGGACCTAAGCTCGAGTACAAATAATCCTGTGCCTCTCTGATTTTGTGTATCATCAGCGGTGACCTTTTCATTAAAGACCAATTTTCCAATACAGAATAACATCTAGTCATAGTCCTGCTGGCTTGCCAGCATTCACAGAACTCACCCATCCTAATATCAGTCAGAACAAATATCATTAGGATTGAAGATTTTCTGCAAATCGACTCTCAAGTCCTACCGTGAATTCCACAGCCAAGCTAGGCTTAGTGGCTGCGCTGGGAGCATGGACCAGCACTCCCCTGTCAGCACAGCTAATAGAGAGGCGGTCGGTGTGATGGTTTGGAAAGGACTCTGGGATCCCGATGTGCGAATCGGTCTGAGGCTCTGCCTCTAGGACCAGGCATTCACCTTCCCTCGGTTCGCAGGAGGACACAGCCCCACAGCATCTCTGCCAGCTTGTCAAGCAGCCAAGGAGAATTGAGGCTAGAGGCCCCTCTTTCCCAGTTCCATAGGAACCTTTGAAATGATCAGCCATGGTGGGCAGGGACACAGAAACAGAGCTGAGCTGAAAATGAGTTTATCTTCTCCTCTCTCTCTGGACCATGGACAGAACAGATACAGGACGTGAGCAAAATACCAGGGCATGATCACACTGCTCATTAAGTTAGTTCACCTGAAGGCTTCAGCCTTCCCCGGGATGCCCCTTCAGACACCCAAGCAACAGAGAAAGACAGGTGGAAAGTACTAGTGCCAGCCTCAAATGGAAAAACATGGCAGCACTCAATCTCAGTCTGGAAACAAAGCCCTCCCCTGCTCTGGTCTTAAAAAATGATGCCTGATCAAAATGAATCCCATCCTCTCTTTCTCTTGACTCAGGAGCTGGTTAATGCACTTGGAGAGGAAAGGACCCCTCTGTTGTCATTCTTCTCCCTCCTCCTACCCCGACTCTAGCCATTTCCAGAAAAGAGTAGTTTACAAAGACAGCAGCTATCTTTGTCTCCCTAGCATACTTCCTTCATTTTTTGGTTATAGAATCCCTGCTTCTTCCTGTGGGAAATTCATCCCATGTGCTTTAGATGGGACCAAAATTGTTAGTCACACATCCATCTTCAGTGCGCAAATCCCACAGCATAAACACCACTACACAGAAATGCCCAGTTCAAAAATGGCCACATGACCTAAGCTGAGCCAATCAGCATTTCCCCTCCCATATGAGCACCAAGAGACTCTCTCTTGTCCTCTAAAGCTCAGAGCCCTAGGAATGGGGTAATTTGGAGCTGCTCTGGTGGTCTCCCGCAGAAACACAGAAGTAGCTCTCTGCAGTGGGAGAAGATGATGGCTTATTCAAAGAGATTTAAAAAGAAAAAAAAAAAAGATTACCAAAGGTAGACTCGGAGTCCTAAGAGAATGTCGATTAATAAAAGAAGAAAATTGAAATAAAATAAGCCCATTTACTTGTAGTAAGAGATTTGGGGATTAGAATAAAGAGAAAGAGTGAAGTTGACCCCACAGGCTATAAATACGGCTTGGCCCATACTGTGAATTCTGCATTTATAGAACACTTGCTGGATGCCCAGGAGATAGGAATTCCTTGTAACTCACACAAATTTATTTAACAGGTACCTGGCTAAGACTTGCATACACAGAAGTACTTAATAAATGTTTTATTGAATGGCTGTGGTCTAATAAATTCAGGAGAGGGGGGAACTATAATCTCCCTTGATCTTAGCACTACGCTTGTATTGACACAGCTTAGGCATACAGCTTTTTATCCACCATGTCACAGAACTGGCTCTAACTGGCTGTGCACTGTTAAGCTGCAGCTCTGCCATCCCACAGCCACGTACTCCTCAATGTCCATTCTAGGCTGCACGTTTACTCCTATTCAAATTCATTTTTTAGGTTCAGCCCATCATTTCAGTCTGGCAGCATCATGAGAACTCTTGACTCGATCATCCAACATATAAAGCTCCTTCCTCCCAGCTTTAAATCATTTGAAAATTTAATAGGGCTGTCTACTACAACTGCATCCCTGACGTTGATAAACGCAAACAAGATAAGCAGAACAGAGTTCCACAGTATGCTGGTGGAGAAACCGCTCTTCCTCCCTCAAAAAAAATGGACATTCATGGAAAACCCTTATAGAGAGTTACACATTCAGTTATAAATCAGTCTGTTAACTCATTCGATCCATGTTTCCCCTCTTTGGCCATGGGAGTTTTATAAAATATTTTGCCAGATTCCTGGCTGAGCATCATGCCTTCAGGTGGCTGCAACGGTACAACAATCTAGTCACTAAAGGAATTACAGTTGGTTAGACATGACCTGTTCTTAGTGAACCCATGCTGGCTCCCAGCAATCCCAGCCTCTTTTTCCCACAAGCCATCCATTTAGTAATTCAGTCTGGAATTGTACATTCACCAATGTCAAATTCACTGGCTGACTATTTCTAAGGTAACTTTCTTCCTCTTTGGAAATCTTCAAGATCTGTCTACATTCAGACTTCAGTCACTCCTCCTTTTTCTAGTCAACAAATAAATATTTAAAGAATTACTACCATGTGGCTCTATGTGAAGCATTTGGTGTTCCAAGAGAAGTGAACAGATAGGGGTGCTGCTCTTGCAGAGTTTGACGAAAGACTGCCAGTAAGTGTGTCTCAATCAAGAAATAACACAGGAGAACTGATAGTGGGATTCACCAGGCGATCTATCCTTGGGGGAAGTAAGAGATCTGATTTAGTATCTTTGCCTACATACTCGTAGTTGTTATGGGTTCAACTGTGTCCCCCACAAATCTATGTTGAAACCCTAACCCCCTTACCTATAAATGTGACCGTGCTTGGAAATGGGGTTTCTTGGGTTATGTTAGTGAGGTCATATTGGAAAAGGTGGGTCCTAAACCCAATCCCTTCTGCGTGGTATCTTACGAAGGGGAGAGCAGGCACAGAGTCACACATGCAGGGGAAGACACCTTGTGAAGATGGAGGCAGATGCATCTAGAAGCAGCAAAGGAATGTCAAAGGTTGCCAGAAGTCATCAGAAACTAGGAGAGAGACCCACAGAAGGAATTGACACGGTTGGGAATCTAATTTGGACTTTGAGCTCCAGAACTCAGAGACAGCACATTTCTGTTCTGAAACCCACCCACTTTGCGCTATTTTGTCAGGCATCCCTAGGGGACCAAGGCACTGATACTCTCCCTATCTCACCTTCACCCTCCCCACCTACTCATACACACCAAAGAATCTCTCCCTCCTCTGGCAGTCCTGAGGACAATAACACCACCAGCAACTGCTGAGTTGGATTGTTTACTGGGACAAATTTCAGAGGGTTTTTCTTCTCCTCCACTTTAGAGAATTATTTGCTAAAGTCATTCGTAAGGAGCTAAATGAGCAGCAGGCCCTCATTGAAAGGATAAGACCAGCATGGATCAAGAACACACTTGAATCCACACATTAGGCAAAAACTGGAGTGACCAGCATCCATGGTACTGGACTCACTAAACTAGAAGACCCTCGAATGCAGGGTCATGACTGCCTGTTTAGCCTCAGAGCTCCAAAGCAACCATCAACACACAGCAGGTTCCAGTGGGAAGCCACATGCACTTGTGGCCCTTGCCATGTGACTTTCAAGTTCTTCTTACTAAAGAGGCTGAGTCTCTCTCTCCACCACTGGAGTCTGGACCCAGCTTGTGACTTCCCTTGGCCAACAGAATGCATCAGAAGTGTCCTGTGCTAGCTCCGAGGCGACCCTCAAGGTCTTGTTGTTTCTGCTTACGCACTTGCACCTCTGACACCACCCTGAGAAGAAACTGGGACTAGCCAGTGAAGAGGAGCAGGTCCCCTCAACTGCCCCCCAAAGCTAGACTTCATAGTCAACCCCAGTTGCCTCTAGACATGTGAATGAGCCTAGCCAAGATCAGCAGAACCACCTGGCCAGCCAACACCTGGTTCCAGACACTTGAGCAATGAACATGTGTTTGCAGTTGTTTGTTATGTGGCATTATTTCAGTGCAGTGCTCACATTTAAAAAGAACAAGGGGAAAGGGGCATTTCAACAGTAAGCTTGTTAAAAAAGTAGCTACATAGGCAGGGTATTCATTTCCTAGGACTGCTGCAACAAAGCACCACAGACTGGCTGGCTTTTGACAATAGAAATTTATTGTCTCACAGTTCTGGAGGCTGGTAGTCTGAACTCAGGTGTCAGCAGGACAATATTCTCTCCAAAGACTCTAGGGGAGGATCCTTCCTTGTCTCTCCTGGCTTCTGGTAGCATTAGGAGCTCCTTGGTTTACAGCTGCATCAGAACTTCATCATCACATCGCCACCTTCCCTCCATCTATCTCTCTGTGTCTCTTCTCCTCTTTTATAAGAACACCACTCTGACTGAATTAGGACCCACCCTACTTCAGCACGACCTCATGTAAAGTGATTACATTTGCAAAGATGGTATTTTCAGACAAGGTACCAGGGGTTAGGAATTCAACATATCTTTCTGGGTGACATAATTCAATTAGTAACATGTGTGACACATGCTTCCTGTGCCAAAAGTTCTCAAGGAATAAATCTGGAGAAGGAAGATCCTATTGTCATAAATCTTTTGAGAACAAGCAGATACCAGAGAAAAGAAGTGGCAGGTGGGGGGGTTCAAAAGTAGCATCGCTGTATCTCCTGGACATCCAGCACCATAGACTTTATGCTTGAAATTTCAAACAGATGTGCAAGGTGAATCCCATCTAAGCTTAGGGACCTGAGCTCACTTCAGTGACCTGGTGCTGGCTTCCTGCCTTCACACCTACACTGGGCCCCAGTTCCCTCCCTTTTATTGTATTTTTCCCAGGGCAAGATCATCCTCTCTGGCAGACAGTGAGGATTCAAACAGGAATCAAGTTATTCTGCTTTTTCTGTCATCTATTAAAATCTCCCCAAGCAGTACTATCCTTGTTCTTCCTTTTTTCACTCCACCTGGAAGTGGGGCTCTTTGTAGTTGTTTTTAGGTGTTTGTCAAGCTTCAGCTCTTTTAGGTTTTAGATGGCACGAGATGGTTATAAGCTCAAAACTCTAGATTCAGACCCACCCCGGTTTGTGGCTCAGCTCTGCCATGGAGCAACCCCATGACCTTGGAGTTACAGACTGCACTGTGTCCCCATAAAAGGTATGGTGACTAAGTTCACATTCACAGGAACATGAACCTGCTTGGAAATAAGGCTTTTCTCTCACTATAATTTAAAGTCAAACAAGGTCATACTAGAGTGGGGTGGGTCCTAGTCCTAATCCCTTCTAAGTGGTGTTATATAAAAGGGAGAGCAGACATGATAGTCACACACAGGAGAAGACAGGATGTTAGGACCCATCTACAGACAAAAAGGCCAAATCACACTCGGAGCTGCCAAACAAACCAAACGAAACTCACTACCATTGAGTCAATTTCAACTCAGCACGACGCCCACTGGGTTTCCGAGGTGGTAAATCTACAGAAGTAGATTGCCTAGTCTTCCTTCCATGGAGGGGCCGGTGGCTTTGAACCACCAGCCTTCTGTTTAGCCTTAGGCAGTAAGCCACCAGAGTTCCCTGGAGCCACCAGAAAGCTGAAAGAGACAAAGAAGGCTCTTCCCCAGGAGCAGAGAGGTGGGGAGGGAGAGTGAGGGCGCACAGCCCTGCCAACACCCTGAATTCAGACAGACAGCATCCAGAACTAAGACAAGTCTAAGGCACTTGGCAAAGTCTCTGTAACCTCTGGGAACTGCCCTTTCCGTTGTTGTCACAGAAGTTGTTGCATCTCCGTCAGGGGGTTGTTGTGAGCACAATAGTCTCCCCGCCCAGAGGACACATTCTGAGACCCCCAGAGGGTACCTGAAACCACAAGCAGCATCGAGCTCTATATATACTATGTGAGTTCCTGTACATATATAGGACAGGTACCCAGGGTGCCCCAGGCCGGCAGCGTTAACCCATCCGATGCTAGTGTGGTAGGGTGCAGCTGCTTACTCAACTGTATTTTCCAGGCTTGCACTCAGCGGAGGAGGAGGAGGAGGAGGAGGAGGAAGCCGTCTCCAAGCCTGAGGGTGGCAGGAGATTTCATCCTGCTACTCAGAATGGTGCACGATTTAATATTTTCAGACTGCAGTTGGCCATGGAACACTGAAACCACGGAAAGTGAAACCATGGATAAGGGGGGATGACTTTATTACATGAGGAAACCTAAGCCAGGGGCTTAGGAGTGTGATGCAAAGCCAGTATCCAATACACAGCAGCCAGCACAGCTCTTCAAGCTCAGGGCTATCTTGTACGTTGGATACAGTTGTTTTTCATCCTTTGTCATTTTTTCTGCTGTTGATATGCCCTTTTAATATCTGGGCTTTTCAGAAAGCTCCCCATACAAACACAAGGCCACCTGTCAACACACCGCCTTTTAATCTTTATTAGAATTATGTTCTGCTGTGCCAATCCCTAAGGCAGGACACCGATCAAGATTGGATTTTCCATCCTTGGACACCAAGAAGCCACCCCAGCATTAAGCTAGCCTCGGAGTTATCAATAATGAGAATGGTTCAGAAGTCATGATCACCCATGCCTGACCTGATTCCTTCTCCTAGTCCCAGTTCAGCTCAGTCTATAACTGTGGTGGAGTAAGGGACCCTAAGCCCCTATCAATCTCCCTTCCCACTGCTACAGCCATCACAAAGATCAGTCTGTTCATCCCAAAAGCAAAGAGGGGCTCAACTTTTACAGTGTCCCCAGTGCAATCAATGCCTGCCCTCCAGGCCCCCATGAGCAAAGTCCCCCTGTCTACCCACACATAACCCCCAGATGTGTGACTACATTGAAGTCAAAGGACCCTTCTTGGCCAGCAGGCCATGGTCACTTCATGGCCTCCAGAGTCACTCAGCATCTCTCCCCCTGCCTCACAGACAGGACATGGTAGCAGCCACAATGCCTTCCCAGCTTGGGGCTGTAAGCCACCCCACAGCAGTGGGAGCTGTGACCTCTCAGCCCCAGGAAACTTCACGACTCCAGACTCCCCACCTAGGGCTGCCCAGATGCTTAACGGACCCATTAACGTCAGAATCCCAGGCTGGAGGGACCAGATAGGAGGAGCAGAGGCAGAGCAAAGTCCACTACGCTGGGATCCAAGCTAAGGCAGGGTCACCATCCACTTCCCCCAGGATCACGTGTGAAGACAGCCCTGCAGCTGTGTTCAGCAAAGTAGATGAAGTGAACAAGCAAGTGTCAGTGTGTCCTTTGGCAAAATCCTCAGAACCCAGACAAGCCCATTTTAAGGCTCTACCCATCCCTGAACCCCAAACACTGCACCTGCCACCTCTGAAACCCAGACACCCAGATATCCAAGATGGCCTCCATCCCTCCTGATGACACAAGTTGGCCAGACATCCAGCCCATGGGGGCAGTACCATCAGGAAAGCTTGTAAAAATATTTCCATCTGCTCCCCTCTCCCCACTCCAAAGATTCTGACTCAGTTAGCCTGCAAGGGGGTGGGAGGAAACAAACTTTAAAAAAAAAAAAAAAAACTTTTTGGGTTTATTAAAAAGTAAAGCCACTATCTTAGAGCTTAATTCAAGATTCAAGAACAAAATTCAACTCCTTTGAATTCTAGGGACCTCCTAGTTCCCCAAAACTTTTCTACACAGCTCTGGAGGGGACCTAGAGAGTAAGACTGGGTGATGGGGAGTAAGTACGGATGCCTCAAGTAGGTCCCTTTCTAGAGACCACTGGCTCTTGTCCCCAGGAACTCAAGAATAAGGAGCTTCTCCCTTGTCCCCAAAAGCCCATCCAAGGAGCTGCCTTGATTTAGCCAGTGACCACAGACGCTGAGCAAATGCAGACCTTCTGGATCTACAAAGCTTTGGAACTCCATTCACTTACCAAATCTGCTGTTGCTAGCGTCGGGATGTCCTCGATGGTGGCAAAGATTTTCAGTAGGTGATCTGTGTGCAGGAAGACTGCCTCCACAGTGTTCTTCCCTTGGCCCTCCTGGAAAGCCAAGCAGACACGTCAGATCCCACCCAGACTCCAGGAGAATTCTCCACACAAAGAAATGCAATATCACATCCCCAACAGAGCTAATCACCACCTGCCACATGGGACTGCCCATCAGAGCATGTTCTGGTGCAGATCTAGAAGTTTCTTTGAAACCTGGAGTAGGTGTGGGGAGGGAGAGAGTGTCTTCTAAGACACCTGGGCCTCTGTGGACCCCAAGGAGGGAAGCTGCCACTGCAGCCTGACTGATCATTAGGACCACCTTGGCACTTGCCAAAGCCACAAGCTCCCAGGCCTCCCATCACAATTGAATCAGAATCTCTGGAGAATAACAGCCGTGGTTGCAAACCCTCTGGATGATTCTAAGTTAGGAATTGTAGGAAGGTTCATTCTAAGCACCCAAGCTGGCCCCAGTTCAAGAATCCCATCCAGTCTTCTGATCTCGTAAGTATCAGTGACTGCTTGGAATAAGAACATGATTTGCAGAGCTCAGGTAAACCAGAGTTCCTGGAGGAACAATCCTCAGGGTGTGATTTTAAGACCATAATTAGACACTAGGAGGTGGGGGAGGTGTGTGTGTGTGTGTCTGACCTCTTAAGAAATGCAGACTTCAGACCGAAGAACCTGCCTTTTGAAGAACTTTCTCTCCCAGGGACTACTTGCCCACTGACAATTGGGAACTCCAGGCCAGAGTCTGATGGATGGGGCATCAGGATCAGCTCTGGGGACCCTGACACTTAGAGATCCCCTGAATACTGGACATTGTGTCCAGGTTTTCCATATCAACCCCACTTGCAGCAACCATCAGTCCTGAACCCAACTCTAAGTCAGAGCTCTTGAGGAAAGCCCCTCCCTGGTGGTGGGACCTACAGAGCAGGCAGGTGGGGGGGCTGTCTGTGCCCTCCTGAGGAGGCCAGGACTGCCAGGGGTGAAGCACAGCCCACACTATCAGGATGTCTATCTTGGTGGATGTTCCATGGAGCATCCAATCACAAACTCCTCCTGAACCACTGGAACGTCTTTGCTCTTCTGTGAAATGAGTTGTGTCAAACCTGACATCCCATGCCCAGGTCTTCTGGATGCTGGGCTTGATGAAAATCCTCACCTCACACCACCTCCTCTTCTCCCCTGGCCAATGAGATGGCTCCAAAAGTTTTCCGAGCTCCCTGACACACACACACACACACACACACACACACACATCCTAATCTAGTCCCCACATCACTGCCAAAATTCACTCTCTAAAAGGTACATTCACTCCCTAAAAGGTACAATATTCACACTCTAAAAGGTACTTCCCTGCCTGTCAATAATGTATCCATTGCTCTTAGGAACAATTAAAACCATTTAGCCCACTGGAACTGTCAGTATTGGATCTGCACTTGCCTCACAGGCCCATCTTCGGCCACTCTCTATCTTTATCACTCTGCCCTAGTCAACATCCTTCACCAAGTGCTGAGTTCTCAAGAAGAATGAATAAAACCAAAGACACATGGAAACAATTAGTCCCAAGGACTAGTGGACCACGTGAACCTCAGCTTACATGACCCTGAGACCAGAAGAACTAAATGGTACCTGGTCACCACTGTCAACCACTCAGAAAAGGATAAAAATAGGAGATCCTTTATAGAGTTGGAGAAAAATGTGGAACAAAACTCAAAATCTTAAAAAAAGACCAGGCTGACTGGTCTGATAGAGACCGGTGAAACCACTGAGACTCAGGCCCCTAGTCATCCTTCAGGCCTGGAATTGAACTCATTCCCATGGGCTCCAGCCAAACAATGTACAGGTGTATAAGGTGAACATTTACACCAGGTAGGTACACTCCTTAGAATAATCAACCACGGGAGATCAGAAGGGCAGTATTTGCACAGGGAGATGGCTCAGAGGTCAGGAATGCACAGGAAAGAAGGACACAGGGAAGAGTTAACCAGACAGAAGTGGAAAAAGAACTATCACATTATGGGGATTGCAATCAATGTCATGAAACAAAATATGTATGAACTGTTGTATGGAAAATGAATTTGCTCTATAAAATTTCAGCCAAATGACAATTACTAAAAAAAAAAAAAAATGTGCTGAGCGCTCTCTCTCCTCAGGGCCTTTGCACACTCTGTTCTCTGTCTGGAGTGCTCTTCTCTCTCTGGTTCTTTCTAATCCATCTTTGGAGCTCAGCTTAACTACCCCATCCCTGACCACTCTCCTTTTCTCAAATGAGCTCAGGCCTCATTAGCCTCTCTCATTGGTCCCTTGGCAGCATTTATCAAAAGTGTGGTGAACTAATTATTTGTGTAATTATGTGCTCATTATCTGTCTCCCCAGCTGACTGTGAACTCCATAAGGACAAGGCCCAAGTGTACTGTGCTCACCATTATATTCCCATGCCAAGCAGGGGGCTAGCACACATAATTGTTCAACAAGAATTTGTTGAATAAAGGAGCAAATGAAAAACTATCAATTAGTTAATAAAAAGTTTTAATAAGACCCTGTTTCCCATCCTGAGTCCTTTCAGGGACTGCCATGTAGCTCACCACCCAGATCAGTGTGGCCTACTTCAAGCAGACTTCTTGGTCTGTCTTTGAACAGTCCACAAGTTCAGAAGGGCAATATTTGCCAAATGTATGTGATTTTTTTGCATGACAAAAGGTTTCTTCACTTTACAAAAAAAAAAAATTTCCCTAAAAGGAGTCTTTAAATAGTGTGTTCCCTCCGGTGCCCATAAGCCGTATTAAGAGCTCATTAATTATCTGCCAGGGAGGCTAGAACTAAGAGGCAAGTCGTAAGGATGGTTGCCAAGGGAAGAAATGATGATAAATCAGCACTTAAATGAAAGTGTAAATCATAGGGGAAGTAGG
Source organism: Orycteropus afer afer (assembly GCF_000298275.1). Taxonomy (NCBI): domain Eukaryota; kingdom Metazoa; phylum Chordata; class Mammalia; order Tubulidentata; family Orycteropodidae; genus Orycteropus; species Orycteropus afer. The sequence goes on along the minus strand of NW_006921644.1, from coordinate 6,507,075 downwards.
ATCCGATTTACAGAAATGTGATTTGTACACAGCTGATGGGGAACTTCATTATCTTGAAGCATGCTTGGTGGTGGCAGAAACACTGTGGGCTTGGAACCACATTTACTCATTTGAAAGGCATCCTCTCTCCTTGCTGGACTCTGCTCCACTTTTGAAGGTATTTTCAAGCCACTGCATTTGGGACTGGAGCATGTCCGGCTGCTGCCTCTCACTTGCTAACCCATCAAACCCTGCCGGCACTGAGGGCCAAAGATGTCCTTCCCTGCCAAGACTACAGCAGATTTTATAAAGGTCAAGTCCACTGTAGCCAGGGGGTTGGAGCGAAGAAGAGAGTAGCACCCAGGCACATCACTGGGAATGTAGTAGGGGTTCCATCAGGAAAGAACAACACTGACTGAGCGATTAGCGTGTTCATGGAGTCCCTAGGTAGTGTGAACGGTTAATAGCATTTCAGCCATTCACCAAAATGTTAGAAGTTCAAGTCCACCCAGGGGACCCTCGGGTGCCTGGTGATCTACTTCTGAAAACCCAGCCCCTGAAAACCCTGCGGAGCACAGCTCTGCTCTGACACACATGGGGTCACCATGAGTCAGAGTCCATTTCCTAGCAACTGGTTTGACTTTGGTATTAGTATGTTCATGTTCTAGGTCTAATGATTGCCTGCCTTCCTTCCTGTCAGCCTGGCTGGGGTTCATCTCAAATAGCAATTGGAGCCTATCCCAAACAGCCCCTTGAAGCCACATGATCCCACCAGGGCTTTTCTGTGAGGAGGTATACTGGTTTTTGTAAGCAGCAGCCAAACCCATGTTTCTGTCTTTGCAATGTTTTCCAGGTGCCTTTAGGAGTCACCTATTCCTCCCCCAGTTGCTCCCTGCCCCCAGGCTTGGTCTGTGCACACAGGATTGCTGTATAATTCTTCCATCGGGCTCCCTCCTCTGTGCTCTCATGGTGCTTGACCCTTTTCTCTGATGGTCAAGGGTACTGTCCTTGGGTGTCGATGTATCTGACTACCCTCTCAACTCTGAGCTCCTTGAAGACAGGGACATGTCTGGGTTATCTTTATAGCTTCAGAACCCAGCACAGTACCTGGCACACAGAAAGTATGCAACCAATGCCACATGAGTAATTGAAAGTATATATATGTTTTACCAACTGGTTGCAGCCACTCATGATAAGGAAAGGAGAGCAGAAGAGAATAATGAAAACAACAAAAATTGGTAGTCACAAAAGCTCAAGAAATCTTAGAATACTTTCTACAGCTGTATTCCAGGTCTTCATGAAATGTAAATAGGCCAAGTTTGGTCTTCCTTCTTCTTTTCCCTTCTCTACTGCCCCTTCTTAAATGATCCCAGATAAAATTTCTCTATTCCCTTCACAAGTTCTGCAGTTTTAGGGGTCTTATATTTTTCTTCCTCCACCCACCTGTCAGTTTGTCAGACTGTGGTAATTTATGTGTTGCTGTGATGTTGGAAGCTATGTCATCAGTATTTCAAATACCAAGAGGGTCATCCATGGTGGACGGGTTTCAGCAGAGCTTGCAGACTAAGACAGACTAGGAAGAATGGCCTGCAGATCTACTTCTCAAAATTCAATGCAAACCTTATGGATCACAACTGAACATTATCTGACTCTTACTTTAAACATGTCATTAAAAAAAAAAAAAAAACCCACTGCCATAGAGTCAATTCCAACTCATAGTGATCCCCTATGGGTATCTTTACAGAAGGAGATTGCCCCCATCTTCCTTCCATGGAGCGGCTGGTGGATTTGAACCACCAACCTTCGAACACGTCATCAGGAGGAGTTAATAGCTGGAGGAGGACATCGTGTTTGGCAAAGTAGAGGGTCAGTGGGGGTGATGGAGACCCTCGATAGGAAGGGTGGCACGATGCCCACATTTATGGACTCAAATGTTCCAGTGATGATGCAGGAGCAGGCAATGTTTCATTCTTGTATATACAAGTTACCACAATTTGGAGTTGACTCCATGGCAGCTATCTATCTACCTTTCTCTTGCATCCCCACACATGCCTATTGCAATACAGGAGATGTGGCAGGATCAAAATTCACCCATAAGATAACTTCAGAAAGAACAGTAGCAGGAGGATGAGGGGTTTTGAATAACTATGGCCAAAGTTGGCAATGGATAAGACCACTGGAGGGCAAGGGTAAGCAAAAACCTCACCTTGGCCACCCCAGTCCAAGGTTAAATGCACTGTTCCCAAACAATGTAAAATGTCAATTAAAATGGCAGTACAAACATAATCACCGTGTGACATAGGAGGCAGTGTGTATGTGAGCATATGGCTGCCACCCAAATTTTATTTGAGTCACTATAAGAAAGAGTCAAGCAAAATTCTGTTTAACCATGTCACAAAGTCTATTTCTTTATAGTTGAGATTACCTAATTAAGCCAGGTAAGAGTCCCTGTCTTGGCCCATCTCAGCCAAATTATAATGGAAAATCAAAGCTGTAGGCCCCAAAAATTGTCAGTGCTGCAATGTTTGCCCCTTTGTAAACAGAGCAACACCAGAACCTGTCCCCTACCAAAGCGGAGAGAAGACACCATGCCCCCTTTCCTCACCCGCTCTGCTCACTGCGGTTCCGAATGTCTACTGTGCAATGATCATCCCAACCCTGAAGACGCCATGCCCCCTTTCCTCACCCGCTCTGCTCACTGCAGTTCTGAATGTCTACTGTGCAATGATCATCCCAACCCTGAGGCCCTACAAAATCAGGAAATGCCTTCTGAAGCATCAAACAGAGATTAAATTGTCTTGCCTGTAGTTAATTTAAATTACAATTCTTTGAAAACTGGCATTGGATTACCAGTTCTCAAAGGACATGAAATTTTATCTAAGAGTAACTCTTTATGAACCAGAATGTGCGATTAACATGAACATTCTTTTTTTGGGTTAGATGCATAATGCTTTTTTTAAATTTTTTTAAGTGTATTGCATATAAAACCATAATTTACTTTGCAATGGAATATCATGATTTCAAACCGTTTTCACAAGTATATTTTCTCATCTGATACCAGTAACTCCTGGGAAATGCAGATATGTGGATAGCATTTCAGGCCACTGGATCCCTTCTACTCTTTCTGCTGTGCCCTCTGACTTTGGTGTACTTCTATTTCCAACTTGTAGCTCTCTTTCAGAGGATTGTCCTTGGGCTACTGGAGACCACTTCGCCCAGCTGGGTGAGGAAAACCCGGAAGTGTCTGGGAATTTACACTCCCCCATTCCATCCTGCAAAAACGGCAAGGAGGCCACATGTTCTGACCTTCTCTAACCCTACAAGGTGAAGGCAGGATTACCAGCAGTAACCCAAGGCCTATTACTGCAGGGCCAGACATGCTGCCTCCCTCCAGCCCTTTCACCAACCGTTCCTCCCAAAGCACCACCACCTCTCTCCTGGGTTCGATAATTTGCTGCAATGGCCACACAGAACTCACAGATTATGGAGTTTATTAGGGAAGCACCAGGCTACAATTCAAGCTCAGGAAAAATGCTCAGTCTCTCTCCCAGCCCACTGTCCCTCAGCCAACAGTCTCTCACAGTCTCTTTCCCAGCAATGCTGGTCCCTCGGTGTCTCACTCAGCAATGTGTGTCTCTTGCGCCTCTTTCCCAGCAGCACATGTCTCTTTCCGGGGTGCATGTCTCTTTCAGCAGCACATCTTCCTCAACCAGCAGTCTGAGAGAGTTCTGCCTCTAAGAGGCCTCCTTTTGAGCCCAGCAGGGTGGTCAAACTAGCTAATCATAGCATCAGAACTCTAAGCACCTGAGAGAGAGTGGGCACCTCCCAGAACATTGTTTTGCGCCACTCCCAACAGAAATAGTCCAGGTGGACAACTTCAGCAATCAGGAGCTCCTCAGTTGCTCATAGCAAATCCCACCTTGGAGTTTACAAAGACTTATGGGTAGAAAAGCCACACAAAGTAATTTACTACACTGCACATCCCCAGTCCTTAACCAGTCACTGATGGTGCAGAGTACAAAAAGCCCCACCCTCTTGCTTCAGAGTGGCACAACGATCGGGCATAACTCACACTGCAAAGCTCCCCTGCGGGATCCAGCTGCACTACCTGCCACAAGACTTGGCCTGTGATCACACTCTTGCTCCCCCTCCTCCCCTTCCCTACTGCTCTTCCCTGGGAGCACTTCCTCAATGCACTTAATTTACTCCTGTAGAGTCCAACCTAAGACCCAGGATAATGATCAGCCTCTTGCAAATGAAAACATGGAGAGTGACTTAGCCAAGATCAAACAGGCTGGGTCTAGAACCCGAGTCTTTTCATCAGTCAGCCAGCCATTCAGCCAGTACTTATTAAGCATCTAGTGCTCTGCTCAGAATGGGGAATAGAGAGATGGAGTCAGAAATGGTCCCTAACTCAGTAAACACACAGGCTAGTGAGAAAGACAGAAAGACCCAATGTGGAATTTTAGAGAGCAGTACTTTCCCACTGCAAGGACCTCAGAATATGAGGAGTCTTTGAGTCTTTCCAGGTTGACTCTGTCACGACTCCACTTGAAGGCAGGCACCACACAAACTAGAGGTGTCACAAGTCCAGCAACTGCTTTCTCTGCCCACCAGTGTTCCATGTCCAACAAACTGCAGGGGAGAGAGATGGGCAGAGAGAGGAGTAGAAGGACAAGGGCGTTTGATGGGATCCATGCTGGAGAATTAAAGAGGAATGGGCTAGACAGACCCAGGAAGAGCCTCTCATGGAAGAGGCAGCATTCCTACACTGGTTACACACCCTGGCAACGTCCGGGACACTGCCTAAAGCATCTCAGGTGCCAGCTTCCTGGGGAAGACATGAGGCCACCCTGCTTGTGTCGCCCATGACAAAGTGACTCTGGGGAAGAACCAGGACTGGTGGCCCAGCTGTCTGAATCTCTTTGATCCTGAGTCTGGCTCAGTTTGGCTGAGGCTCAGAGAGGTGAAGTAAAATAACCAAGTTTCTCCAGTCAGTAAGAAGGAAAGCTGAGATCTGAACCCAAGCTGCTTGACTCCAAAACCCATGCTTAAAGGATAACTAACAATAGGAAGGAAGGTTGGGCAATCTACTTCCATAGTGATACTGCCTTGGCAACCCAAGGAGGGGTCGCTATGAGTCGGGGGCCGACTCAATGGCACATAACAACAAAATAATAAAAAGGAAAGGAGAACAGTGTTCTTGTGAATGCTCAGTTCTCTCAGAATTTAGCACACTGATAAGTTAAGTTGAGTGAACACCTAAAATTAAAATAAATAATGTTGTTGTTGTTGTTGTTGTTATATGCTGTCGAGTCGGCCCCGACTCATAGCGACCCCTCCTTGGGTTTCTGAGGCAGTATCACTACGGAAGTAGGATTGCCCAACCTAATTCATGAGAGTAGTTAAATAGTACCAACCTGTTGTTTTTGTTGTTGTGAGGCACTGGGCTGATGCCTGGTCCTTCACCATCCTCACTATCATTCTATGCTCAAATTCATTGTTGTGGCCACTGTGTACTGTGAGTGCCTTCCAGCCTAGGAGGCTCATCTTCCAGCACTGTATTAGTCAATATTCTGTTGATCCATGGGGTTTTCACTGGCTAATTATCCTAAGTAGATAGCCAGGCCTTTCTTCCTAGTCTGTCTTCGTCTGGACATTCTGCTGAAGCAGATCCTCTGGTATTTGAAACACTGTTGGCATAGCTTTCAGCATCGTAGCAACATGCAAGCCACCACAGTACAATGAACTGACAGATGGGCAGTGGAGTACTGTCCTAGAATGTGCTAAATCATGGTTTGCACCAGGCCTTTTCAAAGAACTAGAGTAGCAAAATGACATAAACAGGGGCTCTTTACCCACATACAAGCAAGGGGAATCAGGAGGATGCCAGAAATGACAAAGCAGCCATTCTAACTTCATCTACACCACCACTCACTGCTATCAAGTCAATTCCAACTCATAGCGACCCCCACTGGGTTTCCAAGGCTGTAAATCTTTACAGAAGTAAACTGCCTCGTCTTCCTCCCACAGAGCAGCTGGTGGGTTTAAACCGCTGACTTTGGGGTTAACAACCAAATGGCTTACCCACTATACCACCAAAATTCCTTAACCTCATCCAGAAGAGGAAATACTCAATGAAACTAACTTGAGGTGAAACCCTAAAAGAACACACGGTAAAGCGGGGCAAGCAGTCCTGAACATATCTGGAAAATGACACCATGAAGTGATGGCTGAAGCGCTATAATATTTCTTCTGCTGCAAAACCCAACTCAGAACCTAACCCTTTTCAAAGCATAGAGAATAGGACAGACCTTGAAAGGACAGTCTGCGGGAGATGACAGGCAGCCCTTACCTCCTCTACCCTTTAGAAGGAGGCCCTGGGTGGTACAAATGGTTGACTCACTCTGCTGTTTATCAAAAGGTTGGAGAGTCAAGTCCACCCACAGGCACCTGAAAGAAAGACCTGGTGATTTGCTTCTGAAACATCAGCCACTAAAAACCCTGTGAAGCACAGCTCTACTCTGACACACAGGGGCCACCAAGAGTCAGAGTTGACTCAAGGGTGACTGGTACTCCTTAGAAATCTCCCTCTTCAGATCCTGGCAGGGAAATACAAACTTTTTACCTGGTACCCTCTTAGGGCTGCAAGGCCCATTTAAAATGCAAACAGCATGGTAGGGAAGGAAAGCCCCACATAAGTGAGTTAGCAGCCCTTGGATCTTCATGTCCATACATTCACTCACAAATGTGACTTTGGGCATTTCCTCCCATAGAAACTGTCATGCTGATCAGACCCCCTTCTCCAGGGTATGTTATGAGGACCCCCATGAACATGAGGAAGCACCATGCACATAGTAGATGCTTGGTACCATTATATTCTCTCTCCAGTAACAGAGAAAGAAAAGTCAAAGACAATAGGAAACAACTCTGTTGTGGACATAGAAAGAGGAGACTGAGGCTCCGGCTGTCCCTGGCTAGAACTAGCAACCAGGAGCATGCAAGTGAACTACATTCAACAGCTGGGTGCTGGTGTCCTTCCACCTCTACTCCACATAGATAAATCTAGGTGAGAGACACTCATGCCAGCAGACACCCAGATGAACTCAAGCTCTGGAAAGAAGCTGTGAGATCCCCAGACTCTCAAGAGCCCAGAACCTGGAAAGATACTTGTAGCACAAAGAACTAGGAAAGACTTAGCCCCTGACTCCTCTTATCAGTCATCCTCAGCTTTGCTGAAATGAGAATCTCTAACAGGGCTTGGCGTTTCTGATCCAGGCAGTGGACATGGATAGGATTCAAGCATTTGCTTTGCTAGCAAGTTCCCAGGTGATGCTGATACTGCTGGTCTGGGGACCAGAATTTGAGAACCACTATCCTCTATGCCCTCAGTCACCAACCTTATGAGAGATTCTCTGCCCTGAGCTAATGATGACTGTGGGCAACTCATTCCCCTCTCGGTGCCCCTGCACTTGAGTTGAGGGACCATGCTCAGTAACATGTGGGAGCCCTTCCAGCTCTGACATTCTGCACCTTTGCAAGTCTTGCCAATTCAGTGCATTGACTGCTAGTTCTGGGTTCAGAATGGGGAGAGACCAGGCATGCAGGAGTGACTGAGTGACAGGAAGAATCAACACAATGCAGAAAGAGCAAATGCTGCATTTTGTGGCTACTGCCCTAATTTTCCTCCACACTCTAAAAGTGCTCTCCTGACTTCAGTTAAGCTTGCTCTGGGTTCCTGAGCTTGGCAGATATTTAAAATAAAAAATGAGCTGTTTGGCCAGGTGGAGTTTTCCTAAACGTTCTCCCTGGAAAAGAACTCAGCCCCTCTGGCTGTGCTTCTCTGACTCAATAGTGACATCTGGTGGTCATCAAGGTGCATTCCGGACCCTGATAACACCCACACATCCTTCTGAAAATACAGCACGTAAAGGGGGTGGCTAAGTTCCCATAAATCAGCCCATTTATCAATCACCTATCGCTCACCTGCACTGTCTGAAAGAAATTATTCTCTTGGTTGAATTCCAGAAGCATTAAAACCTCTGACTCCTAGTTTAAATCTCTATTCATTGACCCATTTGAAAGGATATAATCCTTTGGAGACCGACAATCCCACTGTGGTTGCAGCATCTTAACTAATATTCATATTTAAACTGTTTGGTTAAAGTAATGCATCAAAGCATTTGGCAGGGGAAAAAAAACTACAGCCTAACTCTGCTTCCAATGATTTGATCTAAGCAAATAAATAAGTTATTTTCATTTTCAGTTTAACATAACAAGAATATTTTTACATGATAATTTGCTTTTAAAAATTCTAGCTGTGAAGTTGAATAACAGTGCATGGAGCTGCCTGTCATCTCATATTTATGTTCCAATCCCAGTTTTGACAGTTCCCACGGGCTCTAGACTGCTTGCTACAGATATTCCAGGCCATGTTTAGGGAGAAACATGGTAGGTAGAAAACCCAGCCCCAGACCCAAGAAAGAATAAAGAACTCTTAACAGAGCTTTGCACTCCTTACTGTGAGGCAAGTTTTACAACTTACAGAAACGATCGACCAAGCCCTCGCTACCCGTCCCCTTGTCTCTTGAATTTGTTGTTGTTAGCTGTCGTGGAATCTGGAATCTTCCCTGACTCAGAACAGCACCATGCACAAGAGAACAAAACATGGCCTGGTCTGGTACTGTCCCATGACTGGTGCAGATCAAACCAATGTGACCTACAGGCAGCCCTCAGAGATACTGCAGGTTCAGTTCCAGACCACTGCAATAAAATGAAATCACCATAAAGTGAGTCACACAAATATTTTGGTTTCCCACTGCATATAAAACTTATGTTCACAATATACTGTAGTCTATTAAGTGTGTGAGAGTATTATGAAAAAGTTTGAAACATTGTGAGAATGACCAAAACATGACACAGAGACAAAATGAGTGCGTGCTGTTGGAAAAATGGTGCTGACAGACTTGTTCAACACAGGGTTGTCACAAACCTCCAGTCTGCACGAAGTGCAGTATCCGTGAAGCACGATGCAGTGACACAATAAAACAAGGCATGCCTGTACAGGGTTTTCTTTGGCTGACTTCCCAAAGGAAACCCCCAGGCCTTTCTTCCTGCTCCATCTTAGTCCAGAAGCTCTGCGGAAAACTATTCAGCACCATGGCAACATGAGCCCGCACTGACAGATGGGCGGTGCCTGCACAGGAAGAGCGCTGGCTGGGAATCCAGTCTCCCCTACGGAAGGCAGAAAGTCCACCTCTGAACTGTCAACACCTCAACAGCCCAGTTCACCTTATCACTCTCTGCCTGGCTGTGTTACTCCCCTGGCGGTGAGCTCTCTGAAGGCATAGCTGCTGTCCTATTATTCCCTGCTGAATCCTGGCATCTCTCACAGCACCTGACACCTAGATGGGGCTCAATAAATATCTGTGGCTGAGTCAAACCTTCATTAAATAGTGGTACAACAGAAGTTTGTGTCAAATTCAGAACCATAGCCAGAGCTTCTTAGTCTTTTACAGAAAGGCTGATATATATACATTCATATTTTACAGATACTAATTGTTGACAACATGATTTGGTGGCTCGACAAATTGAAACTGACACCATCAACCTGCTCAATCCATTTATAATCTTTCATCATCAACTTAAGGAACTTTGTCAAGAGAACAGGGCCAGCTTCCCTGGTGAGGCCAGCAGCTTGCCTCCTATTAGTGATGAGCGTCACAAGCAAACAGACTGGCCCAGCATATTCCATCGCACCCGCCAGGCGAACATCAAAAGCAAACATCACAAGCTAATGTAAGGAAAGACAACTCAAGTCAGTGCACATTTAGTGAGCACATGTTCTGTTAACTAGTTTCTCTACCACGGTCCTTGCCACAGCCTACCTTCCAAACAGCTCCTAACTCAGTCTTTCCAGAATGCCAATCACTCAGATTACCCCCATTTAATATTCTTCAGGAGTTTCTCCCTTCTCTCCACAACATGTCATTCTAGGCCCTTCAGGATCTGGGGGTCTTGCCTACCCTTCTCCCACTTCCTGTTATGACACACATACACACACACACACACACACACACCTTCAATAGTATCACAGCCCCTCCATTTCCCCAGACTGACTGAGGAGTCTCTACCCTCAGGACCTTTACAAATTGCTGACCCCCTGTTCCTGAAACACTTTTCTGTGCCAATTCAGCTGTATAATTCCTGCAAGACTTAGCTCTATGGTCTTCTGCCTGGTGTGGTATGCCACCAAAAAGATATGTCCAGATCCAAAAGGGATCTTATTTGGAAAAAGGGTTTTACAGAACCTAAGTCAGGCTCTTGAGGTAAGATCAGCCTGGATTACCTGGATGGGCTCTCAATCCAATGACAGGTGTCCTTATAGAGACACACCAAGAAGAGACAGAGCAAGTAAGAGAAGACTACAAGAAGATGGAGGCAGAGATTGCAGCGATGCAGCCACAAGCCAACAAAAGCCTGGGGGTACCGGGAGCTGGAGAGATTCTCCCCCTAGAGCCTCTGGAGGGAGGAAGGCCCTGCCAACACCTTGATTGCAGACTTCTGGCCTCCAGAATTGTGAGATAATACAGTTCTACTATTTGAGCCCCCAATATATGGTGAACTAAGTATATATCCCAGGAGCTCTGGTGCTGCAGTAGTTAAGGCATTTGTCTGCTTACCCAAAGTTCGGTAATTTGAACCCACCAGCTGCTCTGCCAGAGAAAGATGAGGCAATCTGCTTCCATAAAGATTTACAGGCTTGGATATCCTCTGGGGGTCGCTATGAGTCCGAATCAACTCTGGCAGTGGATTTGGTTTTATTTGCGGTGTATCCCTGGCTTTCCTTTTTACTGTTCCCTGCTAGTTAACCACCTGCATGTTGCCTTTGTCGTGCAGTTTTGCAATTGCAATTTGACTCTGTTGCCATCCACACTGAACACTGAGTCCTGGAAGACAGGGACTGTCTCTTCCATGACCTTCTGCCAGGTTCCAGCACAGACCTTCACACCGAGCAGAGTCGAGTCCCTCCTTTCAGGAGTCACAGGGATGTCAGCAGGCCAAGGATCAAACTTTGTCTTCAAAATTCCTAAATCCCCCACAAATGTCTTCTGAAAACAAGCCTGTCAGTCCCTTCCATGCCTCCTTGCTCAAAGCTCCTCATAGCCTTCAATTAATTCCTCAATTTCTTTGTCGACAAAGCTATCACCACCCACTTAGCTGGCCACCCAATCATGAATCTCATTTCTTTGTGGAAGGGTGACAAGCCCTTAAAATTACTCATAAGTAATTTCCTCAGGTTTCAAACCTACATTCACTGTTTCAGGCTTGAGCACACCTACTGCCTGTGGGCACACCTGCCTTGTGTGCACTTACATTATTTCTCTCTTTTTCCTTTAGCTTAAGCATTGAATGCGCATGCACCATGACTCTAGAGGAAGCGTTAAATTAACAAATGGAAGGATGAGAAGTGCTTACTACAGCCTAAGCTTCTTGCTAAGCTTCATGAAGAAACCATAGCAAATAAGGCTCAGTCCCTGACTTCCAGGAGCTTAAAGTCGAGTTGAATTACATCTCAATAAAGCTATTAACTCTAATAATGAAAGAAAAACAAAGAAACAATGGGAGAAGGGGTCACCATCTCAAAAAGATCAGGAACTAAGATATCCTCAAATAAATAAATGAAACCATTGCCTGTGAGCCAATTCTGACTCACAGCAACCCTGTTCGACAGAGTACAACTGCCCCATAGGTTAGCAAGGCTGTAAATCTTTATGGAAGCAGACTGCCACACTTTTCTCCCACAGAGCAGCTAGTGAGTTTGAACTGCTGATCTTTCAGTTAGCAGCCAAGTATTTAACCACTGCACCACCAAGACTCCTTGAATATATCTTAGAGGGAGACACTATCTAATAAGAAACTCAAACCTTGCTTCAACAACAGCTGCAGTTCCTGTTGTTTCTCTGAAAAAGCAGTACATACGTTTATTACAGGAGTTCTGGTGGCGTAGTGCCTAAGGCATCTGACGGCTAACCAGAAGGCTGGTGGTTCAAACCCACCAGCCGCTCTACAGAAGAAGGGTTGGGCAATCTACTTCTATAGTGATGCTGCCTCCGAAACCCAAGGAGGGGTCACTATGAGTCGGGTCCAACTCGACGGCAGTGAGTGGTAGTGTATGTTTATTATGTGGCTGCACTGTTCTACATGTTCTCCACATTCTCCATCCTTTAAGTTTAACGAGGACCCCATGCAGTAAAAGAACCCACTGCTGCTGAGTCAATAAGTTCTGTTTTACAGATGAGAACACTGAGGCACAGAGAAGTTCAGTGTCTTGTCCGTGATCACTCCCTACTCAGTGATGGAAGTCAAGTCCCAAGCCCAACTCCAATGCCCATCACCCAGTTGGATGGACCAGATACCCCCCTATGAAAAGATGACTCTCGACACCCAGGAGGAAGGCACAGTCTGAGTGCCAAGAGAGTGGTCCAGACAGTGAATGCCCTCGCCTGACACTGGGAGTAGGAGCTGAGGGCCTGTATCTCAGCACTGGACGCACGGCCGCGGGGGAAATGAAGTCCATTCAGGATGTCCTCAGCAACTGAGCAAGCTAATGAATCTGGCTCTGGGCATGCCAAGAAGCACTCAGGCAGAAAGATCCACGTTTATTTTCAGGCCCAGAACAAATTTGATTGGGCAGCAAGATCTGCCTCTAACGCAATCTCTTCTACTGGACACAATGGAAACATTGATACCATTGTTTCTCCACGTGTGTTGCATGGGATGTGGCTTCTGCCAGACATTAAGGGGAGATCAGGTGAGGAGGAGAGGGCTGCATGGTTAAATCAGGCCTGCAATGTTTAACGGGACAGAACTGAGGTTGCTTGACTGGGGACTTGTCACAACCTCTGCTGTGCTCACATGTACTGAGAATCTCCTGAAGGTGCAAGGACTAAAACACTCACCAAACTCTGTTCACAACTACAATTTACAACACATCGTGTGTCTCACTGAACTCACTTCCAGGCCATTGCCTACTCTTCCACCTTCCTCCTTATTACCCACCAAACTCCTATGCCATTTCCTTCCAGAAATATTTCCTGGATTCCTCAAACTAACTTAGGGTCTCTTGCTTTAGGCTTCCTAGACCCCCACCCCACCCCGATCCACCACTGTGGCATGTGACTTACATTATTAATTATCAAGTATTCCATCCTCTGCCTTGCTTGCTAATCCGTGAGCTTGGTGGGGCTCTTATCATGATATCCCCAGGCTCTAGCACTCTGCCTGGCACATAGTGGTTGCTCAGTAAAATAGTGGCTCAAAGAATGAATGAGATGCAATCTACCTCTTATAACCTCCTCTGCCCTCTGGAGACCTGTAAGAGCATGGTCTCTGCTGGCAATGCCAATGAATGCTTGCCTTGCTCAGAGGCTCCCCCACACCCCCCTGTTTTGGTTCTCTAGTTCTACTGTAACAGACACATCACAAATGTACACCTTTAACAAACAGAGATTTATTCTCTTACAGTTTTGGAAGCTAAAAGTTTGAGTTCAAAGTGCCAGCTCTAGGGGCCGGGTGAAGGCCGCTCCACCTTAGGCTTCATCTCTGCCTCTGCTTCCAGCCCAATGGAGCTAGAGGCGTCTTTTCATTCAGGCAGCTGCTGGCTGCTGAGGCTGGCAAGCCCAAGGTCAACAAGCAAAATGGCACAGTCCCGAGATTATCAAGCAACACAGCAGGCCAATAGTTCAAGTCCAGAAACAGCCCCACAATTGGCAGACAACATGGCAGGCCACTCACTGACGACTTGGCCAAATGCAGGATCCAGATGTGCCAAGAAGCTAGAGACCTTTCTCAAAGCTTCTTCTTATATACAGGAAGCAGACCACATTCCTAAGGAAGCTACTCAGCTGCTCACAGTAGATTCCACCATGGAGTTGACTACCAGTCTCATCATGGGGAATGACTACATCCAGCTGCTCAGTCACTCAAAACCAGGCCCAGCCAAGTTGACACATAACCATAACTACCACTCCTCCTAAAGGAGTCAGCCCACTCACAGTCCTCCTGTCTACACGGCTGTGTTCAACCTTAGAGCTCTGCCCCTCTCCTTAGGCACAACATATGCAACAGGCTTGAGCACCTGACCCTAAGGTGCCCCATGTAGGGGCTATGTAAAGATGAGATGGACCAGTCAGACTCTCCATTTCAGGAAATGGAAATAAGACTCACAGAGAAGATGCCCGTTGGTGGTGAACAACGAGGAAGTAGCATTTGCAATCTGAACAGGAGCATTCAAGATGGCCAAGGGCAAGCCAGCACTATCAGGGGACAGAACCACTAGGAAGCAAAACTACTCTTCAGAGAAATGGGAATGAAGCACAGGCACAGAAACAGAAATGGAGAAAGGAAAGGCAGAAAATGTAAGAGTGAGAGGAGACATCACCTGGTGGTGTTGTTAGGTGCTGCCAAGTCAGCTCCAATTCATAGCAACCCTATGTACAACAGAACGAAACAATGCCTGATCCTAAGCCAACCTCACAAAACTTTCTATATCTGAGCCCACTGTTACAGCCACTGTGTCAATCCATCTCCTTGAGGGCCTTCCACTTTTTCGCTGGCCCTCCACTTTACCAAGCATGATATCCTTTTCCATGGAATGGTCCCACTGACAACATGACCAAAGTAGATGAGATGAAGTCTGGGCCATTCTCACTTCTAAGGAGCATTCTAGCTGCACTTCTTCCAGGACAAATTTGCATCAACTAGAGTCATCTAGGAGGCTAGGAGGCTGGTAGCATAGTGCCTAAGGCACTTAACTGCTAACCAGAAGGCTGATAGTTCAAACCCACCAGCCACTCCTCGGAAGGGAGGTTGGGCAATCTACTTCCGTAGTGATAATGCCTTGGAAACCCAAGGAGGAGTCGCTACGAGTCAAGGCCAACTTGATGGCACATAACAACAACAGAGTCATCTAAAATCCAGAGCCACCTTTCAGGTCCTGTCTTTGAAATCTATAATCTGCCTTGTTTGGTACAGTAACTATTAATTATTTAAGTGTGAATTAAAATGGATGAAAATTAAAATTCACTTCCTCTGTTGCACTTGCCACATTTCAAGTGCTTGATAGTAACATGTGCCTAATGGCTACCATATTGGGCAGCATGGATAGCAAACATTTTCTTCATCACAGAAGGCTTTATAGGAGAGTAACATCCTTATCTTTATAGCAAAGCCCACTTACCTTGAATGATGCAAGTTCAACATAAGGAGCTCCACTTCTGACAACTGAAGGAATCCAACCTGAACACCCATTACATGATTCAGTCCTTTATTCAATCAACATCAACTTTGTATTGAGCCCTGTCATATACAAGCCATCTTTTAGCAGCAGGGATACATCAGTGAACTGAACAGGTTCCAGACCTAGTGGAACTCCAGTTATAACCCTCCAAACATTAGCAAGTCTTGTCCCCATTTGCTGAGTCTTCTTTTCTCTTCTTCACAATGCCTTATAAAGCTTAGTGCTCATAACTGCACATAGTATTCCAAACAGGCAGCGTACAGTTCAATGGAATATTATCCCACTTGCTCCCAACACTGAATCTCTATTAACTCAGCCTGAGAATGTGTTTATTTTTAAGGAGCCAGTCATACCATATGGCTGGTTTGACTTAGCAAGTAGCCCCCCCCCCCAAAAAAAAAAAAAGTATAAAAGTTCTTTCTAACTGGAGCTGCTCTTTAGCTTATCCATCCCCAGCTTGTACTTATGCAACTGGTGTGTAAACCAAATGCAAATTTTCACATTTATCCCTGTTAAAGAACCTCTAAGTCAGCATCAAGCCATGGTATTTTCAACTGCCTCGTGTGCATGAAAGAGCTCGACAGTGAATAAGGAAGACCAAAGAAGAGTTAATGCTACTGAGTTGCAGTGTTGGCAAAGAATGCTGAAAGTACCATGGACTGCTAAAAGAACTAACAAATCTGACCTGCAAGAAGTGCAGCCAGAATGCTCCTTGGAAGTTAGAAGGGCCAGACATCGTCTCACCTACTTTGGTCATGCTGTCAGAAGGGACCATTCTCTGGAGAAGGATGTCATGCTTGGTAAAGTGGAGAGTCAACTGAAGAGGTGAAGGCCCTCAATGAGATGGACAGGCATAGTGGCTGCAGCAATGGGCTCAGGTATAGTAAGGATCATGAAGCTGATGCAGGACTGGGCAATGTTTCGTTCTGTTGTACATAAGGTTGATATGAGTCAGAGATCACTCGATGGCACATAACAACAACAGTAAGTCAGCATCAATCCACTAATCTTCATTCTGCACACTTTTTGCAAGGATTCAAAATTATGAAGGTACCATGTGAAGCATAAAACAACATAAATGTTCTAAAACATGGAAGACGTGACTCATCAGCCCTCAGTTGCATGGGGCACCATCAATGTGTCAAGCCTTGCCTGGGTGTGTGTTCCCATCCAATCATTACAATTGCCCTGTAAGGCTACTACTCCATGTTACAGGTGAGGAGACAGGCTCAGAGAGGTTAAGTGGCTGGCCCTTTATCACACAGCATGGAAGTGACTGAGCTAGAATTTAAATCAAAAGTCTTTTAACCAAAGGCCAAAATTCTCTCTGCAATGCCTTAATTTCTATTCTCTCCCCTGGGATGTCTCTACTTCACAGCTCCAGTGGTCTCAAAGGGCCCCTGCATTTACAATGTTCCCTTACACCTGCCTTCTATCAAAACACTTCTTTCTTTCACAAAAACATACCAATAGCAGGTAGCAGTTTAAAGCTGATTCTCCTTAGAGAGATTTATGTTTCAACTTGGAGCAGGCAAACTATGGCTCACAAGCTGGCCAGCTCTTTGATTTTGTACAGTCTTTGAGCTAAGCATGGTTTCCACATTTTTAAATGGTTGAAAAAAAAATCCAAAAAGAATACTTTGTAACACACAAAAATTACGTGAAACTAATATTTCAGTGTCTATGTATAAGCTCATATTGGAGCACAGCCACATGCATCCTTTCATACCTTACCTATGGCTGTTACATCCCTACAGTCATGACGTTGAACAGTCCAAGACAGACCTGTGCCCCAGGAGGCCAAAACGCTTTATTCTCTGGATCTTGACGGAAGACATTTGAAGACCCCGGAACTAAGCTAACAGTGTGTATTCTGCCTGTGAACCTCAGGCACTGATCATGACGGAAGCAGGTGATTCCAAAGTTGGCTTCAACGCCTGGTCCCTGGGTTCGGCGCATTGTGAAGAAAGGCCACAGGAAGTGCTTCAGGGAATAAAGCTGGGTGGGTAAGGAAGAGGTGTTGTGACATCCTCAGAGATTCAAACTGCTCAATGTGGTCCTACCAGCTAGAATCTCAAATCTAAGCAATACTTCATAGGAGAACATGTCAGTAAGATGAATGCCTGCAGTAAGTATTGATATTAGCAACCAAGAAGAGTAACCCAACCAATTAGACTGAGGAACGTGCAACAGCTATGCACTCTGCAGCCTCATCCACTCCAGCGTTATCTGCTGATGAATATGCCATTTTTATTAGCCTCTTAACTTTGACTTGGGCAGTTTCTTTGGTCTTCTAGCACCACTACAAAGAGATCCATTATACTCTGACCACCCCACAAAAGGAATTATTCCCTGATTCTTCCTTGACATCTTTCCAACAAGTGTAGACACAGAAGCAGACATTCATGCTGCCGGCCCTTTACCCTTGTTCTTCCTCCCTTCTCTTCAGCAATCAGCAAGAGAAATGACCACATCCCACACTATGACTCGGTACCCACACGTAAAGGCAGCCATCTTCTTCATGCTATTCTCTAAAATATGAGAGAAAGAGAAAATGGGGGTGCTTCTGGGGGGGCGGGGTGTATGTGTGTTTAGTTGTTTTTTGTTTCTTTCGGGGGTTTTTATGGTTTGTTTGTTTGTTTGTTTTTGGCTCACAGCTAAATTTAATGCTTAAGTACTACAACTCTCCTTAGCCTTGTTCTTGTTGTTGGTAAGTGTCATCGCATCATCTCCAACTCATAGCCACCCGAGGCACAACAGAATGAAACACTGCCCAGTCCTGTGCCATCTCACAATCCTTGCTGTGCCTGAGCCCAAGGCTGCAGCCACTGTGTCAACCCATCTCGTTGAGGGTCTTCCCCTTTTTCACTGACTCTCTGCTTTACCAAGCATGATAGCCTTTTCCAGGGAATGGTCCCTTTTTACAGCACAACCAAAGTAGGTGAGACAAGTCTGGCCATTCTCACTTCCAAGGAGTATTCTGGCTGCCCTTCCTCCAGGACAGACTCGTTAGTTCTTTTAGCAGTCCATGGTACTTTTAGCACTCTTTGCCAACACCACAACTCAAAAGCATCAACTCCTCTTCAGTCTTCCTTTTTGATTGTCCAGCTCTCACATGTAAATGAGGCGACTGAAAATGTCATGCCTTGTGTCAAGCACACCTTAGTCTTCAAGGAAACATCTTTGCTCTTCAGCACTTGACAGAGGTCCTTTGCAGCAGATTTGCCCAATGCTATATAACGTATGATATCTTGGCTGCTGCTTCCATTGGTGTTGATTGTAGAACCAAGTAATATGAAGTCTTTGACAACTTCACTCTTCTTTCCACTTATCACAATGCTGCTTATTGGTCCCACTGTGAGGATTTTTGTTTTCTTTATACTGAGGTGTAATATCCATACTGCAAATTACAGTCTTCAATCTTCATCATAAGTGTTTCAAATCATCCTCACTTTCAGCAAGCAAAGTTGTGTTGTCTGCATAACGCAGGTTGTTAATGAGTCTTCCTCCAATCCTGATGCCATATTCTTCTTCATATAGTCCAGCTTCTCAGATTATTTGCTCAGCATACAGACTGAATAAGTATGATGAAAGGATACAACCCTGACACACTCCCTTCTTGATTTTAAACCATGCAGTGTCCCCTTGCTCTGTTTGAACAACAGCCTCCTGGGCTATATACAAGTTCCTCATGAGCACAATTAAGTATTCTGGAATTCCCATTCTTCTCAAAGTTATCCCTAATTTGTTATGACCCACACAATTGAACGTTTTTGCATAGTCAATAAAACACAAGTAATCATCTTTCCTTGCTTTCAGCAATACCCATCTGACATCAGCAATGATATCCCTCGTTCCACATCCTCTTCTGAATCCAACTTGCATTTCTGGAAGTTCTCTGTCAATATACTGCTGTAACCATTTTTGAATTATCTTACCTGCCTGAGATATTAATGATATTGTTTGAAAATTTCCACATTCTGTGGGATCACCTTTCTTTGCAATGGGTACAAATAGGGATCTTTTCCAGTCATTTGGCCAGGTAGTTGTCTTCTAAATCTCTTGGCATAGCCAATGAGTGCCTCTAGTGCAGCATCCATTTGTTGAAACATCTCAGTGGGTATCCCATCAATTGCTGGAGCCTTGTTTTTCACCACTTCCCTCAGTGCAGCCTATAATTTTGATATTACCATCTTTTTGTCTCTGACACATCACTCTTGATGTTTTGTTCTTATTTCAATAACTCTTTTGTATAAGTAATGTTCAGTGTCATTCACCTTAAATGATTTTTTTGAAATCAGAACAATAAAAGGAGTAAAATTATAATGTATACACACTCATGTCTGTATGTGTCTGTGTGCATCTGTGTACATGAAGTCCCTAGGGGCTCAAATGACTTGCACTCAGTTGCTAACCTGAAGGGTGACACTTTGAACCCACTCACCAGCATCTGCAGAAGAAAATCTAGGCAATCTGCTTCCTTCAAGATTACAGCCAAGAAAACTCCATGAAGCAGTTCTACTCTGTAATGCACGGAGTTGTCATGAGCCAGAATCAACTCAACAGCAATAGGTTTGTTTGAGTTTTGGGGTTTTTTCCTGGGGGAAGGGGGGTATGTTTATGCTTACGTATATTTAAAAAAAAAAAAAAACACTGCTAACAAGTCATTTCCAACTCATAGCAACCCCCATTGGGTTTCCGAGGAGGTAAATCTTTACAGAAATAGACTGCCCAGTCTTCCTTCAGCGGAGTGGCTGGTAGGGTTCAACCACCAACCTTCTGGTTAGCAGTCAAATGCCTTAGTCATTGTGCCACCAGAGCTCCTTGGTTATGTATATAAGCAAAACCAATTGTATATAATAAAGAATGCTATACTTTGTAATAAAAATAACTGTTTACTATACATGGACAAGAGCCAGAACCTCTGCAAGGTGCTTTACATACCATATCATGTTTAATCTCCTATTCCTTATTGTCAGTAAATAAGGATGATTTACTAAGAGACCCTAATTGCAGTCTTAGTCCAAATTCCCAAGGTCAGCATCAAGATTTCAGGCATAAATTAGTTGCAGAGTGCAGCAAGAGACTTGGTCCGGGAGCTCCTGTGAAACCAACAGATGCACAGGACAAATGCAGACATCAAGGTGAGACTCAGGGAGGGGTCCTAGAGGCACTGTGTGGCCAAGGAGCATGGACGGGGCAAACATCCACTTATTCCCAAATGTTTGTGAGCATATCTCAACTCAAGGAGTTTAGGATTGAGGAGAGAATAGTACAGACCTTTACAACACAGAGAGAAACTGCTGTGGGGCTCCAGGTCACTTCAAGCTTCAGAGGGAATAATGGATTCAATGATCTAGGAACTCAACAGCCATTGATATAAGTGCTCAATACATGACAGGGCCTCTGGGAGTCAATGGGAATAAAGATGAGGCATGGCCACATCACTGCTCACCATCTAGACAGAATAAGCATTTAGGGAGACTTCCTGGAGGAAGTGGCATTATTGCTGAACCTTCATGATCAGGTCATATTTGGACTTGTTGGCAGAACCAGGGAGCAATCTCTGCTCTGGGCTTTCTATCATCCTGTGGACTGTGGACCGAGGTATCCCCTGCCTACCCCTGCCCCCTCTCTCTTTTACCTTGCACAGATGTTAACCTCCATCAGTTTCTTTGTCTTCTAACTCTGTTTTGTCATCTGCTTTCCTAAGGATTCAACTGGCACACTGGTCAACTCTTCCAGTTTACAGACGAGGAAACTGACCCCCCAAAGAGGGAGTCAATCCCCCTCAGAAAGTCCATGTTAGAGCAGAATGCATGAATTTCCAAGCTCTAGTCCAGTGCTCTGCCCATACCCCACTGTTCTCTGCACCCAGGAAGGCCGGCTGGTGGCTGATGTAATCCCTGCAGTCAAGCATCTTACACATATAGACTCAGCAATTGCTTTACTAGGTGTTCAGAACCCCAGTTACATCTTCACACCTCCACTGGCTGTACTATAAACTGAGAAGACACTGGCTTTGCAGAAGCTCCCAGGGACTGAGTGAAGTGGAATAAAGTACTTCTTGCAGCTGGAAGAAAAGCCATAAATAACAACAAAACTGTGCAGTCAGCTTTCATTTATCAGGGCAAATGGATAGGTGCACTGGTGCAGATACTCAGCCCCGGGGCTTCTATAACTATCAGAGAAGCAGTAACACACGGGGCTGGAATGAGGGGGAGAGGTAGTTTTGAGAGCAGCTCCAGATAAGCCATGAGGAGAGAGACCCTACTGAGCCAGGGCAGTCAGGCCAGCCCTCTTAATGTGTGCTTTTGTAAATATACAAAGAGCATGTGAAGCAGTCCACAGACACATGGCTTTTAAGCTTATGAACAAATAGATGTTCAACCTCACTGAAAATTACAGCAATGCAAAAGTAAATTCACAATGAGATACCATTGGAAAATACAGATATGTTAAGATCACTATGTAGTAGTGAAGCCAAAAACCAAACCCACTGACATCAAGTTGATTCCAACTCATAGCAACCCTATAGGACAGAGTAGAACTGCCCCATAGGGTTTCTAAGGCTGTAACTATTGATGGAAGCCAACTGACACAGCTTTCTCCAGCAGAGTGGCTGGTGGGTTAGAACCGCCAACCCTTCAGTTAGCAGCTGAATGCCTTAATCACAGCACCACCAGAGCTCTTTCAGTATTGGTGAAGAGGCCAGAGCAACAGACACCCTCACATCCTGTTGGTGCAAATGTGAATTGTTGACATGTCTCCAGAAGGCAACGTGACAATTTCTACTGAAATGTAAAGTGCCTGCCTTCTTGGCCCCAGCCATCCTATTTCTAAGACTCTGTAATGCAGATCTACCTGCACAGGTGCACAAATGCACAATACACACATGGTAGAAAAGTTTGAAATACCTGGTTACTGCAAACAAACTAAATCATCATTATTAGAAGAATGGTTAAAGAGATTACAGTATGCAATGACATGCAATGGAAGATTATGTACCTGTGACAAAGAATGAGGAAGGTCCAATGTGTTGATATGAAAAATCACAGACATACAGTTAATATCAAAAGGAAAGATACAGAAGTGGGCTATCATTGGTTTAAAAATAAATATATGTGTATAAATTTGTGTGTGTATGCTTATACATGCAGAAAAATATTTTTGGAAGAAACTGGTAAAAAATAGTTAGGCTGAGAAGGAACTGATGGCGGGAAGAAGACTTGGTTTCCACTGCATAATGTTTATGCCCTTTGTATTTTACCATGTCTTTGTCTTATTCATTTGAAAAAAAAAAAAATATTGTGCTTTCCTCCTTATAACAGTGCTCATGCAGCAAAAGTAAAACAGCAACAACAACAACAATAATAGCAACCAACTTCTGGACAGAAATTTACACTCTCTATTACACTTACTTGCCCCAGGGTTACAGGTGAGGAGAGACAACTCAGGGACTCCCAAAGTAGCAGGCGGGAAGAGCAGGAGAAAGGGGATTAAAAGCCAGGAAGCCAGAGAGAAGAGCAATCAGCCGAAGGGATTAGGTGAGGAGAGGAAACTCAG
>NW_006921644.1:6474470-6480639 GCF_000298275.1 Orycteropus afer afer | reverse complement strand
GGTGGCTGCGATGATGGGCTCAAGTATAGCAGGGATTGTGGGGCTGGCGCAGGATCGGGCAGTGTTTTGTTCTGCTGTGCATGGGATCGCTATGAGTTGGAAACAATGCAACGGCACTTAACAACAACAACAACATTACACTTTCCCATCCATTTAATGTGAGCAGAGAGGAAACTTTCTACCCCTATTTTTCAAATTAAAAAATTAGAGACAAATGGGGGTGCATAAGTTGCCAAGGTCACTGAAGAGATCATGTGGAAGAGATGTGAATTCCTGGCCTGTGTTTACCATTGCTCATACCCACGTCTTCAAGTGAAGCAGTGGTAGAAGGAGGACCCTGGCTTCCAAGCTCCAGATCCTGGGGCTTTCTCTGTATATCTTCTCCCACCGCCTCATAAGAAAGAAAAGCATTGGCGTCCATTTTAAAAAGCAGTGGAGCAACAATGAAATGTGTAAATACAGTAAAGAAACAAATGTTGGGCAAGAAGAATGAGGCACAAAGGCCTTTGAGCTACAGAAGGTGGCATAGGGTGGAAGAGGCTGAGACAACACCAGAGAAGGATGATCCCACCTCCTCTAGAAGTGATCCTTCTTAATTCTGTCTGAATTCTCTGCTGAAGATTGTCATCCCCTGACACAAGAAAAAAATATGAACCTCCTAACCCAAGAAGCAGTTGCTTGAAAAGAAGGTATACTGTGTGGTATAAAATCAGGAAAAGTATATAGCAGGGTTGTATCCTTTCACCATACTTATTCAATCTGTATGTGGAGCAAATAATATGAGAAACTGGACTATATGAAGAAGAACACGACATGAAGACTGAAGGAAGACTCATTAATAACCTGTGATATGCAGATGACACAACTTTGTTCGCTGAAAGTGAAGATGACTTGAAGCACTCACTGATGAAGATCAAAGACTGTAGCCATCAGTATGGATTATATGTCAACATAAAGAAAACAACAATCCTCACAACTGGACCAATAAATAGTATCATGAGAAACAGAGAAAAGACTGAATTTGTCAAGGATTTCCTTTTAGTTGTACCCATAATCAATGCCTATCAAAGCCACAGTCAAGAAATCAAAAGAAAAAAAAAAAAGAAAGAAAGAAAGAAAGAAATCAAATGCCCTATTGCATTAGGAAAATCTGCTGCAAACAATCTTTTAAAGTGTTAAAAAGCAAAGATGTCACTTGGAGGACTAAGGTGTGTCTGACCCAAACTCACTGCTATCAAGTTGATTCCAGCTCATAAAGACCCTATAGGACAGAGTAGAACTGCCCCATAGGGTTTCCAAGGCTGTAAATCTTTATGGAAGCATAGTGTCTCATCTTTCTCCCAGAGAGCTGCTGGTAGGTTTGAACCACTGACCTTCTGGGTAACAGCCCACTACTTTAACTACAGCACCACCAGAGCTGCTTTGTCTGACCCAAGCCATGTTATTTTCAATACTAAACCTGGACAATGAATAAGGAAAACCAAAGAAAAAATGGATGCATTTGAATTATGATGTTAGGCAAAAAATACTGAATATGGAATATATTATCATGGACTGCCAGAATAATGAACAAGTGTGTCTTGGAGGAAGTACTGCCAGAATGCTCCTTCACACTGCTGTCAAGTCAGATCCAACGCATAGCAACCCCTCCTTGGGTTTCCGAGGAGGTATCACTACAGAAATAGATTGCCCAACCTTCCTTCTGAGGAGTGGCTATTGGGTTTGAACCGCCAGCCTTCTGGTTAGCAGTCAAATGCCTTAGGCACTATGCCACCAGAGCTCCCAGAATGCTCCTTAGAAGCAAGGATAACAAAACTTCATCTTATGTACTTTGGGCATGTCTTCAAGAGTGATTAGTCCCTGGAGAAGGACATCATGCTTGGTAAAGTAGAGGGTCAGCAAAATAGAGGAAGACCCTCAACAAGATGGACTGACACAGCAACAATGGGCTCAAACATCAGTGTATGGTGCAAGATTGCACAGTGTTTCATTCTGTTGCACACAGGGTCACTATGCGATGGAACTGAGCTAATGGCACCTAACAAGAACAATAACCCATAGCTTAAGGAACTTGGTGGCATAAAGCTTAAGTGTTTAGCTGCTAACTAAAAAGTTGTTAATTTGAAATCATCTGCCACTCCACAAGTGAAAGATGTGGCAGTCTTCTTTCATAAAGACTATAGCTTTGGAAACCCTATGTTGTTGTTGTTGTTGTTATGTGCTGTGGAGTTGGAGCCGACTCACAGAGACCCCTTCTTGGGTTTCCCAGGCAGTATCACTACAGAAGTAGATTGCCCAACCTTCCTTCCAAGGACTGGCCGGTGGGTTTGAACCACCAGCCTTGTGGTTAGCAGTCAAGTGCCAGAGCTCCCTGGAAATCCTATAGAGTAGTTCTACTCTGTCCTATAGCGTCATTGAGTCAAAATCAACTTATGGCAATGGATTTGTTCTTTTGTTTTGGTTTGTTTTCACCTTTATTGTAGTGAAAACATGCACACCAAGACACTCCCCAGTGTTCCACAACCTGCACATTTACAGCTCAGGGACACGATGACATTTTTCATGTTGTGCCACCATTATCACTATCCTTTTCCAAAATATTCCACCAGGGTTTGTTTTTTTTTAACCCATTTCTTTGTCCTCACTTTGCCTATATTTGGACTTGATTTCCTCTCAAGAAAGGCTGTGGGGATTTCCTGGGGAATCAAAGAAGGTTTCCAGGTGACATGTGTCACCAGATGTGGTGAGGAGGAAGATAATGGGGAGGGTTATCAAATTAGTTATCAAATCTTTAACAAGATGGATTGACTAAATGGCTACAACAGTGGGCTCACACATAGCAATGATTGTGAGGATGGTACCCGATTAAGGGTGTTGCATCCCATTCTTATCCTCTTACAACTCATTGTCTGATGACATCAGGGGAGATGGCTACATCATTATGTAACTGCTAAATTACATCTAATGCTACCTCATTAGCATCACAGAACCAAAACTAAACCCACTGTCATTGAGTTAACAACACATAGGATAACATATAGTATAATTACATCAGATGCATCAAAATGGAGGATAATTACATAATACTGAGAATCACGGCCTAGTGAAGTTAACACTTATTTTGGGGGAACACAATTCCATCTATGACAGTCACTATGAGTTGGAACTGACTTGATGGCACCTAACAACAACAGACCAGTTAAAAGAGAAGGACCTCTGTCATTCATGCCCTTGAGGAAACACTGGAACTGAGCCCTTGAGATGAGATGGCCTGCACTTAAGAGCCCTCTGTTGCTGAATAAGCAAATCAATGCATGGAGCGGGCTTCTTTCTTTGGAAAAATGTTGAAATATTAAACCTTGTTTCAGCTTTCATAACTAATCAGCAATGCATAATCCTTGAGGGAAGGTTCATAATTTAACAATCTACTGTTAAGGAAAAAACAAAATATATGAGATGTAGTGAGACATCCATACACATATTCATTATACATGTGCATATATGTCATATATTCGATAAATTCTATCAGTAGTTATCTGGATCATAACAAATTGTGGATAACATTGAGAAGAATGGGAATACCAGAACACTTAATTGTACTCATGAGGAACCTGTACATAGGCCAGGGGGTTGTTGTTCAAACAGAATAAGGGGATACTGCATGGTTTAAAATCAGGGAGTGTGTCAGGGTTGTATTCTTTCACCATACTTACTCAATCTGTATGCTGAGCAAATAATCTGAGAAGCTGGACTATATGAAGAAGAACATGGCATGAAGATTGGAGGAAGGCTCATTAACAACCTGAGATACACAGCTGACACAACTTTGCTTGCTGAAAGTGAAGATGACTTGGAGCATTTACTGATGAAGATTAAAGACTACAGTCTGCAATATGGATTACACCTCAATATAAGGAAAACAAAGGTCCTCCCAACTGGACCAATAAGCAGAATCATAATAAATGGAGAAAAGATTGAAGTTGTCAAAGACTTCATATTACTTGGTTCTACAATCAATGCCAATGGAAGCAACAGTCAAGACATCAAGATGTATTGCACTGGGCAAATCTGTTGCAAAAGACCTCTTTCAAGTGCTGAAGAGCAAAGATATCTCCTTGAAGACTAAGATGCACCTAACCCAAGCCATGGTATTTTCAATTCCCTCATATGCATGTGAGAGCTGGACAACGAATAAGGAAGATCAAAGAAGAGTTGATGCTTTTGAGTTGTGATACTGGCAAAGAATGCTCAAAGTATCATGGACTGCTAAAAGAACTAACAAGTCTATCCTGGAAGAAGTGTAGCCAGAATCTCCGTGGAAGCAAGAAGGGCCAGACTTAGTCTCACCTACTTTGGTCATGTTGTCAGAAGGGACCATTCTCTGGAGAAAGATGTCATGCTTCGTAAAGTGGAGGTCAATGAAAAAGGGGAAGCCCACAAGATGGACTGACACAGTGGCTGCAGCAATGGGCTCAGGTATAGTAGAGATCATGAGGCTGGCACAGGACCGGGCAGTGTTTCGTTCTGTTGTACATAAGGTCGCTATGAGTCATAGACAACTCGACAGCACATAACAACATGTATTTTTGTATTTTCCAACATTTCCACTTTGCTATAATAAACATATATCGTTTTCACATTCAAACACAAATACGTATTTTAATGTTGTTGTTGTTGTTATTTGCCATCGAGTCGGACCCGACTCATAGTGACCCCTCCTTGGGTTTCCGAGGCAGTATCATTACGGAAGTAGATTGCCCCATCTTCCTTCCAAGGAGTGGCTGATGGGTTTGAACCACCAGCCTTCTGGTTAGCAGTCAAGTGCCTTAGGCACTACGCTACCAGAGCTCCCACATATATTTTAATAAAGATACTAAATTGAAGCACTGACAAAGCTTAAGAGAGAACTTCACTTGCATTAGGATGTGAGAGAGCTGTTTGTGATCCCTTGCTTGAGGTCAGGGAGATGGAGTTACACTGGGCTTGGCCATTATTTCTGCCCCCTTGGTTCTCTAGGATTGGAGTTTGTTAATCTAACTATTTACCTTTTCAACTTAGAACATGTTGCTGTCAGCTTTCTCCTAGTTGACATGTAGAGTTCTTGTCAACGTGTCAACACATTGCTGCACAGAAGGGGAGTGAGTCAGCCTTTCTGTGAGCAGGTCAGTCTCAAACACAGAATCCAGAAGCTTTTACTATTAGTCCTTCACTATGGTTAGAGTGGTGTTGTTCCGAGAGAAGGCAGAAAGGAACAGAGATTTGGGAGTAACTTCTCTAATCTCTTGTTACTCAAAATGTCGACATAGGCCAGCAGCATCCGCAACACCAGTAAGCCTGTTAGAAGTGCAGAATCTTAGACCCCACCTCAGACTGACTGAGTAAGAGTCTTTATTTTAACAAGGTCCCCAGGTACTTTGTAGGAACATTAAAGGTTAAGAACACTGCTTTTGTCAACATGGCCCCAGTTTCTTCAAAATGTGTAGACCCTTAATTCTAGACTTTCAGGGTACCTTCTCCTACATAGGACCGATCATCACAAGCAGACTAGGAAAGTCATTTCCTCAAGCCCTGTCTCCCTTTAACTCTCATACTTTCAACCTTACTCATTCTCCCCTGGATCCCATTTCCCCAGGGCTCTGCCTCTAGCATGAGTTGTCACTCATTCCACTCTCTCCACTGCAGAGGACTGGGCTGTGGGTTATTCTTTGAATCCTAAGGGTAGAGGATGGGAGCAGGGTAAGAGCTGCTCACCAAGATCAGGTCCTGGGATGGAGTTTCAAAAACCAATCAGACCTTTAACGCTCCCAAGATTAACTTCTTGTTAGTATACATCCTCCGGTACCTGGAGCCCTGTCTTTCCCCTTCTCTGAGTTGCATAACAAAGACCACCTTCTATGGAACTATGGGGATCTGGGGTAGGGATGAGCATGGCATGACCTGTTTTGTCACACATGTGGCATTGGTAATCGTTTGACCTAATGAAACTAGACATGGGAAAGAACTAAAGCCATTCATATAATGCCAGAATGCCAAGCAAGCCTGGATTAGGGTTGTTAGAATATACTTATACTTGTTGTTGTTGTTGTTGTTATGTGCCATCAAGTCAAACCCGACTCATAGCGACCCCTCCTTGGGTTTCCGAGGCAGTATCACTATGGAAGTAGGATTG
>NW_006921644.1:6464545-6474370 GCF_000298275.1 Orycteropus afer afer | reverse complement strand
CAATATTAATTTAGATGAAGGGAAAAAAAAAAAAAAAAAAAAAGTTGTTTACCTGAAATTCAAATTTAACTAAATGTCCTATATTTTATCTGGCAACTCTACCCTGGATCTTTCTGGAAATTCTTCAGTGATCATGAGTGAGGTCTATGTGTTACAAGAAGATAAGATTAGTGGACATGACCTCTAATTACTCTCTTCTAATTGGAGACAGAGATTTACCCCTGGTGGTTTTACCCCTCCTCAGAAGGAAGACTGGGCAATCTACTTCTGTAGAGATACTGCCTTGAAAACCCAAAGTGTCGTCATGAATCAGAACCAACTCGACAGCAGTGAGTCTGGTTTTTTGTTTACTACTCCTTCAACCTTTTAAGTGGATCGAGTTATTATGGAGAATAAAGAGGGAATTTTGGTTTACTACTCCTTCAACCTTTTAAGTGGACTGAGTTATTATGGAGAATAAAGAGGGAAGTCTGAACATGGAGAATATTGTGAAATACCATAATAAAAAGAAGGGTATTTTAATTTGTGTACAGCTCTTTCAAAATGTCCTCCTTTGGGTCAGTTTTGGGATATTTCATTTTCAGCTCTGTAATCCAGAAAAAAAAAAACAACCCACTGCCATGGAGTCGATTCCAACTCATAGAGACCTCCATTGGGTTTCCAAAGCAGTAAATCTTTATGGAAGTAGATTGCCCAGTCTTGCTTCCATAGAGTGACTGGTGGGTTTGAACCACCAACCTTCTGGTTAGCAGTCAGATGCTTTAGGCACTGTGCTACCAGAGCTCCTTCTGTAATCCAGAAGATACAATGAAATTGCTAAAGTATTCTAAGACTTGATAAACCAGATCTCTCCCCTGATACATCTTCCTGATGTTCCTCTTTGGACCCCAAGATCATAGCAACATTTCATTGATAAAATTATGATCCTCCCTCTTTTCTCCTCCCCACTCTGCCACCTGTTTCTTACCTGGATCAAGAAAATGTCTCTCTCCTTTAAACCAAGCCACTGGCTTTTCCTTCCCTCATAGCTCTGTTCCTCCTCAGTCTTATGCTATAGGTAAGTGTGTATCATGTCTTCTGAATGTTAGACTGTGTTAGACTGTTAGCAAGATGAGCAGCCCTCCAACTCCTGGTCCAGGGCTCTGCACTTGGAAAGCCCTCCATTATGTCTTCTAAATGAGTTGTGTGTAGCTTTCTCCTGACCCTAACAAAGGCTGATTCTTTGACTGGACTCTACTAGACTGCAATTGGAACTGAAAATGAATGGCATCCATCGGGTTCAGAATCCCTGCCAGGGCTTGCAGCTACAAACACTGCTGACAACACTCTAGCATGTACTCTCAAAAGACTTTCTTTGGCCTCTGAATGTACTGATGCTTTTGAAAAGGATGCAAGCCCTTCCATGCCTGCTGAGTTCCATTTTATAATCCACTGCAACCATTAATAAGGGGGGAGGGGAGGCTCGCATATGCTACCACTTTAACCACTTTCTCACTGAAAACTAGAAATGGCCCCCAGGAGGTGAGGCCTCCAGCCATCGAGGCAAGAGAGAAATAAAAACCTTTTCAAACTCCTTTTCAAACCTGTGGAAGCCCAGAGTGGAAGTACAACCAACCATGGTCAGCTGTGAGATTCAAAACCAGGTCCAAATAAGAAGCTTACTACATAAAAGCTTTTGTGGGTATGGGTGGATGTGCATAGAAGATACCACACTCATCTCTGCTTGAAGGTCCTGGTCCAGCTGAGGTCCCATATCCTAGTCATATCCTGATCATCCCTGAAGGTGGCCCAACGTTCCCACAGCCAGTTTATCCAGAGCTCGTGTTCTCCAAATCCTACAAAGCATCACTCCTAGGTAGGTTGCCTTCTTCCCTTTCTGAGAAAGGGGCAAAAGCTAAATGGTCCTGAGGAGAGGCGGCTGCTACCTGTAAGACTCACCAATCTCACCCTCCATTTCCAGGAATTTATTTGCACTCATTATCCCAGGTGAAAAAGCAGCCCCATCTCTGTAAAGCTTTGTCTGCTCCATTGGGAGCTGCATAGTGATGATATCTGAAATCTGCTGCAAAAAATCTCTGTCAAGTGATGAAGAGCAAAGATGTCTCCTTGAAAACTAAGCACCTAATCTAAGTCACAGTATTTTCAATCGCCTCTTATACATGTGCGAGCCGGACAATGAATAAGGACGACAGAAGAAGAATTGATGTTTTTGAGTTGTGGTGTTGGAGAAGGATGCTAAGAGTACCATGGACTGCTAAAAGAACTAACAGATCTGTCCTGGAAGAAGTGCAGCCTAATGCTCCTTGCAAGAGAGAATGGCCAGACTTCGTCTCATCTACTTTGGTCATGTTGTCAGAAGGAATCATTCCCTGGAGAAGAATATCATGCTTGGTAAAGTGGAGGGTCAACGAAGAAGGGAATGACCCTCAATGAGATGGATTGACATAGTGGCTGCAACAATGGGCTCAGGTATAACAATGATCATGAATGAGGCTGGCACAGGACTGGGCAGTGTTTTGTTCTACTGTGCATAGAGTCACTATGAGTCAGAGACAATTTGACAGCACCTAACAACAACAGTGATGGTATCCTAAACCACTACCCTTAAAGATGCAAGGGTCCCAGACCTGGCCAGTCATGATATCCCATGGCCCTAGCCACAGTGGTTGTTCTAAGAAAGGGACATGACTCTAGGTGGGCTGCTGCTTTCCTGGCCCTAATACATAGACACTATTTAGCAGAAGCACTCTTTCTGCTGGGGTCATGGAGCCTGAAGAAAGGCAATCTGGGGCTAGAAGCAAGAGTCTGCTTTCAGAGATAAGCCAAAGTGGGGAGGGGGGATGAGATTAAAAAAAAAAAACAAACAAACAAACTCACTGCCGTTGAGTCAGTTCCAACTCATACTGACCCCTCCTTGGGTTTCTGAGTCTGTATCTCTGTGGAAGTAGATTGCCCAGTCTTCCTTCCAAGAAATGAGAACATACATAAATCTCGTTGCCAAGGAAGTAGTGACTGGGATCTTAAAAGCTTGCAAGCCACCATCTAGATACAACAGTGGGTCTCCCCTCATCCAAAGCAAAGAGGAATGAAGAAAACCAAAGATGCATGGAAACAATTAGTCCAAGGGATGGTACACCACATGACCCTCAGCCTATATGACTATGAGAGCAGAAGAACTAGATGGTGCCCAGCTACCACTGTCAACCACTCAGAGGGAGATCTATGTAGGAGATCCTGGATAGAGTGGGAAAATAGTGTGAAACAAAACTTAAAATTATAGGGGGAAAAAAAAGACCAGGTTTGATGGTCTAATAGAGCCTGGTGGAACCCCTGAGGCTATGGCCCATAGCTGACCTTCAGGTCTGGAATTCAATCCACTCCTGTGGCTTTCCACCAAACAAAAGACAGGCATAGGAGCTGAACATTTACATTAGGCAGATACATTCCTTGGAGAGACCAATCATAAGACAATAGAAGGGCTGTGTATGCACAGGGATACAGACAGCTCAGAGGGCAAGAGTGCATGGGAGTGAAGGACACAGGGAAGAGGTGGCTTTGGGGTGAAGTGGGAGGAGAGTTGTTGCATTGTGGGAGATTACAGCCAATGTCATGAGACAAAGTGTATGTGAACTGCTGTATGGAAGATGAATTTGCTCTTTAAACTTTCACCCAAATCACAATAAAAAAAAAAAAAATTATAAAAAAAAAAAAATCATCTTGTTATCAAGGAACTTTGAATTCCTTAGTACTTTCCTCATTCTTGTGAGCTATTCCACTGCTCATCCCTCTTTTGCTTAAGATAGTTGAAATTGGGTTTTTGTAATATGCAATAAAAGGAGTCATGGCTTATTCACACCTTGACTTTCCTTCCAGTGGGAGAGACACTTGAAGAAATATGGATCTCTCTTAATCATTTCAAGATAAGGGAAGAGTCAGAAAGAAGAATGAACAAAATTTCAGACTTAATCACTACAGAGAACCCGTATAACTAACTGAGGGAAGCTATCCTGAAAGATAAAATAAGTAACACCCCCAAGAAAAATGACAACAGCTAATACTTTTGAGTACTCCAGACCATTACTACGTCAAAGTTAATCCCATCCCCCTGGTCAAAGCTGACTGATGAAAAACAGACAAAGCTTTAACTAAACTGAGTGAAATACCAGGATAAAGATGATGTAAAACATCACACAGAATTGGAG
The DNA here is from genome assembly GCF_000298275.1 of Orycteropus afer afer. Taxonomy (NCBI): domain Eukaryota; kingdom Metazoa; phylum Chordata; class Mammalia; order Tubulidentata; family Orycteropodidae; genus Orycteropus; species Orycteropus afer. The sequence continues at coordinate 6,470,168 of NW_006921644.1, read as the reverse complement.
TACAAGGCAGCCATTTTAGGTATGGTGACAGGCCAAAGGAAAGCAGATGAGTAAGTAGTCCAAGAACTGACAAGTGAGAAGAATTAAACAATTTCTCACAGTTGTTGTTGTTGTTGTTGTTATGTGCCATCACGTCGGATCCGACTCATAGCAACCCCTCCTTGGGTTTCTGAGGCAAGCATAGTGGCTAAGACACTTGCCTGCTAACCAGATGGCTGGCGGTTCAAACCCACCAGCCACTCCTCAGAAGGAAGGTTGGGCAATCCTACTTCCGTAGTGATACTGCCTCGGAAACCCAAGGAGGGGTCTCTATGAGTTGGGTTTGACTCGTCGGCACATAACAACAACAACAACAACATCACTACGGAAGTAGATTGCCCTACCTTCCTTCCGAAGAGTGGCTGATGGGTTTGAACCGCCAGCCTTCTGGTTAGCAGTCAAGTGCCTAGAGTAGTACAGGGAAAAGGGGAAGTGACTCCTGATCCCCTCATTCCAAAAGTTCTACTCTATCCCTTGTTTGCTGACAGTCTTTTATGAATGGATTTTGTCAAACGCTTTTTCTTTATCAATTGATATGTTCATATGATTTTTCTCCTGTAGCTTATTGATGTGGTGATGTGGTTTTCTAACACTGAACCAGCCTTGTATACCTGAAATAAATCCCACTTGGTCATGGTATATAACTCTTTTTATACATTTTTTTTATTTGATTTGCTAGTATTTTGTTGAGGATATTGGCATCCATGTTCATGATACTGGCCTGTAGTTATTCTTTTTTGTAATGTCTTTACCTGATTTAAGTATTAGGTAAGGAAGGTACATAGGATGAGTTAGTAAGTGTTCCATTAGCTTTCATTCTCTGGGAGAAACTGTGAAGTACTGATATTATTTCTTCCTTAAATGTTTAGTAGAATTCACTAGGGAAACCATTTAGCCCTAATGCTTTCTCTATGGGAAGATTAAAAATTATTGATTCAATTTCTTTAGTAGATATAGGTGTATTCAGAAGACCTATCCCTCCTTGTGTGAATTTTGGTAATTTGTGTTTCTCAAGCAATCGGTTTAATTTCATCTAAATTATTAAATTTGTGGGCATAGAGTTGTTTGTGCCATTGTTGTTGTTGTTAAGTGCCATCAAGTCAGCTCCAACTCATAGCAACCCTATACACAACAGAACAAAACGCTGCCCAGTCCTGTGCCAGCCTCACGATCCTTGGTATACATGAGCCCATCGTTGCAGCCACCATGTCAATCCATCTCATTGAGAGTCTTCCCTTCTTCGCTGGCCCTCCACTTTACCAAGGGTCCTTTCTGGAGGACCAAAGTAGGTGAGACAAATTCTGGCCATTCTTGTGTCCAAGGAGCATTCCAGCTGTACTTCTTCCAGGACAGATTTGCTCATTCTCCTGACAGTCCATGGTATTTTCAGTATTCTTTCCCAACAGTACAATTCAAAGGCATCAACTCTTCTTTGTTCTTCCTTGTTCATTGTCCAGCTTTCACAGGCAGATAAGGCAATTGAAAATACCATGGCTTAGGTTAGGCACATCTTAGTCTTCAAAGTGACATCTTTGTTCTTCAACACTTTAGAGAGTCTTTTGCAGCCAATTTGCCCAGTGCAATACGATGTCTGATTTCTTGACTGCTCCTTCCATGGGTGTTGAAGAGTTGCTCATAGCATTCCTTTGTTATCATTTAAATGGGTCAGTAGTCACGACTCCTTTTATTTCTGATGTTGATATTTTGTGTCTTCTCTCCTATTTTCTTGGTTATCCTAGCTAGAGGTGTATCAATTTTTTTATTAATCTTTTCAAATAATCAAATTTTGTTTTCATTGATTTTTCCCTATTGTTTCCTGTTTCAATTTCATTCATTTCTACTCTAATTTATATTATTTCTTTTCTTCTGCTCCAAACCAAACCAAACTCACTGCTGCTGAGTTGGATCTGACTCACAGGGACCCCTCCTTGGGTTCCTGAGACAGTATCACTACGGAAGTAGACTGCCTAATCTTCCTTCCAAGGAATGGCTAGTGGGTTTGAACCACCAGCCTTCTGGTTAGCAGTCAAATGCCTCAGGCACTACACTACCAAAGCTTACACTTAAACTGCTTCTTTCTCTAGCTTCCTAAGATGGAATTTTAAGAATATTGATTTTAGGTATTTCTTCTTTTCTAATATATGCATTTGATGCTTTAAATTTCCCTCCAAGAACCACAAATTTTAATAACTTATATTTTCATTTTTGTGTACTTCAATTTTAAAAAATTTCTCGAGACTTTTTTTTTCATCTATGTGTTATTTAGAAGTGTGTCGTTCAATTCCCAAATATTTAGGAATTTTTCAGCTGTCTTATTATTGATGTATAGCTTCATTCCCATTGTGGGAACTTACTTGATATGGTTCTAATTTGTTAAGGTGTGTTTTATGGCCTAGAATATGGTCTATCTTGGTGATGAATGTTCCAAGAAGCTTGAAAAGAATGTGTGTTCTCCTTTTTTGTTGCATGCAATATTCTATAAATGTCAGATTCAGTTGGTTGATTAGGTACTGTTTGGTTCAACGATATCTTAATGATTTTCTGCCTGCTTGATCTATCAATTACTGAAAGGGGGATGTGGCAATTTACAACTATAATAGTGGATTTTACTATTTATTCTTGCAATTGTATCAGTTTTTGTTTTATGTATTTTGACACTGTGTTTTTAGGTGCACAGGTCTTCAACATATCTCTTTGGGGAATATGATTCAACCTTAACACCTTCTTCATAAATAAAGAGAGAGCAGGTGGGTGAGAAAGCAGGGTCAGTATGGTAGTGTTTGTCTCAGACAAAAGGGTCGCAGAAATGTGTCTCCCAGATCCCTTTCATGGAATGACTTATTCCCTTCAGGATGAGCTTTGGCCACACAGAGATGCCTCATCAAGGGCATGTTCTTCCTGGGGCAGCCCGTGACTATGGCAGGCTATAAAAGCCGAGCTGTTTCAGCCCTAAGAGGGTCAACACTGATGAGTAACACAGGCCCTAGAATGCCCCCTTGGAGTCAGCCAAAGATTTGTGGAGACTGCATCACTGCTTGACTTCTCCTTCTGTCACCCTACTTCCTCCTCCATACATAGATGGTGATTTCTAATACGCATTCTGCCTCCAGATTCCACCTCAGTGACCACTTCTGGAGCCCTCAGTCTGTGCCTCTCCTTACAGAGAAACTCATTTTCCATACAACCTCACAAATGACAGTATTAACACAAGCTGATATTTTTCCCTATGTGAAAGCAGCTTCACAAACAGATACACACACACACACACACGGGGGGGGGGCATGGAAAGTAGAGGACAGAAGAACCGTAGGAAAGATTTTCTCTCTCCATTTGATTATCCCTTGAGAGTGCTGAATATCAAGGTTTGGCCACAGGGTCTTTGTGCATGTGCCATATCACTCAACAAGAGATTCTTCCAGGGCTCCTTGTTCACTTTGTGGTAAAACAACCACATTAACTGGGACCCTTGGACTCTGAAATGGCCTGGCTTCTACTCCTAGACAGGGGAGGAGAACAAGGCCAGGAATCCAAGGCAGATGTTGGGGCCAGAAAGTCTCTTTCAAAAGCAGCAGCACCACAGACACCACTAAACCAGAAGCCACAGGGATAGTCCAAGGAGTTACAAAGATAAACCTCAAGATGCAATCACCCTAAAGGATCATATTCATGAGCACATGAAACAGAGCATGACCACCTAGGACAATATCTGGCATATAAGAGTAGGTGTTCAATAAATACTTGCAGCATGAACACTAATTAGGAGTACTAGGCACCGTAGGGGAGCTCTGGTGGCATAGTGCCTAAGGCATTTGACTGCTAACCAGAAGGATGGCGGTTCAAACCCACCAGCCTCTCCTCAGAAGCAAGGTTGGGCAAACAACTTGTGTAGTGATACTACCTCGGAAACCCAAGGAGGGGTCACTGTGAGTCGGACCTGACTCGACGGCAATGAGTTTTTTGGTGAGGAACTCTGGTGGCACCATGGTAAGATATTTGGCTGCTAACCAAAGGCCAGTGGTTCGAACCCCCAGCAGGTCCATGGGAAAAAGATGATGCAGTCTAATTCTGTAAAGATTTACAGCCTTGGAAACCCTGAGGGTCACTGGGTGTCAGAATCAGCTTGATGGCAGTGGGTTTGGTTTTGTTTTCATTTGGAGTTCTGGCTTCTTGTCCCAGCTTTGGACACACAGTACCTGACTTAAGCCAAATATAAACTGTGACATGGACTGAGTTTGATTTCAGTGCATTCAGCTTTCAAGCAACCCACATGTTGACACCTTGTATACTGAACTCCATAAATAAGGGCTTTTTTATATCTATGGATGGTTGGTTATTTCTAGTTATCCCATAATAGCACACTCTGACAACCAATACTTCCCTTTTAGCAGCATCCTTGTCTTTTAAGGTAAAGCAATGTTTGTGCAATTATATGAATATTTTATTGCATTTTACTCTTACTAGGTTTATAAAATGAGGGGCGAAAGAAAAATGAAAGTGCTAATAGCTGGGATGAGAAGCAGTGGTCTCATTAACTCAATACAGTAGAGACAAAGATAGAAATCATTAGGCCTGTGGAAAGCGATGTCATTAGCCTCAATCAGATGCTCATTGACTTCAAGCTGGTCAACTCTGTGCTCTGTTATGAACGGAAAGAACATGCATGAAATGTATGAATCATCAAGGATGATGCCTAACAGGCAAGGTGTAATTAGGGATGCTAGGCTATTTTTCAGCTCTCTGATAAAAACCACATATAATCTTGTTTAAGCTCTAATTTCTGCACAAGTTTTCAAGAGAAGCTTATGTACAAAACTAGGGGAATGTCTCCTTACGAACAGGAACCAGACAGGGATGCCCTCTATCAACACTTCTATATAACATCGTATTGGAAGTCCTGGCCAGGGCAATAAGCAAGAAAGAGAAATAAAAGGCATACAAATTGGCAAAGAGGAACTAAAACTATCTCTATGTGCAGATGATATGATCCAGTATATAGAAAACCCAAGGGACTCAATAATAAAAAAAAAATAATAATAATACTGGAACTAATAGAGAGGTTCAGCAAAGTGGCAGGATACAAGGTCAACATACAACAATCAGTTGGATTCCTCTACACCAACAAAGAGTCCTCTGATAAAGATATAAGGGAAACAATACCATTTACAATAGCTACTAAAAAGATAAAATATCTAGGAATAAACCTCACCAGAGACACAAAAGACCTATACAAAGAAAACTATAAAACACTGCTTTAAGAGACAACAAGGACACTACACAAATGGAAGAACCTACCTTGTTCACGGATAGGTAGACTGAATATTGTGAAAATGTCAATACTACCTAAAGCAATCTACACATTTAACGCAATCCCGATCCAGATTCCAACAAATCTTTGAAGGACATGGAAAAACCAGTTACTAATTTCATATGGAAAGGAAAGAGACCTTGGATAAGCAGAGTATTTCTGAAGAAGAAAAACAAAGTGGGAGGTCTCACACTCCCAGATCTTAAAAACTACTATACAACCACAGTAGTCAAAACAGCATGGTATTGGTACACTGATTAGACAGATAGACCAATGGAA
>NW_006921644.1:6443356-6464124 GCF_000298275.1 Orycteropus afer afer | reverse complement strand
ATCTCCAAAATCTATAGTAAACTTCAATACCTCAACACCAAAAAGACAAATAACCCAATTCATAAATAGGCAAAAGACTTGAACAGACACTTCACTAAAGGTATACAGGCAGCTAACAAACATATGAGAAATTGCTCACAATCAATCATTAGCGAGATGCAAATCAAAACAACAGTAAGATATCATCTCACCCCAGCAATAATAGCAAAGTTCAACAGGTCAGAAAATAACAAATGCTGGCAAGGTTGCGGAGAGATTGGAACTCTTGTTGTGCACTGCTGACGGGATTGTAAAATGGTACAACCATTGTGGCAAATGGATGGTGTTTCCTTAAACAACTGAAAATAGAAGTACCATCTGACCCAGCAATTCCATTACTAGGACTAAGTCCTAAAGAGGCAAGAGATACTGCATGGACAGACATATGTACACCTATGTTCACTGCAGCACAATTCACTATAGCAAAGAGATGGAAACAACTTAAACACCCATCAACGGATGAGTGGATAATCAAATTATGCTACATATACACAATGGAAGGGAGCTTTGATAGCATAGTGGCTAAGGCACTTGACTGCTAACCAGAAGGCTGGCGGTTCAAACCCACCAGCCACTCCCTGGAAGGAAGATGGGGCAATCTACTTCCGTAGTGATACTGCCTCAGAAACCCAAGGAGGGGTCGCTATGAGTCAGGTCTGACTCAATGGCACATAACAACAACAACTATACTATAAAAAGGAGCTCTGGTAGCATAGTGCCTAAGGCACTTGACTGCTAACCAGAAGGCTGGCGGTTCAAACCCACCAGCCACTCCTCAGAAGGAAGATGGGGCAATCTACTTCCGTAGTGATACTGCCTCAGAAACCCAAGGAGGGGTCGCTATGAGTCAGGTCTGACTCAATGGCACATAATAACAACAACAACACAATGGAATACTATGCTACATTAAAGAACAATGAGGGATATGTGAACCATCTCACAACATGGATGAACCTAGAGGACATTATGCTGAGTGAAATAAGTCAATCTCAGAAAGACAAGTATTGTATGAGCCCATTACTGTAAAAAGACAAAGAAGGGTTTGCTTGGGAAATGGAACTCACTTTGTAGGCTACTGGGATGGGGAGGGAAAGGGAGCAATTAATTTCGGACTAGCTGGGGCCCACATGCTGACGTGGGTAAGGGGAGGAATATATGAAAAGGATCTGTGACCACCATGGTAACATTAGGAAATGGGAGGACACCGAATTGTGCACATAAGAGACAGACGACAAATGCTAATACCAACCAATGTGTCCACAGTACTGCATTGGCATTAACACCAAACACCAGGCTACAGATAAACACGTTAAACACCTGAGAGGATCAGATGGGGGTCAGTGAACAGGAGGATATTCTAGACCAAGGATAGATTCAGCTGAGGCTAATCTTGCACAGACACCAGTGATACAAAACACCTGCAATCCTTACAGAACCAATAGAAGACAGACACAGAGAAATCTCTCACAGACACCCAGACAATATGGAAGAGAGATCCAATAGATCTACCATCTCAGGACTATAGTACTGGAGGATACCAGACTCAACTGGCACAACAAAATACATAAAAGCCTTGTTCCACATCCTACATCGGTGAGTAGCAACTGGGATCTTGAAAGCTTTCAAGTGGCTATCTAAGATGCAGCTAACGGTATCCTAGCATTGGAAGTGAAGAAGAATGCAAAAAAAAAAAAAAGGGGGGGGGCATTTGGAAGTAATCAGCCATAGTACACGATGGCCCTTGAGACCAGAAGAACTAGATGGTGCCCAGCTACCAATGCCAACCACTCAGGAAAGGATCATATCTGGAGATCCTGGATAGAGTGAGAGGAAAAACGTAGAACAAAATCCAAAAACTCAATAATGATCAGAATTACTGGTCAGAGGAAGTCTGATGAGACCCCCCCAATACCATGCACCTGGAATACATTCTGTGCCTGGAATAAAACTCACCTCCAGGGGCTGGCTCTCAGACCATAGTTAACAGGATGCACATGCAGACCACTCAACCCAGGATGATGCACCCACATACTCTGTGGTAATACATCTCTTAGAGAAATGGACCACGGGGCACCAAAGGACCAACATTCAGGTTGGGGAATGCAGGACAAACAGGAATGCATAAATATGAGGGGCACAGGGGAAGGGTAACAGGGCAGGGAGGGAGGAGACTGGGTTAGGGTTGGACATGGTAAATGGGGAGTGAAACTAAATGTACATGTAACATTGAATGTAAAACAAGCTCTTAAAATAAAAATAATTTAAAAAAAAAACTAGAGGAATGTCTAGTTAACAGAATTCCCAGGTGTATAGTAGAGCTGACAAGGGGCAAGGTTATGGTCACTGCTTGGTCACAGCCAGCTACCCAGAGGGACTGAGTAGTTGAACCTGCGGGCTTGGGACCCTAGTCACGGGGACATCAAGCTCAATTGGCATAACATACTATACAAAACATTGTTCCACCTCCTACTTTGGCAAGTAGCGACTGGGATCTTAAAAGCTAGCAAGCTGCCATCTAGATGCAACGATGGGTCTCTCATCAAGAAGAAAGAAGAAAACCAAAATTAATGGAAACAATCAGTCCTAGTGACTGGTACACCATCCAATCTGCAACCTATACAACTATGAGACCAGAAGAACTAGATGGTGCCTGGCTACCACTGTCATCCACTTGGAAGGGATGTAGGAGATCCTGCATAGAGAGGGAGAACAATGTGGAACAAAACTCAAAATCATTTGGAGGGAAAAAAAAAAAGAAGGTGGGGACCAGGTTTGCTGGTCCAATAGAGCCTGGTGGAACCATTGACACTATGGCCCCTAGCTGCCCTTCAGGTCTGGAATTGAACCCACACCTGTGGTTTCCAGCCAAACAAAGTACAGGCATGTGAGTTAAACATTTACCTCAAGTAGACACACGCCCTGGAGAGAACAATCATGGGAGAAGGAAGGGCTGCTTACGCACAGGGAGACAGCTCAGGGGGCAGGAGAGTATGGAGGGATGGACACTGGGAAGAGGTAACTATGGGGAGGAAGTGGGAGGGGGGCTGTTGCATTGTGGTAAACTGTGGTCAATGACATGAAACAAAGTATATGTGAACTGCTGTATGGAAAGTGAATTTGCTCTGTAAATCTTCACCGAAATCACAATTAAAAAAAAAAAAAGTACACCTTTAAAATGTAATGTTTGAAGAAAAAAATAAAGTTAATATTTGAGATTAAAAAAGAAATAAAAAAATAAAAATAATTTTAAAAAAACTAGGGGAATGTCTAATTAACGTATGGCTTTCTTCTCTCATGGAGTTGTTGCAAAACTCACACTACACAATACAATCTGTGATTAAAATACTGGTTTTCAGTCTGTCATATTTAGATGCATCTTGCTATTTCTTTAAGTATGAAAGTACTGGTAACTGTTGTTGGCCTAATGCCGAAAGATACAGATGGAGGCAGGACAGAGACATAACATACATATACTGTTGTTAGCTACTGGAGAATAGGGCCCCGCCTCACGGCCACCCTCTGCACAGTGGAAAAAAATGCTGCTAGCCCTGCACCAGCCCCATGACGGACTGTGGACTGGACCCTTGTGATCCACAGGGCTTTCACTGGCTCATTGTCGGAAGCAGATTACCAGGCCTTTCTTCCAAGGCCATCGCAGTCTGGAAGCTCTGGCGAAACCTGTGCAGCATCATAGTAACATGCAAGCCTCCACTGACAGACAGGTGGTGGCTGCCCTTAAGGTGCATTGGCCAGGAGTCAAACCCAGGTCTTCTGCAAGGAAAGTGAGAATTCCACCACTGACCTACCAATGCCCCCAGACACAGATACGGAAGTGGAGACAGAGATACTTATACATGTCAGTATAGTCTTTTTTTGAGAATGAATTCCATGAGGAAGGGTGTTTAAATTAAAGAAAGAAGAAAATATGGACGGGACAATAAGATGGTAAAAAGAGAAGTGGGGGGAGGAAGACACCTAGGCCCAATTCCCAGCCCTTCCCCTAAGCCTGGCCAGTTCCCTTTCTTCAATACACAGCCACCACTCGACTGTCACTAGACGCCAGGGTGTTGCTTCAGAATCTTACTCTGTCTCTCTTTATCCTCTATTCTCACCATTTCTTCTACCAAGGCCTGAACCCAGATACCCTAGGATAATTTCTCTTTACCAAGACTGTGGTTGCCAGCCACCCTGCCTGGAGAGATTCAACCCTGGAAGACAAAGGTGCCTCAGCTGTGGTCTGGCACTCTCTCAAGTTGCACATCTGAGGATAATGGGTAGAAAAGGACAATGGTTTCAACCCCCTTCTTTTAAAATAACATACTAATAGTGATGCAGCCATTTCAATATTTGAAATAAATACTGAATACCCTTAGTGTCATTATTCTCCAATATTTCACACATGACATGGAAGCATTTTGAAAAATGTACAGTAGGCATATTTCCACTTGCAAATTTCACATTCATGGTTTTGACTGTTTGTGCGAGATCCTGGAGGTCATGACACACACAGCAATTTGTAATTTTGCTAGGGCACTAATTTGAATCACCTCCCTGTGAGCTGGGGTGTGGGAGATCAGTCATTTAGTACCTGCATCTCGGTGCTAGTTTCTGGTTCACTGTAGTGCTGTTCATGAATTTGGGGGATTCCTGAAAGCCCTGGGACAAATATGTTTCCTGCGTAGCTCAGTACTAATCGGAGTAAGAATCCTGATATGTAAAATGCCTCTCATAACGCAGATAGCTCTCATTTGCCTGGACCCTACATGACTGCCAGAGCCAACTGTGGGTGTCGAGAATGGTAGTAATCACACAATCCATCCTTGTTTCAGATTCTGCCAGAGCACTGTTGTATAAAGATGTAGCATTAACTTGTTCGCACATGTGAACATTAAGGTATTGTTAAAAATATTTTCCATAGGTGTTGAGTACCAGTATGCTTCCCATCAGTGGCAGATACTGTTCATTGCCTGCCAATGTGCATGCCCCACTTTCTCTTGCTAACAGCCCCTTATGTCATCTATGGCAACAGTGGATCCAGTCTCAACTTTATCTGCTGCCCTTACGGCCAAGGGTGGCCCTATGAATACAGTTCTGGCTAAAGAGATGCAAGAGGAAGTCATAGCGGGAAAGTTCTGGGAAATGTTTGCTTTCCTATAAAATGGACTGATGTGGCTGAAACCATTCCCTGCCCCCCTCCTTTCTACCTGAACTTGGTCATGAAATCGAAAGTTACACAACCGTCTTGCAACCATGAGGAAACAGAGAAAGGCCAAGAGAATGGCAGAAACAATGTGTCCTGGCACTCTTAACCAATGAATCAGTAACACTAGTAGGCTTTTTTGTGCAAGAAAAATAAAATCCTACTCTTTTTAAGCTATTGTAAATAAGGATATGTTTCTTGTGGATGAACAAACACATACTATTCATAAAAACTCAAATTTTGAATGCATGATTCCTACAGACTCTGCAGTCCACATTCTATGATTATGGAATTCTTAGAGGCTCTCTGAGTGGCAAACTCAATCCTGGACCACTCAATTTATCCTGTTGATTGAGGACATAGAGCTTCTGTGGGAATCTTCTCTTTGATTTTTCAATGACACAGTTCTTCTACCGGGTGTTCATTTCTCAGTAGAAATAGACTTTTATCTAAGGTGAGTCATATCTCCTTCTGTCTGTCTCATCTTTGATGTCCCATTTCAGTTACCAATGAATGATCTCAGGAAAGAGGTGAATGCTAAGGGAAGACTAACAAAAGGCTCTGAGTGGGTTTCTGAATCACACTAGAAAGAGTGTGTCAAGAACACAGGGCAGTCTGCAGACTAGACAAGGAAAAAAAATGAGGCAGTATAAAGAAACCGGGCTCCTCAGGCATGCCGGTAATGAGTCTATACGTTGGACCTGGAACTCTGAGCCAAGAAAACTCTTTACCAGGAGCTCCACCAACTAAGACATAAAGACAGCACTTCTATCCAAACAGCAGCAAAATACGCTCAATTAAGTGAACATTTGGGGAACATTTACCACTGGCTAGACCTAGAAGAGGAATCAAGGACACAGAAAGGGACAAGATGAAGCCCTTGGCCACGAGATCACACTCCATAATGAGAGGTGTGCTCCTCTGACCTGTGGGCTGAGGTCTCTGTTTTTATCCAGGTAGGGCTGTTACAGCTTCATCTTTCCTGGAGCTCCAATGTCTCTCTGTTGGATAACCAAGCTAGATGCTGTTTACTGTACCTCATGCTGGGGGAGGGGAGCAGGCTCATTAACTTACCATTCACTGTCAGCCCATGCCCCTCTGCAGGCAGGATGCCCAGCCTGGATGTCAACTCTTTGCAAATAACAATTGAAGCTGTCAATTGTCCTGATGAGCAGAGCTCCCATGAAAAGAACGGTAAAATTGGGGGCTGAAGTGTTAGTGAGCTAATTTTTTTTTCACCAGTAACAGGAACAAAACACCTTTCTGGGGATAATGTATTTACTGTTATTATTATGGTATGTAGCACAGAAAATTCAAATAATACAGGAGTGAAAATATCAAATTCCTCAACTTTTAGGAGAGGTACAGCTTACAATGCCTCAAGTTTCAAAAATACAGAGATTCATAGAACCCTCCTTCTTTCTTTACTTTTTTGGGGGGCAGGGCTGATTTTAAACAGAAAACTCTAGTGCTTATTTTTCTTGGGTATTTGTATGCTTCATACAAGGCAGCAGGACTATAAAAAGGCCCCAGTGTTTAAGCCTCAAGGCAAAGATGCTATGAATTTCAATGATATATGACACTGTCCTCTAAAACACTGGATGGCTCATTATTAAGTGAATAATGCAATTTATTAAATGAAAAGTGTAATTCCTAGCATCCTTTTCACCACTCCCGATCTATCATCTAAGACCCCAGCAACCTGCAATCTCCTAGCCATCCTTTAAAACCCAAACCGAATATGAAAACCTTAGTGAAGCTTTCCCACCTTCCCAAACAGTGTCAACACACCTTTTCTCGAGTGTCCATCCATCCTACGCTTTTTTACAGTGTGGCCCTCCTCAAGCTGTATTTTAATGGTTGTTTATCTTCCTGTCTTTCCTCTTAAACAGTGAGGTCCTAGGAGATGGGAACTAAGTTGATTCACCTTGTACCACAGGGCCTTATACAGTTCCTGGCACATAGCATATGCTCAGGAAGTGTGTGCTGACTGAGAAAGGAGAGAATGAATGTGGGGCGTACGGAGTACCTCACTGGGTGCTTAGCACACAGACTGCCAAACAGTGCCCAGGGCAACAGGCTCTGGCTCCCCACACCAGCAGACGGCAGCAGAGAGTTAAGGAGGAGAACTTCCTGCATGACCATCTCTCAGGAAGAGGGTTTATCTGGAAAGGCCACGCAACAGAGCAGGGAGTACAACCCTGGTGACAACAAATATCAGGGACAAATCACTGTCAGAGGCTGTGATGGTTAGTCACATGTGTCAACTCATCTTGGCTGCGGGACCCAGTTATTTAATCAAACACTAATCTGGGTTGCTGAGAGGGTATTTTACAGATGTGATTAATACTTAAATCAGTTGACTCTAAGGTGTTTATCCTTGATAATATAGGTGGGCCACATCCAGTCCAGTGAAGTCCTTAAGAGAAAAAGCTGAGGTCTTCCAGAGAAGAAATTCTGACTCTCGAGACTGCAGCATAAATCCTGCCTGAGCTTCCGGTTTCCTGGCCCACTCTACACATTTCAGGTTCCCCAGCTCCCTACAAGGAAAGGGAGGGAGCAAGAGAGGCCAGGGGCCTCCAGAGTGACAGGATATCCAGGTAAAAAAAGGGGCAGGAGGCAAGGCAAGGCCCCAACCCTCCTAGAGCCAGGACAGGGAGGAAGCAGCCAGGGACCACAAAGTGGCAGGTTCCAGGTAGGAATTAGGTAAGGGGAGGGTACAGAAGTTTCCAATAGCTAAGGGAGACAAACTTGTGTGTCAGTTTGCCATCCTGTGGGGCTTGTACATTTCTGTGAGGCTTGAGGCTCTGCCACTGGTGTCTCAAATGCCAGCAGGGTTGCACATGGTGCACAGGTTTCAACGCAGCTTACAGACTAAGACAGACTAGGAAGAAGGTGGAGGCCATCCACTTCTCAAAAATTGGCCAGGGAAAGAACACCTTATGATTAGCAGAGAAACACTGTCTGATACATTATGGGTGCAGTGTAGTAAATTACTTTGTATGGCTTTTCTACCCATAAGACTTCGTAAACTCAGTGGTGGAATGAGCAACTGAGGAGCTCCTGATTGTAAATGTTATCCACGTGGAGTATTTCTGTTGAGCGTGGCACAATACAATGTTCTGGGAGGTTCCCACTCTCTCTCAGATGTTTAGAGTTCTGATGCTATGATTGGCTAGTTTGACCACCCTTCCAGGCTCAAAAGGAGGCCTCCTGGAGGCAGAACTCTCTCTGACTGCTGGTTGAGGAAGACGTGCTGCTGAAAGAGACACATGCTCCAGGAAGAGACACGTGCTGCTGGGAAAGAGACGCAAGAGACACGCATCGCTGAGTGAGACACCGAGGGACCAGCACTGCTGAGAAAGAGACTGTGAGAGACTGTTGGCTGAGGGATGGTGGGCTGGGAGAGAGACTGAGCATTCTTCCTGAACTTGAATTGTAGTCTGGTGCTTCCCTAATAAACCTCATAATCTGTGAGCTCTGTGTGGCCACTGCAGTGAATTATCGAACCCAGGAGAGAGGTGGTGGGTGCTTTGGGAGGAACGGTTGGTGAAAGGGCTGGAGGCAGGCAGCATGTCAGGCCTTGAAGTAATAGGCCTTGCGCTATTGATGTGATTCTGCCTTCCTCTTGTGGGATTAGAGGAGGTCAGAACATGTGGCGTCCTTGTCATTTTTGCACTGGGCAACTTAAAGAATAGCTTGGAAACAGTGTCTGACACAGTGCAGGAAGATGAGCCCTTTGGGTCGGAGGGTACTCAAAATAGGACTGGGAAAGAGCAGCCTCAACAGAGTAGAACCAACCTTAATGACATGGATTAAGTAAGTCTTTCAGGAACTCCAGGTGCTGACATGGCACAACTCAAATTGAGGAGAAACAGCTACAAACATCCATTAATAATCGGACCATGGAATGTACAAAGTATGAATCTAGGAAAATTGGAAGTTATCAAAAATGAAATGGAATGCATAAAGATTGATATCCTAGGTATTAGGGAGCTGACATTAGTGAGCTGGATGGGTTTGGGGCATTTTGAATCAGACAACCACATGATCTACTATGTCGGGAATGACAAATTGAAGAGGAATGGCGTGACATTCATCATCACAAAGGATGCTTCAAGATCTGTCCTGAAGTACAATGCTGTCAGTGATAGGATAATATCCATACACCTACAAGAAAAGCCACTTAATATGACTATTATTCAAATTTATGTACCAACCACCAAAGCCAAAGATAAGGAAATTGAAGATTTTTATCAACTTCTGCAGTCTGAAATTGACCAAACATGCAATCAAGATGTATTGCTTATCACTGGTGATTGGAATGACAAAGCTGGAAACAAAAAAGAATGACCAGTTGTTAGAAAATTTGGCCTTGATGACAGAAATCACATTGGAGATCACATGATAGAATTTTGCAAGACCAACGATTCATTCATTGCAAATACCTTTCTTCAACAACACAAATAGCAGCTATACATGTGGCCTTTGCCAGATGGAGTACACAGGAATCAGATTGACTACATCTGTAGCAAGAAGAGATGGTACAACTCAATATATTGAGCCAAAACAAGACCAGGAGCTGATTGTGAAACACACCATCAACTGCTCACATGCAAGTTCAACTTGAAGTTGAAGACAATTAAAACAAGTCCATGAGAGCCAAAATATGACCTCTAATATATCCCTCCTGAATTTAGAGACCATCTAAAGATCTAAAGAATAGATTTGATGCATTGAACACCAATGACCGAAAACCAGAGGAATCGTGGGATGACATCAAGAGCATCATCCATGAAGAAAACAAGAGGTCATTAAAAAGACAAGAAGAAAGAAAAGAACAAAATGGATGTCAGAAGAGACTCTGAAACTTGCCCTTGAGTGAAGAGTAGCTAAAGCAAATGGAAGAAATGACAAGATAAAAGACCTGAACACACTATTTCAAAGAGCAGCTCAAGCAGACAAAGCCAATTACTATAATGAAGTGTGCAAAGACCTGAAGTTAGAAAACCAAAAGGGAAGAATATGCTCAGCATTTCTCAAGCTGAAAGAACTGAGGAAAAAAATCTCGAGTTGAAATACTGAAAGATTCTATGGGAAAAATACTGAATGATGCAGGGAGCATCCAAAGAAGACAGAAGGAATACACAGAGTCATTGTACCAAAAAGAACTGGTCAATCTTTATCCATTTCAGGAGGTGGCATATGTTCAAGAATCAACGGTACTGAAAGAAGAAGTCCAAGCTGCACTGAAAGAATTGGCAAAGAACAAGGCTCCAGGAATTGAGGGAATACCCATTGAAATGTTTCAACAAATGGATGTTGCACTAGAGGCACTCACTCAGTTATGCCAAGAGATTTGGAGGACAGCTACCTGGCCAAATGACTGAATGAGATCCATATTTGTACCCATTCCAAAGAAAGGTGATCCCACAGAACGTGGAAATTATCAAACAATATCATTAATGTCACATGCAAGTAAAATCTTATTGAAGATAATTCAAAAATGGTTGCAGCAGTATATTGACAGAGAACTTCCAGAAATACAAGCTGGTTTCAGAAGAGGATGTGTAACAAGAGATATCATTGCTGATGTCAGATGGCTCTTGGCTCAAAGCAAAGAATACCAGAAAGATATTTACTTGTGTCTTATTGACTATGCAAGAGCATTTGATTGTGTGGATCATAACAAACTGTGGATAACATTGAGAAGAATGGTAATTCCAGAACACTTAATTGTACTCATAAGGAACCTGTACACAGACCAGGAGGCTGTCGTTCAAACAGAACAAGGGAACACTGCATGGTTTAAAATCAAGAAGTGCATCAGGGCTGTATCCTTTCACCATACTTATTCAATCTGTATGCTGAGCAAATAATCTGAGAAGCTGGACTATATGAAGAAGAACATGGCATCAAGATTGTGGGAGAATCATTAACAACCTGTGATATGCTGACAACACAACTTTGCTTGCTGAAAGTGAGGATGACTTGAAGTACTTACTGATGAAGATTGAAGAATACAGTCTGCAGTATGGATTACATCTTAATATAAAGAAAACAAAAATTCTCACAACTGGACCTATAAGCAGCATTACGATAAATGGAGAAAAGATTGAAATTGTTGAAGACTTCACATTGCTTGGTTCTGCAATTGACGCCAATGGAAGCAGCAGTCAGGACATCAGACAACATATAGCACTGGGTAAATCGGCTGCAAAGGTCCTCTCTCAAGGGCTGAAGAGCAAAAATGTCTCCTTGAAGACTAAGGAGTGCCAGACCCAAGCCATGGTATTTTCAATTGCCTGATATGCATGTGAGAGCTGGACAATGAATAAGGAGGACCGAAGAAGAGTTGATGCTTTTGAATAGTGGTGTTGGCGAAGAATGCTGAAAGTACGATGGACTGCTAAAAGAACTAACAGGTCTATTCTGGAGGAAGTGCAGCCAGAATGCTCCTTGGATGCAAGAAAAACCAGACTTCGTCTCACATACTTTGGTCATGTTGTCAGAAGGGACCATTCCCTGGAGAACGATGTCATGCTTGGTAAGGTGGAGGGTTGACAAAAAAGCAGAAGGCCCTCAACAAGATGGATTGACACGGTGGCAGCGGCGATGGACTCAAGTATGGCAAGAATCATGGAGCTGGCTCAGGACTGGGCAGTGTTCCATTCTGCTGTTCATAGGGTCACGATGAGTCAGAGATGACTTGACGGCACCTAACAACAACAACAGCAACAAGTTCCCAGATGATGCAGATACTGTGGATCTTAGCCTACTTAAGAAGCACTGGCATCATCTAACTGTATGATGGTATTTTTCCTGTTACTCCTTTTGTAGGGTCATTTCCACTCCACTGCAGTTCAAGTTCCAGGCAAGGAGGGCATTTGCCAGTTTTGTTCACCCTGTATCTCTAGGGCATGATACATAGTAAGTGCTTGTTAATTTGTGTTGAATAAGGAATGAATTAATTAAGTAGCCAATTATTTTCACTATGACTTTTGTATCTTTTGTGTTGGCTTAATCTAACCTACCCACAACTTTGGATTCTATTCTATGCATATACCTAGTCAACCATGGGATATTTGCATTCATTAGCCATAGTTTACCTCCCAAAACGGGGAATCACACTCAGACAATTGAGAGCTGACTGTATTTTATGTCTACCTATCTACCACTGACTGTATTATTTATGTTGTCAATCTTATTAGTCAGTCTTCCATTTGAGGACAAAGACTCCACCCAATCCCACCCAAGAAAATAGTCCCTTCTCTTTAACAATTTGCACTACAAGTATTTAACTTGAACCATCCGCTTACATACAAAACTGAAAGAGAGAAAACAAACATTTGCACATATTCGTCCAGTCATTCTTCATATACTGGTAAAGAAACTTCTCCCAAAGTCAGAAGTATAGTATCATAAGATTTAATGGATCATTGTCAACATATCTCAGTAACATCCAGGTTCCTGTATTGCTATAATAAGATTACATTTCACCCATCAATTCATTTCACTTGCCTCCAACAAGTCTTATTTAGTCACATGCTACTGATAGGACCAGAGTACTACTGACTAGTTTCCCAGCCATCCTCCAT
This sequence comes from Orycteropus afer afer, assembly GCF_000298275.1. NCBI lineage: Eukaryota > Metazoa > Chordata > Mammalia > Tubulidentata > Orycteropodidae > Orycteropus > Orycteropus afer. The sequence continues at coordinate 6,451,287 of NW_006921644.1, read as the reverse complement.
TTGCAGATCTTGAGTCCTATAGCTGGAATAGCCACAATTAGGAGTTCACAGATAATTGTGTCTATCTGCTTCTCCCATCCCCAGTGCTGTCACAATCACTGCCACCTCTACACGTCCCCTCCCTGTCAGGCTGGATCTCTGTCCTCACTAGACACAGAGGATCTCATCTTCCCTGAGCACCAGGTTTGTTGTCTTCACCTCTTCCTGCTCAGACAGAACCCTCCCTGTATAATAGAGGCCCAGAATCAAAAGCCAAGTGTGTTGGGGAACACGGATGGAGAGGAGGGGCTGGCCTTGCTAATTAGGCCATATTCAAGTGTCTAGAGTCTAGTGTAAGCCACTGGAGCTAAATGTCAAAGTCAAGGAGCCAGCTCATAGAATGACAAACCCCTCTATCAGAATGCTGACAAGCATGGACAGCAGTGTCTAGGGGAAATGCTGCTATCAGTGGCCCAATGGTTTCATAGGCACCCTTCCTGAGCACTAATGGCCAGGGCCGCATTGAAGAGGCAGCAATCCTAAGAGACAGACTGCCCCTGGCTGCACTTCTAAGAGATTATTAAGGGCACTAACATAGATGACAATGAGTGGCTGAAAAGAATGATTCATCACAAGCCAATATCTGACACTGTAACCAAATACAGTATTGGTTTGATAAAGTTTGACTTGAAGATTTTGGAGATCCAATCTTGCTTTGAAACTACAAGATTAACTACATAAATTACATTCCATTAACTCCAAGAATATTGGTTCAATTCTAGATTGAAAAGACTTAAAAATGAGTAATATTTTTAAACACATTGGCCTAGTTTTCAATAAGAAAATAAAACCTTTCGTGCAGGGTGCTCACACATGAAACCAAACCAAACTCATTGCCATTGAGTCGATCCCAATTGATAGCAACCCTACAGGATGGAGTCGAACTGCCCCATAGGGTTTCCAAGGCTGTAAATCTTTATACTGAAGTGGACTGCCACATCTTCCTCCTACAGTGCAGCTGGTAGACTAGAACTGCCAACCTTCCAGTTAATAGCCGGGCAGTTAACCACTGTACCACCAGTGCTCTTTGGGGGCTCACAAACAACTGCAAATGATGGTTTTGGGTCTTTAATTCTTTTTCTATGTGGGACCTGTTGACTTATCTAAGATGAGCATTTTTTTAATGACTCAGCCAGTAATTTATAATTTTAAGAAATAGCATTCTAGAACAAAATATGCCAAAATATCTCCTACATAGTATTAGTAAGTGTTGTTTTATGAAATTTTGGACTCTTCGTCTCCCTTTTTTTTAATTGTGAAAATATAGGTATTACAACAGTTACCAAATCAACATTTTTCACATGTACAGTTCAGAGGAGCTCTGGTAGCTTAGTGGTCAAAGCGTTCAGCTGCTAATCAAAAGGTTAGTGGTTTAAATCCACCAGTCACTCCAGAGGAGAAAAGTGAGGCAGTCTGTTTCTGTAAAGATTTACATCCAGTTCTACTCTGTCCTACAGGGTTGCTATGAGTCAGAATCAAATAGATGGCAGCGGGTTTTGTCTTTGTTATTGTTTTTGTTTTTTTAACTATTCAGCTAACATGAGTATTTGATTGACCTTTTGAGCCATTTATTTTTGTCCTTTTCTATACTCACAACAGCTTTTTGAGCAGGCAGAGCAGATATTGTCAATTCTTATAACCCCATTTCATGGTGACAAACTCAGATTCAGAGAGATCAAGTGTCCTGCCTGAGTGATTCCACAACTATGAATTGGCAGAGTTGGGACCCAGTTTGCACTACTCATTGGAGGCTCTTTAGGAAGAAAAATTCAGCTTGGAATTGAGCTGCCGACCATCAGCACCATCTTAAGAGTGGCCTCCTCTCAGCTTCCTCCACAGGCAGTGCTCTCTGGCAGCGTTCTCACTGGCAATGACGCTAGGACTTTGCTCATCTTCACACATAGCTCAGTCTTGCTGCTACCCCTCTTTTTTCTTTTTACTCTTCAGCTGCCAGGAAACATCCTTCTCCTTCTTCCAACCTCAGTGTTTTTTTACCTTCAGCTTCCACTGAAAATAATCAAACCTACTATAGTAAGGAGCAACTGGGGTCTTAAAAGCTTGCAAGCAGCCATCTAAGATGCAACTATTCGTCTCTCCTTATCCAGAGTGAAGAAAAGTAGAGAAAATCAAAGACTCAAGGAAACCATTAATCCAAAGGACTCATGAACGCAGAGAACCACAGCCTCCACTACCCAGTGACCAGAAGACTAAGGTGGTATCCAGTTACCACTACCAACTGCTCTGATCAGGGTCACAATAGAAAAGCCCTGGACAGAGAGGGAGGGAAAAAAATGTGGAACAAAATTCTAAAATATAACAAAGACCAGACTTACTGGTCTAATAGATAGTAGAGGAACCTCTGAGACTATAGTTTTGCTATGCAAGCCTAGAAATGAACCCACTCCAGCTTTCAGCCAAACAATAGACAGGCCTATAAAGTGAACAGGGAGCTCTGGTAGCATAGTGCCTAAGGCACTTGACTGCTAACCAGAAGGCTGGAGGTTCAAACCCACCAGCCGCTCTTCGGAAGGAAAATGGGTCAATCTACTTCCATAGTGATACTGCCTCGGAAACCCAAGGAGGAGTCACTATGAGTCGGGTCCGACTCGACGGCACATAACAACAACATAAAGTGAACAATACCACCAGGGAGGAATGCACTTCTCAGTGTACCCAAATATATGAAACCAAAAGGACCACATCTGTCCAAAAACAAAGTTCAGAAGGCAGGAAAAGGCAGAAAAGAAGGGCAAATGGAGACAGGGGACCCAGGGAGGAAGGGGGAAAAGTGTTGTTACATTCATGGGATTGCAATCAAAGTCATGAAACAAAATGTGTATAGATTATTGCATGGAAAATTAATTTTCTCTTAAAACTTACACTCAAACTAAAACAAAAGAAAGAAAGAAAGAGAGAAAGAAAATATTAAAAAAACAAAATGATCAAAGCAAGGCTTCAAACAAGATCTTCCTGGTTCAGTCATGGCCAATGAAGCAAAACTGGGACAGATCCAAATTTGTAAAATTCCAGTGTACTGGAACAATAACTAGAACAGGAAATGACAAGTCAACACACTGGCAGAAACTGAATCTGTCCCCTAGAAAACAAGGGGAGTGTTTACATTGCATAGCAACCAAATCTCTTGACTGGTAGAGTCGGAAACAATGGTGCCCAGCTCAAAGATGGTAGGCAACCACATTGCTTTGAATGTGTGTTGCTTTCCACAGTCCTGGCAATAATCTAATCTCCCACATCAGGCTCCTAAAAGGCTCTCTATGCCTTTTCTGAGTTTCCCCTTCCAGGGAGACTCATTATTTTCTCCATTCTTGGAGGGAGGGAAAGGAAGAAAAAAAGGAAAGAAGGAAGAAAAAAAGGAAAGAAGGAAGAAAAAAAGGAAAGAAGGAAGAAAAAAGGCTCTCCCTTTGGCTGTTGGCCTAATCCTAGTCCCTCCCATCCTCACTCCACATACCCAGCACACACACACACACACACACACACACACAACCAGAGACACATACCCACACATATACATATCTACACACATAAACATATGCACAAAAAAGCACACACATATACTCATCTACATATGTAAACACACACATAAACCTTCACCTACCAAACCACACACAAACACAACTTCTTTGACAGTTGCCTCAATGCCTCACCTCTTGCACAGAATGTAAAAATTAGCAACATCCTGAATGATCCAAGCTATTCCTTTCAAGAACAGAAAATACTGGCCATAAATAACCAGATATTTACATATTGTTTTAAAATTAAATTGAAAAGATTCTTAGAATGGAATGATTAATGAAAATAGTTCTATGAATGATACATACTTAATTTGCTTTCTATACTAAGTAACCTTCTGTACTCCTTTCTGGCTTATTTAAAATAAACAAATAAAGTATACTTATTGTGTGGATGGATGACGGCATACAGTTTGAACAGAAATTCTAAGACACTAAACAGCATAACCGCAACCAAAATTTGCTTTCCATGCTATCTCTCATGCACTTAACCTGTTCCTTACCCCTTGGGAATGTGACTTAGATGCCAAAATTTTATCTTTAGGAAATATTTTGATAGTTGCCAGGGAAAACAGAATAAAATGCTTTAAATTAGGGCTGTCACATTCACATTCTCACACACACACGAGCACGTACACCCATCAATCCCAGGTCTATGGAAGCTATACTTATAACCCCATAATCCACTGGATACAAAGGAAAAATTGAAGATTTGGATTGCGGCTTCTGCCTCCTTGATGGAACCACATTATATTCCTGGATGAGCTGTCAAACAGCCTGATAATACTCTTCAAAATTCACAATTGGGCATATGTTTCAATTTAATCTGAGAAACAGCAAGGCCCGTCTGGCCAGCGATACACGCTTACCTGTGGCTCCCTTCCTGGGTTTCAGTGTTTTCTGAAACGCCTGTGCTGCGGGCAGAGCACTCTGGTTAGAACGTTAGCCTTCCCTCGAGCAGATGCTGCCTACTGTCAGCCAAGAGCTGGAAAACGAAGGCCCCTGAACTTGGGCCCAGGGCTGGGAAGCCTGGGAGGAAGTCCTCAGCAGGTATGAGACACTGTGCCGTGAGAGCTGTGCTCCTGAAAGGTAGCCTGACCTGTTTGGAAATGTGAGCCAATCTCAGAGGATGCCTTTTGTGGAGATGTATTCAGGTACCCTCATTCTTTTAAAATCCCAATTTTTCCTTGGAAATAGGCAAGTATTTGTCATGGACTGAACTATGCTCCCCCCCAAAAAAAGATGTGTCAGTTTGGCTAGGCCATGATGCCCAGCGGTTTGGTATTTATGTAGTGATGTAGTTCGGCAAATAGTTATGTAATGTAATAATCATCCTCCATGATGTGATCTGATGTAATTATCCACCATTTGTAATATATTGCAAATCCTGACCTCTGGGTTTAATGAGGCAGAATTAGGTTATGTTAATGAGGATTAGGTTATGTTTGTTATTTCAATAAAGCAGGACTAGGACAGGATGCTACACACTGAACTCAGGTCATAGATAAAAAAGAGACAGGAGTGAACTGAGAGAGGGGGACCTCAGTACCACCAAGAAAGAAGAGCCAGGAACAGAGTATGTCCTTTGGACCTAGGGTCCCTGCACTGAGAACCTCCTAGACCCAGGGAAGATTGATGCTAGGTCACATGGAGATCTCCAAGCAATGTTGGGCCCACAGATGCTGAAAGGAGACAAGGACCTTCCCTTAGAGCCAACAGAGATAGAAAGCCTTCCCCTAGAACTGGCACCCTGAATGTGGACTTCTAACCTCCTAAACTGTGAGATAATAAATTTCTGTTTGTTAAAGCCATCCACTTGTGGTACCTATGTTATAGTAACACTAGATAACTAAGATAGTATCCTTTTATATTCTTAGTAGTAAGAAGATAGGAGGAGCTCTGGTAGCATAGTGCCTGAGGCACTTGACTGCTAACCAGAAGGCTGGTGGTTCAAACCCACCAGCCACTCCTCGGAAGGAAGGTTGGGCAGTCTAATTCCATAGTGATACCGCCTCGGAAACCCAAGGAGGGGTCACTATGAGTCAGGTCTGACTCGACAACACATAACAACAACAACAAGATACGAAGAAGGGAAATTTTTATTATTTATTTTCTTATTTCAATATGCATTGCATAAATAGTATATATTTCATATATTCAGGTTGTAAAAGGTTCAAGATTGAAAATTACTTAATTTAAAACATGAAATTATCCCTAGAAATGTATTGCTGGGCCAAAAAATGATGTGGCTTTTTAAATTTGAATGATATTAGCCATGCACCTTCTTAATAAGTTTGAGTAAGTCACATTTCCCCAAACAGCATATGAAAACATGCATTTCACTGAATTATTATAAATAATTGGTATTATCAAACTCTTTCACTTTGACATTCTAAAGAATGGGCATTTTCATCTTGTTTTAATTTTAATTTTCCTAATTATAACTTTGGATGAGCTTTTTTTATTACTATACTGGACATTAGTATTTTTCCTTCTTTGGAGAATTGCCTAATCCTTTTTTGTTTCCCCTGCACATTTTTTACTGAAGTGTTTGTCATTTAGTTTAGTTGTTAATTTGTAGCAGCTCATTATTGGATATTAATAAATTTCCTATTATGTGTGTTGAAAATACTTTATCCCAGTCTGGCATTAAGAATTAAATTTTGACAGAAATCTAAAATTATTCCAAAAATAAGTAAATATATACAGCCTGCTGCTTCCTATAAGGAGGACGGAGGCATCAGCTGGTCCAGCTTCCCACGCATATGTACCCCTTTGATGTTCCCAAAGCCCTTCCTCTCACTGTCTGCTCTGGCTGTGGTTAGAGCTAGCTCCTCTAGAGCTGACCCATCTCTGTAGCAGTCCTCACCTGTGTGCATCTCGGCAATGTTTCCTCCACCAGTGTAAGAGCATCTGCATTTCTTTATGTTCTTTTTCAGGCATCTCTGATTGCACTCATTCATGTTTTCCAGCATGAATTCAGTTTCTTTTCATATCATTCTTATATTTCATGAGATTTTGGATAGGAGGGGATATAGATGGGTGCATATATGTTCCTCCCTACCATCTTGATCCAATCAATCTCTTGGAATTTGGAAGACAAAGACACCAAATCACCCATAATCCCTCCAACTTTACACAATTATTTTTATTTTTCTACACTCCCTTCTGTCCACATATACAGTTTTATATTGTTGTAATCAAAATGTACATAAAATTTTGTATTCTTCATTTCTACTTAACATACCTTAAACATGTTTCCATGTAATCTTTACAATTATGGCTATATAATTGTACATTTAGATGATATAGTATCATTTGTTTAACTACCCCCAATTTTTCACTATTACAGACAAGTGGAAATGAACATTTTCAAACATATACCTTTTCTTCTTTTGATGGATTATTTCTTTATGATGTGTACCAGGAATGGAGTTACACGTAAGGAAATAAGAATCATTTTAGGGTTCTCCTGCTATTATGTCAAGTTGCATTTTAAAAGGATATTATCAAAGTATTCCTTCTCACCACAATGACATCAGCACTGGGCATTATCATTTTTGCTTCATTAATAAATACAGAAAGTCTCCTTACTTTAATGATGCTGTTGCTAGGTGCTATCGAGTCAGTCCTGACTCACAGCTACCTAATGGACCACAGAACAAAACAGTGGCCAGTCCTGGGCCTTCCCCACAATCTTTTAAGTTTAATGATAGTTAGCTTCAATTTCTTTGAGAAATAGACTGGATGAATATTTTCTTAAATAATTAATTTCTTGTTTCCTTCTTTTACAAATTATTAAATATCTCATTAATCAACTGAGGTATTAATTTTATTCCTTATATATCTGAATTTACTTTTATGTAGTATAGATATTCATTCAAACTTATCTCATAATGAATACAAGCATCTCCCCTATCTGTTGGTTGTCTTTTTCTAATGATAATTTTGATATTTTTCATTATCTAGAAGTTTTATATCTTACAGAGTTAAATCTACCAACCTTATCTTTGTGACTTTTTTCTATTCCTCAAAATCAAGAAAACCAGCATTCATACATATTCTTCTGGTAAATACCTTAACTCTTTAGATAACATGGAGTTTATTTTGAATGGGACTAGGTAAGAGCAGAATCTCCCTCCGACCTCTAATGCTTTGAAAGCGTAAGCTGTCAAATGCAGAACTAAACTCAGGTAGTTCCACTCCTCAAAGGGAAAAGAAAATTCTAACTGCCCACTACCAGAGCCATCAGCCACATGCGGCTCTTGAAATGTGGCTAGCCTGAATGGAAATGTCCTGAAAGGGTAAAATAGACACCGGATTAGATAGAAGACATGAATTTAAATTAAAAAAAAAAAAAAA
>NW_006921644.1:6434262-6442941 GCF_000298275.1 Orycteropus afer afer | reverse complement strand
TAGTGATACTGCCTCAGAAACCCAAGGAGAGGTGGTTATGAGTTGGATCTGACTCAACTGCAGTGAGTTTGGGTTTTTTGATGGACTGGAAAACTTGAAGTTGCCCCTGTGGCTCCCATTCGTAGCTCGCCTTGTATTTCTATCCACAGCCCTGCTCTAACAGATACTTTTTCTGTCATAGCTCTTGATAAGGACCTGAGCTAAGCCCGGAGGTTGATGGCAATTATTACAGCTCTCTTAAAGGAGAGAATACTTGCTTCACAGTTTAATGAGAGGGAGAGGGAGAAAAAGTTCCGTTAGCCACCGCAGGAGACTTCTGTGCGGAGTCTACACTTGCGCTCGTTTTCCAGCAAGATTTCCAAACTGATTCACGATTGAAAACTCCTTGGGGGCCCAAAGAAAGGCAGATCTAAGGCCAACTCAACATTAGAACCATACATTCCCAGTCACTATCTTGACTAGTTTCTCAGAACACACGCGGGGCTGGAATCTGCCTTCCTATTTCCCCCGCTGAAATCCCTCCTACACTTCGAGGTCTTCATGTAGCTCCAGCCGCCCCACTTCTCCCCGATCACCGAGTTCCTGCAGCACTTGATATCTATAACACAATTTGGCAACTGTGCTTTTTGCTAATTATTTCAGGTAACACCAGAATCCTGACGGGGCATTTTGATGAGTGTCATAACTCCAGGGCTGGTGTTTCTGGTAATAGATATTTTCAGCGTATGCGGCTAACACTGTTCACTCCATATTCGGGACTAAATTATCTAAAAAAAATTGAATTAATGTAATAATAACTTCTTATTCAACCAGTATTCTCCCAAAGTATTTTCTCCCTAATGAGCTCATTTAAGTCCAACAGGATCTAGGTGTAACTTGCCAATCAGATGCCTGTCTATTCCACAATGAGGACAATGTGTAATAATAATACAGGGACAAAAGAGATTCCAGTCATCGCTCCTACACAATGCACAGCCACAAGAAGACTCAGCTCAATCATGGAACTATCTGGAACAAAGCTCTCCCTCTGCAGCATTTGCTGGGCCACCATTATACAACCGTATATGCCATTACTAACTTTTTACCACTTTGCATGGGAGTAAGTCAGTATTCACACGGCAGTAAAAGTTGATTAAATAACTAACTGAACCTTGTAGTAAATGAGTTATTTCCTTGCTGCCATTATGTCTAAATCACCATAGATTATTCAATCTGAAGGCTTTTTAGAATCACAAGTAGCTGGGATCATTTTTCACCTCATCATCCCATTATCCATAATGAGAAAATACTTCTAAATGTGAAAACTCCTTTTCCCAGAGATCCCTGGTGAACACTCCCATGGACATTAGTGAAATTTATTAACCATATTATTTTTTTCCCGCAGCATAAAGAAAATGTTAAAGGATGCCCATATAGCCCTGTCGGTAACTCCCATGGAGCCCTTTCGAATGATCTCAGTGGTGGTGAAGGACCACCTTAGCACCTCTTATCATATGCGACAGTAATGTGCTTCATCTGCACACCCAAGATTGGGTGACAGGATGAGTCTGGATCTATCATGATACTTCTTGGCCCCTGTCTGTGGCTCAACCAGCCTCAGTGTGATTCCACAGCTATAGTAGTAACTTTTCTATGAGCTTTACAGTTTACAAAGGGCTTCCACACACATGCTCTCATTTAATTCTTTACAACTTGAGAGGTAATATTATCCACATTTTTCAGAAGGGGAAAAATGAGAACTGGTGACAGATGTAGTCAATGGTAGGGCCAGATGCCCGGTTCTGAATTCAGGTGCCAAGGGGAGGAGAACCTCAAGGAACAGCTCAAGAGAATGAAATTCCAGCTCAGTGTTTGACAATTTTGTAGAAGTCACTTCACCCAAATGAGTCAGATGAGGGAAGCACCAAGATTCTATGTTGTTGTTGTTGCCGCTGCTAGGTGCTGTCGAGTTGGTCTTCCACTCACAGTGACCCATGTGACAGAGCAGACCCTCCCCCACAGGGTTTTCTTGGCTGGGATTCTTACAGGAGCCGATCGCCAGGTATTTCTCCCAGGAAGCCGACTTTTGGGCAAGCTGTTGGTCGGCTTTAAACTACCAACTTTTCTGTTAGCAGCTGAGCGCTTAACCATTGAGCCACCAGAGCTTCTTACTGCCTTAATATTCTCAAGATTCTAAATGGAATCCTTAGTCTACCGCTGTTCCCTCAGGTCCTTGTGCTGCATCCTGGATACTGTTTCCAGCGTCTCTATATCCTCTGAATTTCTGCTCCATTTTCCCATAGTATTCAGCACCATCCCAGTACTTCCACTTGCTTCAACTCAGACCAGAGTGGGTCAACAGGGTCCACTCATACCTAAGAGTTTTTGAGCCTGCATGGAAGAAAGTTGGGAATTCAGGAACTTTCCTCCTGCTTGAGAATATCCAGAGCCCTGTGCTTAGACAGGGAAGCCATCCTCTCTTGTGGTATAAATCAGATTTGAAAGAGATTAAAAGTTGTTTCAATAATAATCTTTATATTATAGAGTTTATAAATTTGCAGAGTTTTCAGAAAATTTTTCCAGGGTGGGAAGTTCATGTCCACTTTTAGAAAATAAACTCAGGATCCTATTCTTGCATCAGATAATACTGAGTGGGTATCTGAATATATCCACTTGTGTCCAAAAGTGAATGCTCAGGCATAGATAGATGTCTGTCCGTGGTTGATTTGAACATGACAAATATATTTTATAGTTAAAAATATTTTAGAGTTAAAAATATGCCTTTTTCTTGAATTGTCTCCATAAAGTCCAGCCAATAATTCATGGAATTGCTAACCCTCAAAATACATACTACAATATCATGTTAAACCCAAACTCACAAAAAATTTAGGAGGTAAATAAAAAACAACTGAAATTTACCCTCTCTCCCTCCCCCTCCCCCTCTATCTCCTGAAGAGAAATTTTAGCAGCAAGTCTTTGACACAATATAAAAAAGGAAACAGAATGCTTTTGGTATTTTACTCTACATCCATTTGCATTGTTGTTTTTTCTTCTGTAGAACTGGAGGGGCAAGCAGAAACGCAAATGTGCTCAGCATTCTGAGTTTCGTTTAGATATCCTTCCAGACACTGAAATTAATATGAATTTATTATTATTATTATTATTATAACTATTATTATTATTATTTTATAAAAAACTAACATGCCCAGAACATGAGGAGAGTTTTTATATATATAATTGTTCGGTATGTTCCTATGCCTCTAAGGAGACTGAACTGTATCTTCTGAAAAGAGAGGAGTATGTCTCATATCCATAGGATAGAACATTGATCTTTTTACTGATTAAAAACACAACACCTAGAGAGGCAATATACTATGGAAAGCTTATGTTGTTGTTGTTGTTATGTGCTGTCGAGTCAGCCCTGACTCATAGCGACCCTTCTTGGGTTTCCAAGGCAGTATCACTACGGAAGTAGGATTTCCCAACCTTCCTTCCGAGGAGTGGCTGGTGGGTTTGAACCGCCAGCCTTCTGGTTAGCAGTCAAGTGCCTTAGCCACTATGCTACCAGAGCTCCTTATAGGCTTTGCATTTATAAGACAAAGGTTCCAACTTTCACTAACTGGCTGCATTGTCACAGGAAATCACTTAATCTTTCTGAGCCTCATTTCTTCACCCATAAAAGAAATTTATAGAGGTAGACAGTGAACATCAATGGCTTGATAAAGCTTCAAGATCTAACTATCAATCTAAAGGAAATACAGGGGATAGAGGACCACAAAAAGCTACACCACAGAGATGCAACGAGCAAAATCCAGATCCTGGGAAACTATAGGACAATCAACTCTGGACAATCAGTAACAACAACAACAAAACAATAGCAAAAGAATATTTTAAAAAGACAAAAAAGAAGAATAAGAAGAACCTACAGACAAAGTGAGACTTAGGAGACCTATCAACAGTATCATATCAACATTTCAACAGACATACCAACATAGTGGACATATCTGATTTATATCCATCAGACAGAAATCTGATTGAGAATCTGACTCAAATGATTATGTGAGGGGGGGTGGAACTGTGGAGCTTTCAGTTTCTGCTCAGAGACACAGAGCACTGAACAAAGCATCACTTTCACTCTTAGAATGAAAAAAGAGGACCATTACAAATTCACAACTTTTTTTTCAAACCTTGTGGAGAACAAATGTCTCATAGTAACCAATTGGCCCAAAATACAAGGAGAGACAACACCTGCAAGAAGAGACAAGATGTAACCACTACCTGGGGTAGATGTAACTTATACTTTTAAGACTAGCAACTGTATACAAATAGTTATTTGTATATCTGTTGTCTACATACAAATAGTTCACACACTATTAGCAAATCAAATCCAACAATACATAAAATGAATAATACATCATGACAAAGTGAGACTGATCCCAGGAATTACAGTGCATCTTTTGAAAACCCATCAATATAATTCATGTCAACAGAGAAAAAGAAGAAAATACATGATAATTTCAACAGATGTGGGAAAAGCACTTAAAAAACTCAACATTCATTCATGATAAAAAAAAAAAAAAAAAAACTCTTGGCAAACTGAGAATCCTGATGAAGGGTATCTATAAAAAAAATACAGTTATTATCATACTTAATGATGCAAGGTCAACTGCTTTCCCATTAAGACCAAGGCAAGCATGTCCTTTCTTACCACTGCTATTCAACATTATACCAGAAGTCCTAGAGAATGCAAGAAAAATTTTTAAAGAAAATGAAAGGCATACAGATTCTAGAGGAAAAAATAAAATGGTATCCATTCACAAAGAACATGACTGTGTACATATAGAAAATCCCAGAGCACCAACAAAAACTTTTAGAATTAGTATATAACTTTGGCACCTTTGCAAGATACAAATTCAATATACAAAAATCAATTGCATTTCTACATACTGGGAATGAAAATTTGGAATTCAAAATTTTAAATATATATATTTTTACAACAGTGTCACCAAAAATTAAATGTGTAGGTGTATCTCTAACATAACGTGTACAGGTCCTGTGATAGTTGGAGCTGTGTGTCAACTTGGCTGGACCCCAGTTCTGTGTGATTGTTCCCATGATGGGATCAGATGACTGTGTTCTGAGTGGCCAGTCTGCCCAAGGGGAGTTTCCCTAGGGGTGTGGCCTGCTTCCAAGATATCCAGGGACATCCTGGGAAGAGAGACATTCTTTGAGGGATTGGAACCCTGGTATGTGGACTACAAACTTCCGTGAGGGAGCAGCCCACCGCTCAGCCTGGAGATCTTGGATTTGTCTTTTGTTGGAGTCAACAACCAATGTACTGCCTGCCAGCCTTGAATTGCTCAGCCCCCTGTGCTTGCAGAAGCTAAGGCTGCCACCAGCCCGAAGTTTCCTCCAGGGACTTAAGACTTGCCAGCTTCTATACGTTTGTGAGCCATTTTCCTAAGATAAATCTCTCTCTCTCTCTCTCTCTCAATATATATATACACTTTGCTGGTTTTTGTGTTTCTCTAGAGAACCCAATCTAACACAGGTCCTGTTTGGTGAAAACTACAAAATACCAAAGAGAGAAACCAAAAAAAGCATAGATAATCATGTTCATGGATTGCTGTTGCTGTCGGGTGCTGTCGAGCTGGTTCCAATCATAGTGACCACAGGAAAAACAGAATGAACATCTGCTCGGTCCTGCAAGATGCTCACAATTGTTGCTATGTTGCACCCACTGTGTCAACCCATCTGGTTGATGGTCTTCCTCTTTTTCAGTGCCTCTCTACTCTGCCAAGCATGAAGTCCCTCTCTAGAGTTTGGTCCCTTCTGATAACATGTCCAAAGTATGTGAGATGTACTCTCAATATCTTCACTTATAAGGAGCATTTTTCTTAACACACTTCTTTCAAGACAGCTTTCTTCGTTCCATGGTATATTTCATATTCTTCACCAACACCATAATCCAAAGGCATCAACTCTTCTTCGGTCTTTCTTATTCATTGTCGAGTTTTCACATTGTATTTTGTTGTTGTTGTCATGTGCCGTCGAGCTGGACCTGACTCACAGCAACCCCTCCTTGGGTTTCCAAGGCAGCATCACTACGTAAGTAGAATGCCCAACCTTCCTTCTGAGGAGTGGCTGGCGGGTTTGAACTGCCAGCCTTCTGGTTAGCAGTCAAGTGCCTTAGGCACTACACTACCAGAGCTCCTACTGAAAATGCCATGGCTTGGGTCAGATTCACCTTAGTTCTCAAAGTGACATCTTTGATTTTTAACAATTTAAAGACGTCTTTTGAGAAGATTTGTGCAATGCAATATATCGTTTGATTTCTTAACTGCTGCTTCCTTGGGTGTTAATTGTAAATCCAGGTGAAATGAAACCCTTGACAACCTCAGTTTTTTCTCCTTTCTCATGATGTTGTTTACTAGTCCAGTTGTGAGGATTTTTTGTTTTCTTTATGTTGAAGTGTAATCATATTGAAGGCTATAGTCTTTGATCTTCATTAGTAAGTGCTCCAAGTCCTCTTTCCTTTCAATGAGCAAGGTTGTGTCATCTGCATATCTCAGGTTGTTGTTAATATTCTTCCTCCAATCCTGATGCCACTTTCCTCATATAGTCCAGCTTCTGGGATTATTTGCTCAGCAGACAGATTGAAGAAGTACAATGAAAGGATACAACCCTGATGCACACCTTTCCTGATTTTTAAACCACACAGTAACTCCTTGTTCTCTTTAAAAGACTAACTCTTGGTCTATGTGCAGGTTCTCTATGAGCACAATTTTCTGTAATTCTCATTTTTTCCAGTGTTATCTATAATTTGTTTTGATCCACACAGTCAAATATCTTTGCATAGTCAATAAAACACAGACAAACACCTTTCTGGAATACTCTGCTTTCAGCTAAGATCCATACGACATTAAAAAAAAAAAAAAAACTCACTGTCATCAAGTCAATTTTGACCCAGAGTGACCCCTCCTTGTGTTTCCAAGGCAGTGTCTCTACAGAAGTAGATTGGCCAATCTTCCTTCTGAGGAGTGGCTGGTGGGTTTGAATAGCCAGCCTTCTAGTTAGCAGTCAAATGCCTTAGGCACTACACCACCATATGGCATCAGCAATGATATTTCTAGTTCTATGTACTCTTCTGAATCTGGCTTGAATTTCTGGCAGTTCCCTGTTGAGAAAGAGCTGCAAATGTTTGTTAATTATCTTCAGCAAAATTTTACTTGCATGTAATATTAATGGTATTCGATAACTTTCACCTTCTGTTGGCTCATCTTTCTTTAGAAGGAGCACAAATATTGATGTCTTCCAGTCGCTTGGCCAGGTAGCTGTTTTCCAAATATCTTGGCATAGATGACTGAGCAGATACAGCAATGCATACATTTGTTGAAACATCTCAATTGACATTCTATCAATTTCTGAATCCTTGTTTTTGCCAATGCCTTCACTGCAGCTTGAACTTTTTCCTTCAATACCATCAGTTCTTGATCATATACTACTTCATGAAATGATTGAATGTTGACCAATTATTTTCTGTACAGTGACTTTGTGTTTTCTCTCCATCTTCTTTTGATGCTTCCTGGGGGTGTCCTTCAATATTTTGCCCACATAATCCTTCAATATTGCAACTTGAAGCTTGAATTTTTTCTTCAGTTCTTTCACCATGAGAAATACTAAGTAAGTTCTTCCCTTTTGGCTCTCTAACGCCAGTTCTTTGCATATTTCATTATAATACTTTATCTTCTCAAGCTGCCCTTTGAAATCTTTTGTTAGCTCTTTTATTTCATCATTTCTTCCATTTGCTTTGTTGTTGTTGTTATGTGCTGTTGAGTCAGCTCTGACTCATAGTGACCCCTCCTTGGATTTCCAAGGCAGTATCACTGTGGAAGTAGATTGCCCAACCTTCCTTCCGAGGAGCGGCTGGTGGGTTTGAACTGCCAGCCTTCTGGTTAGCAGTCAAGTGCCTTACGCAATATGTTACCAGAGCTCCATTTGCTTTAGCTACTCTATACTAAAGAGCAAGTTTCAGGGCCTCTTCTGACCTTCATTTTGGTCTTTTCTTCCTCTCCCGTTTTTTTAGTGACCTTTTGCTTTCTTCATATATCTCTTCATTGTGCTTGATGTCATCCCACAATTCATCTGGTCTCCAGTCATTGGGTATTCAATGCATCAAATCTATTCTTCAGATGGTCTCTAAGTTCAGGTGGATACACTCAAGGTCATATTTTGACTCTCATGGACTTCTTTTCATTTTGTAAACTTCAACTTGAACTTGTAAATGAGCAATTGGTGATGAGACATGCAGTAGGCCCCTGTCCTTGTTCTGACTGATGATATTGAGCTTTTCCATAATCTGTTTCCACAGATGTAGTCAATTTGATTCCTGTTTATTCCATCTGGCAAGGTCCAAGTGTATAGTCACTAGTTTATGTTGTTTAAATAAAGGATATTTAAAATTAATAGGTGTGGTGCAGTAAATTACTTAGTGTGGCTTTTCTACCCATAAGTCTTCGTAAACTCCAAGGTGGGATTTGCTATGAGCAACTGAGGAGCTCCTGATTGTAAATGTTATCCACCTGGGTTATTTCTGTTGGGTGTGGCACAACACAATGTTATGGGAGGCAAATTCTCAGGTGCTTAGAATTCTGTTGTTATGATTGGTTGGTTTGGCCACTCTGCCAAGCTCAAAAGGAG
>NW_006921644.1:6424109-6434037 GCF_000298275.1 Orycteropus afer afer | reverse complement strand
CCTAATAAACCCCATAATCTGTGAGTTCTGTGTGGCCACTGCAGTGAATTATCGAACCCAGGAGAGAGGTGGTGGGTGCTTTGGGAGGAACGATTGGTGAAAGGGCTGGAGGAAGGCAGCATGTCTGGCCTCGCAGTAATAGGCCTTGGGCTATTGATGGTGAGTCTGCCTTCCTCTTGTGGGGTTCAAGGAGGTCAGAATATGTGGCCTCCTTGTCCTTTTTGCAATAGGACACCAGTCTTGAAAAATTCTACTATGTGATCTCTAGTGACATTTCTTTCACCAAGGCCATATTTTCCAACTACTGATGATTCTTCTTTGTTTTCAACTTTTGCATTCCAATCACCAGTAATAATCAATACATCTCAATTGCATGTTCAGTCAATATCAAACTGCAGAAGTTGGTAAAAACCTTCAATTTCCTCATCTTTGGTTTTAGTTGTTGGTGTGAAAATTTGAATAATAGTACTGTTATTGGTCTTCCTAGTAAACATATGTGGATATTATTCTATCACTGATATCACTGTACTTTAAGGTAGACCTTGAAACATTCTTTATGGCGATGAATGCCATGCCATTCCTCTTCAGTTTTTCATTCCTGGCACAGTAGATCATAAGATTGTCTAATTCAAAATGGTCAAAACCAGTCCATTTCAGCTCACTAACGCCTAGGATATCTGTCTTTAAGCGTTCCATTTCATATTTGACAACTTCTAATTCTCCTAGATTCAAACTTAATACCTTTTTTGTTTTGATTATTAAAGGACATTTGCAGCTGTTTCTTCTCATTTTGAGTTATGCCACGTCAGCAAATGAAGGTCTGAAAGTTTTGCTCCTTCCACATCATTAAAGTCAATTCTACTCAGAGGAGGCAACTCTTGTCCAGTCATATTTTGAGTGCCTTCCAACCTGAGGGTCTCATCTTTTGGCATTGTATCAGATAACATTCACTGATATTTGTGAGATTCTCACTGGTCAGTTTTTTAGAAGTAGATCATCATGTCCTTCTTCCTAATCTGTCTTAGTCCAGAGCTGAGCTGAAACCTGTCCACGAGTGACCCTGCAGGTATCTGAAAAGCCTGTGGCAAAGCTTCCAGCATCACAACAACACACAAGCCATCACAACACGACAAACTAACAGACACGCAGTGGAAGAAGCATTAAACAAATCCAAATTGTGGGGCATTCTGAAAAATAACTGGCTTGTGCTCTTTAAATATGTGAGGGCTTGAGAGACAAAGACAGACTGGTTACTGCTCCAGATTTAAGGTGACTAACAGGAGCTTTAGTGGCATAGTGCCTAAGGCATTTGAACCACCAGCCACTCCTCAGAAGGAAGACTGGGCAATCTACTTTTGTAGAGATAGCACCTCGGAAACCAAAGGAGCGGTCACTATGGGACGAATCGACTCCATAGCAGTGAGTTTGGGTTTTTTCTTTTTGTCTTTTTTGTTAATGAGACTAATGAGAGATCTGATTGCAATGTATGATCCTGGATTAGATCCTGGATCAGAAAAAATATAATAAAAATAAATTCTCTTTGCTATAAAGGACATTAATGGGGCAGTTGGCAAGATTTAAATGAATCATTTAGATTGGATAATAGTGTTGCTTTTTTTTTTTTTTAACTAAAGAGAACCCGAGGGCCATGGAGATGGCCTCTGTGGCAAATAGTGATTGAAAGTCAAGGCTAGGTAGAGTCTTATGCTCATCTAGTCCAGTGTTTCAACTTCTCTTTTATCCAGATGAGGAACACGGGGTCCAGGGAAGTGGGGTGGCCTGATACAGGCTTCAGAAGTTATATTTATTTATTTATGAAGATAAACAGTAAAGTAATGTGTTAAAATGTTAACGTTTAGGGCATCTATGTGAAGGGTAAGGTGCTCTGCTGGTGCAATGCCTAAGCCATTTGACTGCTAACCAGGAGGCTGGCGATTCAAACCCATCAGCCACTCTGCTGAACGAAGATTGGGCAATTTACTTCCGTAGTGACACTGCCTCAGAAACCCAATGGGGGTCGCTATGAGTTGGAATCGACTCGATGGCAGTGGGTTTATGTGAACTGTAAATAGGAATTCTTTGTACTATTTTTGTAAGTTTTCTAAATGTCTGAAATTATTCCAAAATAAAAAAGTTTTTAAATTAACAAAAGAGAGGCAGTGGTAACCCTGGAGTTCATAGCTTCTCCTCACTTCCACCTAGCTTCTGTCTGTCCCAGAGGCAAACCAACTCCATAGTCTATCATTCATTGGACCATCTGGCCACTGTGTAAGTTTCCTATTGCTGCTGTAACAAATTACTACCAATTTAGTAGCTTAAAATAACACAAATTCATTATCTGGAAGTTAGAAGTGCAACACAGTCTCACTGAGCTAGAGTCAATGTGTCAACAGGGTGGGTTCCTTCTGGAGACTCTAGAAGAGAATACGCTTCCTTCTCTTCCAGCTTCTAGAGACTTCTCACATTCCTGGGTACATGACCTCCTTCCTCCATCTTCAAAGTCAGGATCCTAGGGAATCTTCAAATCTTTCTGTGGCTGTGACTTCTACTTCCACTTTTAACGACCTTTGTGACATATTGGGCCCACCAGGATAATCCAAGATAATACCCCTACTTTAAAGTCAGCTGAGCAGCAACCTTAATTCCATCTGCAGCCTTAATTCCCCTTTAGCCATATGTTATGCATTGAATTGTGTCCCAAAAAAAAATATGTGTTGCGAATCCTAACCTGTATCTGTGGATGTAATTCCTTTTGGCGATAAGTTTTTCTTTGTTATAGTAATGAGGCTTTATCAGTGCAGGGAATGTTTTAAACCAATCACTTCTGAGATATGAAAGAGTAGATAGGAACAGAAGCAAGCCAGCACAGATGGGGGAAGACAGGTGCTATGCCACATGCAGACTGTCAAGGAAATGAGGAACAGAGACTGAAGAGAGACCAGGACCTTCCCCCAGAGTGGACACACAGAGAGAACCTTTCCCCCTCTGTTCTGAATTCAGATTTCTAGCTTCCTAAACTGTGTGAAAATAAATTTTGTTCATAAAAACCACCTACTTATAATGCCACAGAGAATGGGAAATCACAGGGAGGAGATAGGAGTAGAGCTTTTTATTGTTGGGATTGTAATTGGGGCAGTGAAACCAAGTGTGCATGAACTGGTGAGAGTAAAACAAATCTGCTTTGTAAATCTGCACCCAAATCACAATTAAAAAAATGTAAAGAATAAAGGAAAAAAAACACCTACTTGAATTTCTGTTATAGTAGCACTAAGAAACTAAGACACCATGTAAGGCTGCATGTTCACAAATTCTGGGGATCAGCTGTGGACATCACTGCAGGAAGGAGGGCATCCTTCCACCCACCACAGCTACCTTCACCATGAATGCCTGGAAAGTAGGTCCCATTCCTAAATCCTTCTGGATCATTGTGTGCCTAAAGCATAACTTCTCCAGAAACATCTCCCTGGCTGGTCAGTGACTGCCCTGGATGTAATTTCTTCTACTCTCCCACTCCCAATAAACTTACGAAGTTTATTTCTTCCATTTTTTGGTTTGTTGTTTAGTATATACCCTTCCTATCTCTGACTATTATCATCATTGTCTGTCTGAGCCTGTAAGTTGGAAGGCCAATGCAGACAGGTAAAATAAATGTTGCTGATAAGAAAACTTCTCCTAATGTCTAACTTAAATTGCCTTTGCTGAAATGTAATCATATTTCTTCCTGTCCTCACTTCAGTAGTAACAAAAAACAACTAGTCAATATCCACCTTATAAAACCTTTTAGATTTAGAGACTGTCTTTCTAATGCCAAAACAATCAGATAATTATGTCAACCAACAAGCCAGTTAAGGGAAAAGGTCAGTCAAACTGGTTTTGGAAGCGATGGTGTGAGTCAGTGAAGCCCTGAGGTAAACAGCCCTCCAAGAACATGACTCTATGATACTGTAGCTTCCCCCCTTAGCCAGCATACCCTCATGCAGTCTTTGCCTATTTCCTCAAGTTATTATGGTTTAGGTTGCTCTCCCTCAGGTCCTCCTAATTCCTTCCTGAGTCTCCTATGTAAATTCAACTTGAACCTAGAACTTTTCCTTTCTCAAACTGGCAAAATCTCATCCATCTTTTAAGACTTTTCTCACCTGATCCTTTTCTCCCCGGGAGAAGCCTGTCATTCTCTCCTTTTTGCTAATACTTGATGTACAGGGAGTTCATACCTCTAATACAACACTCAGCTCACGGTACTGTATTTGTTTACATTACCATGAGTTCTTGAACTTGAGTCTGGGTACTAGACTATGAATTCCAAGAAGGTAGCTATTGTGCTTCACATTTTACTGTTTATTAAATGAATTCCTCTGGATGTGTTCCTCCCTTTCTGGCTACTCCTATATTCAGGTTAATTCATCTATACCTAGAAGAATTCCATTTCAATACTGGAATCATGCAACACTTGGTCCTTGTCCCTATTCTCTCCTCAGTGTATATTCCCCCCTACTTGATTACATCCATGTCCCTAATTTCAATGACTGCTTTTATGTAAATTGCTCTCCAATGTATATTTCTAGCCCTCTAGAACCCTCCTCTGAGATAAAACCCATAACCCACAGTCTCTTGAATGCTTTACAGGTATCTCAAACACAATATATTCAAAACAAAGCCAAGGAACTTTCTCCCTGGCAATAAGCATTTCTGATTACCTTCTCAGCACCCATTTTCCCCTTCTTACTGCAGCAGTATGTCCCTACCCACCCAATTTCCTTTAAGGAATTCACTTCTCCCACTCTTGACAAATCTGGTCTCCAAGAGGTTGACCCCATACTCATCCACAACTCTAGGATTGGGCAGTGATTGACCTACACCAATCCACATATCCCATCCCTCTGGCTAGGGTGACTCTTGGGTTATGGGCACTAAATACAATCAGAACAAATGAGTTATAGGGAAGCCTTAGCTGGGTTCCTGGAGAGGCCCTCACCCTTCCTCTGGACTTGGTGATGTCAGTATGTGACTATCTTGTTACCGTAAGTTGAGCAGCCAAACATATGCAGGAGAAGCAGACCTGAGAGGCTGATACTTGTGACATTGTTTGACCCCTAAACAAGTCATGCCTAAAACACTACACCCATGATTTTCTCAGTTCTAACAGTCAATTAATTCCAATTTTTGTTTAAGCCAGTTTGTGTTGGGTTTTCTATCATTTAGATCATAATCTTGATTGATACTCCCTTCACTACATCTTGTCTTCCAGTGTCCTCCAATTTAGTGACCAGTGTCGTCATCCATCCAACTAAGAAAGTCAAATACTTAGAAGCCATTTCAAATACCTTCTTCTCTCTCACCTGCCATGTCTCACAAGTCCTGTTATAAGCCCTTTCCATTAAATATCCTAAATATTTCTCAAATCTCTCCATCTTTTGTATCTTCCCACCATTCCAATAATCTTAATGCTTGTCTGAATTCCTGTAGCCTAATGACTGCTGTACCTTCATGTATCACCATCTTCTCCCACTCCATCCTCTATACTGAGGACAAAAGCATCTTTAAAAAGTGATAAATGGCTAATTTCTCTATCCTGTTTAAAACATTTAGTCATTTGCCATTGCTTTTAAGAATAAGGCAAAACTCCATAATATAGTAGTGTCTCTGCCTGAGCTCCCTCAGAACAGCAAGACATGAAAATCTGCCTGCACACAGTTTTATTTGGGAAGTGATCCCAAGGAACATGAGTCATGAATTAGGGAAAGTGAATGAAACAAGGAATGGATGAGCAAGTTGACTACCACTATGGCAACCATGATTCCTTGGGAACTTGAGGGGCTTTAGGGAACGCATATCAGAATTGTCCACCAGAGAGAAAATGAAGAAGCATTTGCCCATTGACTTCATCTCCCAATTGTTGAGAGCTGCCCTTTGCACTTCTGGGTTGCACACATGTGGCTGCCTTCAACAAAGGTCACGTGCCTGGGGATCAGAGAAGCTCCAGACCCACTTGGAATGAAGTCAGCACAGAGCCAGTGGAAGTCTGAGCAGCACTGTTGACGACAGTCTTGGCTGGAATCAGAATGAAGGCAAGAGGGAGTGCAATATAGGTATCTATTATATATATGCACCAAAACTGCTTTTCCAGTTTCCACTCACTTCTCACTTCCTTCTGACCACAATGGTCTTGTAACTCTTGAACTCCACATGTTCCCATCCATCACAGAGCCTTAGTATATTTTGTTTCCCCTGCATGAAACACTCCTCCCTTCCCTCTTCATCTAGTGCCCCACACAAACACACTTCTTCATTAGAAAGCAACTCGAGCATCAGTTCCTCTGGGAAGCCTTTCCTGACTACGTCAACTCTGCCTGTAATCAGCACTAAAGGCTCTGTGTGCTACTCTTGTACATTTGTGCAATCACTTGAGTCTTTCCGATGTCTCCTGGACTATAAGCAACATGATGAAACCCACAGAGTTCCCAGGCTTAGCTCAGTATTTGGCACATTCAAGGTACTCCATGAATCATAGTTGAAAAGATGAACAAATTTACTTTTTTATCCCCATTAGTACATATTTCCACTAACATACATAAGTGCTCAGATATAATAACAATTAATTAACAAAGCTAATACTTTAAAAAGCAGTACTGTTACTTTCTGGAGGAATTTCTTTAAGTGTAATTGAATTGCATTCTATTTCTTGAATGGCAATAATGAGACTCTTCTCTAAGAAGCCCTAAGACAGACACTACATCAACTTTTTTTTTTAATGTGTAATACTTGTAAACAATAACGACTCCTCCAGAAAGAATAGCTGAAAAAGAGAAACCATCAATGTAGATAAGAAAGCTTCACTGTGGACTAAGACAGCGATGTTATCTAAAACAAATGGGTATAGGTTATTGACCACAAGAAGAATAAAATTCATTGGTATGTGAAACAAACTCACCAGAATCACTCTGAGCTCTCCCTTTTAACCAGCACCATCAATTATAATTATTAAGTGCCTGCTCAGCTGCTGTGCAATGGAAGAGGTAGGGAGGTTTGGTAGCTAGGCAACAGGCTGGAAACTCAAAGGGTAGGAGTTGTGATTCTGGCTCCTTCATAAAAGTGATAAGTGGCCTTGGGTAAACTCCCTCTGCCTTGTTTTCTTCATTTGAAAAATAGCATCACCAGTCTGCCTTTCCACACTGAAGGAAGAAAAACAGAGGGACTAGAACACTGCAATTGTAGAAAAGTGAGCTTATGGGGTCTGGGGAGTCAAGACACATCAGGGGACAAACGTTCACCCAAATCCCAGATTTATTATTAATGGTTTGAGTCTGAGTATTTTGTGCCTCAGTTTATGTATCTGAAAGGATTCACAGGTAATAGGTCCTGACTTAATATACAAATAAAGAGATATGGCCAGTTAATTTCCAGGCTGTTGTGTGGCTTATCTGTTTACCCATCTAACTCTCCTGATAGACCATAAGTTTTGAGCCAGATCATGGCATCATATGTGAATGTTTAGAACCAGACACAGTCTCCTAGAGTCTGAGCTCAATAAATGCTTACTGAAAGAAAAAACGAGCAAATAGACAACAAGAAAGAACAAGCTAACCGACCTTCCTGCACACCAGCAGACTCTTTCCCACCTCCCCATCCTTCCCCACCTCTCTCAAAGGATGACACCATATATCCCTTTGAGGGAAGGCGATCACACAGAACAAAGCAGTATGGAAAGCCAGGAAAGGAGGCAAGGTTTTTCAGGTATAAGTGATGGAAAAAGGGCACAGAAAAAAAAAAAAGCAGAGGTGTGGGATTTCCTGCAGAGATTATAGAAATTCTACTGAGAGAATAGCTGAGGCAGAGAATGAGGGAATGAGACAGTCATTGGGGAAAATTGTGAGTAAGGCCCTGAGTGGGAATCCATATATGGCTCTCCAACTACAGACAAGGCCTCCCAGAATACCTTGCATCTAGGTATGATCATGTGACTATATTCCAACCAATGGGACAAATAGCTGCCAGGTCATCTTTTGAAAACCATTTGCCTTCTTTCTGCTATTGGCTGGAAGTGGCAGTCACTGGAGTAACCTTGGAAGCCTGATGTAGAAATGGCAGAGCTGACTCAGCGTAGAACTGCTTACCCCCAGACTGTCATATGAGAGAGAAAGAAATTTATATCTTGTTGAAGCCACTACAATTTACCATCTTTTCGTTAAGACAGTTTAATCTACCTTCTAACTAATCTATACCATGTCTCAAGTGAACCACGGTGAAACTTTTTCCTGTCCAACTTGACTAGTTCAAATCTCCCTATTATACACACTCAAGTCACTGTCTACCTCTTATCTCTGCTCCAGTGTATGTTAGTAACTGAATATATGTAAGGGAGAGAGACAGAGACAGAAAGGTGGAGAGAGTCAGAGATAGTATTTGAATAACTAAGGCCTACCTCCTCCTCTAGACCATAAGCCTAAAAGGCCAGCTTCCCTACTGAAGCCCCAACACCTGCCTGACAACGGCTGGTGCTCAGTTACTTTTACTGGATGGATATTTTAATTATTTAAATAATACCATATCTTTAAAAGGGGACGAGATGATACATAACCTCAAGTGAAGCATTACTGATCTTGAAAAAAATAAGTCCGTTAAATAACCTGAGATGAAGTGGCCTTGATCTATGTTCTCTGGTGAAGATAAACCCAGGCTGGGTCATGAATAGCCATGAAATGAGAGTGTATTTTGAATGACTCTCTTTTATTATTTTTACTCTTATTTAGAACAGTCCCAAATAATATAGTTGCAGCCCAGCAGCATTCCTTCCTCCAAATATAACTGTCATTCCTATAGAGTAAGTTTCAGAAATGTTTATATATTATCAAAATTAAGTTTCAAAATGAGCTACAGTATCTGGAAAAGGGGGATAATAATATTTCACAGAAACTAATTGGAAACTTGTTTTGAAATAAAGTAGTTATTATTTCCATCATGAAGAGATGAAAGTACAGGGATTCCTTTTATCTCACCCAGCCTAGTATCTTACATTATTTATTCAAACTAAAATTAAAACCTGGCCAAATCCTACTGAGGCATTGCATATCACTTAGAGATTATTCTTCTGGAAATGAACTTTTGTTCACAAATTTCATTATGCAGTTACAAATGACTATTATTAAAATGTAACATATAACTAAATTGTCTTTTTTTTCTGGCCAAGTAAAAGTTCACTTTCCTAATAAATATTGTTCTTTTCTTCTAGACTTAGCAGCATGCTGCTCCTCTCTCTGCCCCAGAAAATGTCCCATCCACACACTTCACTCTCCTGCTGACCACCCTGTCAGCATGCTCCCTGGGGCTTTCCACCAAGGTCTCAGGGAACCCCATAAAAGCATCGATGCTACTTTTTTTTCATGTCCGTCCCTTATATTCCAAGGAAAAGACACTAAGGATCATTCACCACCTGGAGACCTTGCCAAGACCCATTTTCCATTTTACCACAGACTCAACCCTCAAGCAAAACTATTACCTGCGAAAAGTGTCTCTCTCGAGTGTGGACTTGACACACCTACCGGTTTCAGGATGCCTAATGTTCCTGTTACCTTTGCTGTTCCTTCTTCTTTGATTGGCTAGGTCAAACTGTTAGGATCTGACTCAAGGAGTAGGATCTGACTTAAGGGCAGTAAATTTGTCAAACTGTTCTTTAGAGCTCAGCTTAAACATAACTCCTCCAGAAAGATCTCCTGACCTTTTCTCAACTACTGAGTTAGGTATGGCCTCCATGTTGCCACTACCCTGGACCCACTTAGCACTTGGACCTTCTATTATTATTATTTTGCTCTACCTTCCATTGGATTCATAGTCTCTTCTGACACCCATTTTGGTGTTTACTTCCTTTCCTGTCTTTTAAATAACCTTTTATTTTCATGTATAATGGTCTTGATGTCATCCCACAATTCATCTA
>NW_006921644.1:6418139-6423909 GCF_000298275.1 Orycteropus afer afer | reverse complement strand
GAGCTCTGGTAGTTTAGTGCCTAAGGCATTTGACTGCTAACTAGAAGGCTGGCAGCTCAAACCCACCAGCCACTCCTCAGAAGGAAGGTTGGGCAATCTACTTCCACAGTGATACTGCCTTGGAAACCCAAGGAGGGGTCACTATGAGTAGGATCTGACTCAAGGGCAGTAAATTTGCAGTCAATCTGA
Organism: Orycteropus afer afer; assembly: GCF_000298275.1. Classification (NCBI taxonomy): domain Eukaryota; kingdom Metazoa; phylum Chordata; class Mammalia; order Tubulidentata; family Orycteropodidae; genus Orycteropus; species Orycteropus afer. Next base: position 6,423,720 of record NW_006921644.1, on the reverse strand, counting down.
TTCCGGTGTATTCCATCTGGTGAGGTCCATGTGCATAGCCACCATTTATGTTGTTGAAAAAAAGTTATTTGCAACGAATGAGTCATTGGTCTTGCAAAATTCTGTCATGTGATCTCCAGAGTCATTTCTATCACCAAGGCCATATTTTCCAACTACTGATGATTCTTCTTTGTTTCCAACTTTTGCATTCTAATCACCAGTAATAATCAATACATCTTGATTGCATTTTGGTCAATTTCAGACTGCAGAAGTTGATAAAAATCTTCAATTTCTTAATCTTTGGCTTTAGTGGTTGATGAGTAAATTTGAATAGTTATCATAATAAATACTGGTCTTCCTTGTAAGCAAACAGACATTATCCTATCGCTGACAGCACTGTACTGCAGAATAGATCTTGAAACATTCTTTGTGATGATGAATGCAACACCATTTCTCTTCAATCTGTCATTCCCAGCATAGTAGACCATATGGTTGTGTGATTCAAAATGGCCCAAACTAGTCCACTTCAGCTTGCTAATGCCTAGGAGATTAATCTCTATGCATCCTATTTCATTTTGACAACTTATAATTTTCCTAGATTTCATACTTCGTACATTCCACATTCTGATTATTAATGCTTGTTTGCAGATGTTTCTTCCCATTTCAATCATGCCTCATCAGTAAATGGAAGTCCTGAAAGCTTTACTCCATCCACATCAATAAGGTAAACTCCACTTTGAGGAGGCAACTCTTCCCCAGTCATATTTTGAGTGCCTTCCAACCTGAGGCACTCATCTTCCAGCGCTGTATCAGACAATGTTTCAGGGCTATTCATAATGTTTTCCAGTAATATATCAGACAGTCTTTCACTGCTATTCATAAGGTTTTCACAGGGCACTTTTTTCAGAAGTGGATGGCCTCATCCTCCTTCGTAGTCTGTCTTAGCTGGAAGATCCACTGAAATCTTTCCAAATGGGTGACCCTGCAGGTATTTGAAATAGTGATAGCATAGCCTCCAGCCTTGCAGCAATATGCAAACCACCACAGTATGACAAACTGACAGAAGATTTCAAATGGCAGCTCAAAAAGACAAAGTAAAGTATTGTAATGAAATGTGCAAAGACCAAGAGTTAGAAAACCAAAAGGGAAGAACAAGCTCAACATTTCTCAAGCTGAAAGAATTGAAGAAAAAAGTCAAGCCTCAAGTTGCAATAATGAAAGATTCTGTCTCTGGTAGTGTAGTGCCTAAGGCACTTGACTGCTAACCAGAAGGCTGGCGATTCAAACCCACCAGCCATTCCTTGGAAGGAAGATGGGGCAATCTACTTCCATAGTGATACTACCTCGGAAACCCAAGGAGGGGCCGCTATGAGTCAGGTTCGACTCGACGACACATAACAACAACAACAATGGGAAAAATATTGAATGATGCAGGAAGCCTCAAAAGAAGATGGAGGGAATACATAGAGTCACTGTACCAAAAAGAACTGGTCGACGTTCAGCCACTTCAATAGGTACCATATGATCAAGAACTGATGGTACTGAAGAAAGAGGCACTGAAGAAATTAGTGAAAAACAAGGCTCCAGGAATTGACAGAAAACACATTGAGATGTTTCAACAAATGAATGCAGCACTGGAGACACTCACTGATCTATGCCAAGTCATTTCGAACACAGCTACCTGGTCAACTGACTGGAAAGGACTTATATTCAAACCCATTCCAAAGAAAAATGATCCACAGAATGTGGAAATTATCAAATAATCATTAATATCACACACATGTAAAAATTTGCTGAAGATAATTAAAAAATGGTCACAGCAGTATATTGACAGGAAACTTCCAGAAATGCATGCTGGATTCAGAAAAGGAAGTAGAATGAGAGGTATCATAGCTGATGTCAGATGGATCTTGGCTCAACGCAAAGAATACCAGAAAGATGTTTACTTGTTTTATTCACTATGTAAAGGCGTTTGACTGTGTGGATCATAACAAATCATGGATAACATTGTGAAGAATCAGAATTCCAGAACACTTAATTGTGCTTCTGAGGAACCTGTAGATAGACCAGGAGGTTGTTGGTCAAACAGAACAAGGGGACATTGCATGGTTAAAATCAAGAAGGGAGTGCATCAGGGTTGTATCTTTTCACCGTACTTGTTCAATCTGTATGCCGGGCAAATAATCCGAGAAGCCAGACTATATGAAAAAAAGCAAGGCATCAGGATTGAAGGAAGACTCGCTGACAACCTGTGATATGCAGATGACACAACCTTCCCTGCTGAAAGTAAAGATGACTTGAAGCACTTACTGAAGAAGATTAAAGACTACAGTCTGCAGTATGGATTACCCTTCAACATAAAGAAAACAAAATTCCTTACAACTGGACCAATAAGCAGTATCACAGTAAATGAAGAAAAGATTGAAGTCATCAGAGATTTCATTTTACTTGGTTCCACAAGCAAAACCAATGGAAGCAGCAGTCAAGAAATCAGACGTCATATTGGACTGGGCAAATCTGCTGCTAAAGACCTCTTTAAAGTGCTGAGAGCAAAGATGTCACTCTGAAGACTAAGGTGTGCCTAACCCAACCTATGGTATTTTTAATCGCCTTACATGCATGTGCATATGGACAATGAATAAGGAATACCAAAGAAGAGTTGATGGCTTTGAGTTAAGGTATTGGAGAAGAATACTGAAAATACCATGGAGTGCCGGAAGAATGAACCAATCTGTCCTGGAAGAAATGCAGCCAGAATGCTCCCTGAATGGCCAGACTTCATCTTACTTACTTTGGTCATGTTATTAGAAGGGACCATTCCTTAGAGAAGGATATTATGCTTGGTAAAGTCAAGGGTTAGCAATAAAAGGGGAAGACTCAACAAAAGGGATTAACACAGTGGCTCCAATGATGGGCTCAATCAAGTATAGCAAGCATTGTGAGGAGGTGCACTACCAGATAATGCTTTGTTCTGTTGTACACAGGATCACTATCAGTCAGAATAACAGTCCTGTGCCAGCCCCATGATCCTTGCTATACCTGAGCGCATCGTTACAACCACTGTGTCAATCCATCTCATTGAAAGTCTTCCCCTTTTCATTGTCCCTCCACTTTGCCAAGCACGTTATCCTTCTTCAGGGAATTATCTCTTCTGACAGCATGACCAAAGTAGGTGACATGAAGTTTGGCCATTCTTGCTTCCAAGGAGCATTCCAGCTTCCCTTCCTCCAGGACAGATTTGGTACTCCTTTTAGCAGTCCATGGTAATCTCAGTATTCTTTGCCAACACAACAACTCAAAAGCATCAACTCTTCTTCCGTCTTCCTTTTTCACTGTCCAGCTCTCACATGCATATCAGGCGATTGAAAATATCATGGCTTGTGTCAAGTGCACCTTAGTCTTTAAGGAAACATCTTTGCTCTTCAGCATGTGAAAGAGGTCCTTTGCAGCAGATTTGCCCAATGCTATATGACGTCTGATATCTTGACTGCTACTTCCATTGGTGTTGATTGTAGTAAAGTGAAATCCCTAACAATTTCAATCTTTTCTCCATTTATCATGATCCTGCTTATTGGTCCCATTGTGAAGATTTTTGTTCTCTTTATATTGAGGTATAATCCATTCTGCAGACTGTAGTCTTCAATCTTCATCAGTAAGTGTGTCAAGCATCCTCACTTTCAGCGAGCAAAGTTGTGTCATCTGCGTAATGCAGGTTGTTAATAAGTCTTCCTCCAATCCTGATGCCATGTTCTTCTACATATAGTCCAGCTTCTCGGATTATTTGTTCAGCATATAGACTAAATGAGTATGGTGAAAGGACACAAGGACACAACCTTGATGCACTCCCTTCTTGATTTTAAACCATGCAGTATCCCCTTATTCTGTCCAAACAACAGCCTCCTGGTCTATGCACAAGTTCCTCATGAGCACAATTAAGTGTTCTGGAATTCCCTTTCTTCTCAATGTTATCCATAATTTGTTAGGATCCACACAATCGAATGCTTTTGCATAGTCAATAAACCACAAGTAAACATCTTTCTGGTATTCTTTGCTTTGAGTCAAGATCCATCTGACATCAGCAACGATATCCCTCATTGCACATCCTCTTCTGAATCCAGCTTGCATTTCTGAAAGTTCTCTGTCAGTATATTGCTGCAACCGTTTTTTAATTATTTTCAGTAAGATTTTACTTGTGTGTGATATTAATGATACTGTTCCATATTTCCACATTCTGTGGGATCACCTTTCTTTGGAATGGGTACAGATATGGAGTATTCCAGTCTATTGGCCAGGTAGTTGTCTTCCAAATCTCCTGGCATAACTGAGTGAGTACCTCTAATGTGGCATCCATTTGTTGAAGCATTTCAATGGGTATCCCGTCAATTCCTGAAGCCTCGTTTTTCACCACTTCCCTCAGTGCAGCTCCAACTTTGTCCTCCAGTACCATTGGTTCTTGATCATATGCCACCTCCTGAAACAGATGAACATCAACCAATTCTTTATGGTGAAGTGACTCTCTGTATTCCTTCCATCTTCTTTTGATGTTTCCTGCATCATTCAATATATTCCTCATAGAATCTTTCAATATTGCAACTCGAGGCTTAAATTTCCCCTTCAGTTCTTTCAGCTTGAGAAATGCTGTGTGTGTTCTTCCCTTTTGGGTTTCCAGCTCCATGTCTTTGCACATATCATTATAATAATTGACTTTGTCTTCTCAAGTTGCTCTTTGAAATATCTTGCTTAATTATTTTATCTTGTCATTTCTTCTCTTTGCTTTAGCTACTCCCCATTCAAGGACAAGTTTCAGAGTCTCTTCTGACATACATTTTGGTCTTTTCTTCCTTCCCTGTCTTTTTAATGACCTTTTGCTTTTTTCATGGATGATGTTCTTGATGTCATCCCTAAATTTCTCTGGTTTTTGGTCACTGGTGTTCAATGCATCAAATCTATTCTTTAAATGGTCTCTCAATTCAGGAGGGATATAATCAAGGTTGGGAGCTCTGGTGGCATAGTGCCTAAGGCATTTGACTGCTAATCAGAAGGCTGGAGTTTCAAACCCACCAGCCACTCCTTGAAGGAAGGCTGAGCAATCTACTTCCTTGGTGATACTGCCTCAGAAACCCAAAGAGGGGTCGCTATGGGTCAGATACAACTTCACGGCAGTGGGTTTGGTTTGGTTTGGTTTTTATAATCAAGGTCATATTTTGGCTCTCGTAGACTTGTTTTAATTGTCTTCAACTTGGAAATGAGCAGCTGATGGTCTGATCCACAAACAGCTCCTGGCCTTGTTTTGGCTGAAGATATTGAGCTTCTCCATCACTTCTATCCACAGATGTAGTCAATCTGATTCCTGTGTACTCGATCCAGCAAAGACCATGTGTATAGTTGCTATTTGTGTTGTTGAAAAAAGGTATTTGCAATGACTCCACAGTCATAGTGGGAGACTTTAATACACCACTTTCTTTGAAAGATAGAACTGGAAAGAAACTCAACAAAGATGCAGAAGAGCTAAGCAATACAATCCACCAACTTGGCATTATAGACATCTACAGAGCACTTCACCCAACAGCAGCACAATATACATTCTTCTCCAGTGCACATA
>NW_006921644.1:6410151-6413074 GCF_000298275.1 Orycteropus afer afer | reverse complement strand
AAATTTGAGTAACAATAGTATTACCTGGCTTTCCTTGTAGGCATATGGATATTATTCTATTCCTGACAGGACTGTACTTCAGGATAGACCTTGAAACATTCTTTGTGACAATGAATGCCACACCATTCCTCTTCAATTTGTCATTTCTGGCATAGTAGATCATATGGTTATCTGATTCAAAATGGCCAAAAGCAGTCCATTTCAGCTCACTAATGCTTAGAATATCAATCTTTATGTGTTCCATTTCATTTCTGACAACTTCCAATTTTCCTAGATTCATACTTCATACATTCCATTTTCCAATTATCAATGTTTGCAGCTATTCCTTCTCATATTAAGTAGTGGCACTTCAGCAAATGGAGGCCCTGAAAGCTCTATTTTATCCATATCATTAAGATTGGCTCTACTCTGATGAGGCAGCTCTTTCCCAGCCATATTCTGAGTGCCTTCTGACCGGAGGGGCTCATCTTCTGGCACTGTATCAGACAATGTTTCAGGGTATTCATAAAATTTTCCAGTAATATATAATAGTGCTTCACTACTATTCATAAGGTTTTCATTGGCCAATTCTTTGAGAAGGAGATGTCCTCTTCCTTCTTCCGAGTCTGTCTCAGTCTGGAAGCGCCACCGAAACTGGTCCACCATGGGCATCCCTGCTGACACAGCCTCCAGCCTCACTGCCACATGCAAGCCACCACAGAACAACAAACCTTAGCTATTCCAACTGCTCCACTCACTTCCTGGGCTTCCCCCACCTGTTCCTGCTGGCCCATCTGCCGCTGCTCCCTGCCGCCTGAGGGCTGTCCCCCACCCTCCTTACCTGTTCCACCCACCAGCCCCTGGTACCTGGCCCTTAGAAAACCAACTTCCCACCTGAACCCCAAAGAATACTCACCTTTCCTGGCATTAATTTTGCACTTCTCCACAGTTCTCTTTGATTCCTAGTCTTGATAATTCTACTTCCACCTGTGAAATATTGTCCCTAGTGCATCCAGAGTCATTTCTCTGGCCAGTCTGTTTGATTCAAGCTCATTAATCAGTTTTAAAACATAGTCCAACTTCTTGGGTTCTTCACATTGATAACTCATCATCTGTGCATCCAGGCTACCTTTTCTGTTTCACTTTACCATCCACTCTTCAGTCTACTCCAGAGTTTTCTCTAGCTCTGCAACTATTTAGTCTTGACAAACACTTCTGAAGAGGTGACTAAAAATGTGTATAGGCACTGGATAAATCATCAAAGAACACAAAAATTTAAGACACTTCCACCCTGAGTGTCTTTGAGGATCAAGGTTCCCTTGGTGATTCCAAATTTACCTTTTCATACTGTTATGGATTCTTATGAGGTGGTACGGATTTGTCTGTCCTCAATTGAGACCAAGATAAATTTTTCTTTACACATTTTAATTAAGCCAAAGGGCTTGGAAATGGGGGCACTGGTTATTTGGATTATCTGACTAAGAAGCAAGTCCTTTTTCCACTTATTTGTTTCAAACCAGATTCTGTTGAGTAAAGTGCATTCATTTACTTTGCTGCAGCCATGAGCACACAGAAGAAATTGAATCTTTCTTTGATGATTCATGGTCACTGAGCGCCTCACACTATTACTATTTGTATCAGTTCTCACTTTTTGGGACTGTATACATAGAGAAAGAAGGTTAAAAAAATGGGTTGAATGTGCACTAACTACAAGGCAAACTGTGACTAATGAATTCAAACTTTTAAAAATACATATGAAAGATGGTAGGAATACATTAGAAATGATGATGATGCCAATGATGCTAAGAGCTTCTAAGAAACCAAACGAAACCTACAGCTATCAAGTCAATTCTGACTTATAGTGACCCCTATTAGGTTTCCAAGGCTGTAAACTCTACAGAAGCAAACTCCCTCATCTTTCTCCCTCAAAGCAGCTTGTGGGTTTGAACCACTGACCTTCTGGTTAGTAGCCAAATGCCTTTAACAACTCTTACCTACTAAGAGCTTACTATGTGCCAAATACTATTCTGAGCACTTTATGTGTGTTAAACAATTTCCTTTCAAATCTATTTCTAGAAAGTAAGGACTATTATTATCTCCATTTTACAGATGATGCAACTCATGTTCAGAGAATTTAACTAACTTGCCCATGGTCTCACTGATACAGAAAGTAGAACAGCCAAGATTTGAACCCAGATAGTCTGGTTTCAGAGCCCTTACTCACAACCACGCAAGGGAAATGTGCGTGGAGTTTTGAACTTAAAGACAATGGTAGGAGAATTAATCCCTCACTGAGTTAAAGTGAAATGCGATTGTCTGAAATAAGCTTAAGCCTTCCATTCACAAACTCAGTAATGCACACACATACATTTTATCGGCTACAATCAAAGCCAAAGATGAAGCTAAAAAACAGACTCACTGCTCGGGGCAAATGATATAACATTAACAAACAAAGAGAAAGTGATATATCTCAACTCCTATTGTATTTCCATCTTCTTTATCAAGGATAATGATCTTTAAACTCAGGAGAGTTTAATAAATATAGTTTAGAAGGAACTGAAGTATGAGATAGGTAAGGTGATAGCAAGAGACCATCAAGCTGCTTTAAAAAGTTCAAGTCTCCAGCCTAAACAAATTACATCCCAGGGTATGGAGAAACTTTGCAGATGTAATATAAAAGTCACTGTCAGTCATCTTTAAGGGATCTTAGAGAACAGAAAAGTACTGAGGAATGGAGCTAGAATTTTTCAACATGGGGGGGAAGTGTACTCTATAAACTACGGATCTGCAAGCTTGATATTAAAACCTATCGATATTCTAAAATAAATCACTAGATAGATGATCTGTGGGGAGCTCTGGTAGCATAGTGCCTAAGGCATTTGACTGCTAACCAGAAGGCTGGCGGTTCAAACCCACCAGCCACTCCTCGGAAGGAAGATTGGGC
>NW_006921644.1:6408410-6408941 GCF_000298275.1 Orycteropus afer afer | reverse complement strand
CAGTTTATATTAATTAGGGCAAGCATATTTACAATGTCTGTCTTGATATTCTTGGCCTGATGAATAAATGTTGGCCTATAAGACAAAAAAACAAAAACCTGGTGGATCATACCAAAAGAGTTTGCATTTATGAATCATGTCTTTCTGACTTGAACCATTTTCCTTCATTCAGGTGACTCACTTCCTTCCCCTATTCAGGACTCTGCTCAAGTATCACCTCCTCAGAGAGGTCTTCTCTATCTGATACAACATCTACCCACCGAAAGATAACATCATGCTCTGAGCACCTGGCCTTATTTTTCTACATACTTCTTGCCATTATCTGATATCATAATATATTCTACCTCTTACCACTATTTGAGGAGCTCTGATAGCATAGTGCCTAAGGCACTTGACTGCTAACCAGAAGGCTGGCAGTTCAAACTCACCAGCCATTCCTCAGAAGGAAGGTTGGGCAATCTACTTCCATAGTGATACTGCCTTGGAAACCCAAGGAGGGGTCACTATGACTTGGATCCGACTCAACGGCAC
>NW_006921644.1:6396274-6408185 GCF_000298275.1 Orycteropus afer afer | reverse complement strand
TGTATTCTTATTTTTCACTGATTCTCTGCCTTACCAAGATGCTGTCCTTTGCAAGCAACTGGTCACTCCTGATAACGTGTCCAAAGTATTGTGAGGTAAAGTCTCACCATCCTTGCTTTTAACAAGGATTCTGGCTGTTCTTCTTCCAACACAGATTTCTTCATTCTTCGGGCAGCCCATAGTACATTCAGTATTTTGCACCAACACCATAATTCAAATGCATCGATTCTTTTTCATTCATTCTTACTCTTTGTCCAGTTTTCACAAGCATATAAGGCAAATGAAAATACTACGGCTTGGGTTAAGCATATATTAATCTTTGCTCTTTAACACTTTTGCAACAGATTTGCTGCTGCTGCTTCTGTGGACATTGACTGTGAATCCAAGTAAAATTAAATCCTTGACAACTTTAATATTTTCTTCATTTATCATGATAGTGCTTATTGGTCCAGTTGTGTAGATTTTTGTTTTCCTTATGTTGAGGTGTATTCCATACTGAATGATGTAGTCTTTGGGCTTCATCAGTAAGTATTCACGTCATAGGTTGTATCATCTGCATATTGTAGGTTGTTAATGAGTCTTTCTCCAGTACTGATGCCATGTTCTTCTTCATGTAGTCCAGCCAATCAGATAATCTGCTCAGCATACAGAATGAATAAATCTGGTGAACAGATATAGCCCTGACACACACCATTCCTGATTTTAAAACACACAGTATTCCCTTGTTCTATTCAAACTGCCTCTTGGTCTATATAGTTTCACATGAGCGTGATTACACGTTCTGAAATTCACATTCTTTGCAATGTTATCCATACTTTGTTATGATCTACCCAGCTGAACGCCTTTGCATAGTCAATGAAACACAGATAAACATCTTTCTAGTATTCTCTGCTTTCAGCCAAGATCCATCCGATACCAGCAATGATATCCCTCATTCCATGTCATCTTCTGAATCCAGTTTGAATTTCTGACAGTTTTCTGTTCATATTGATGCTGCAATACTTCTTGAATTACCTTAAGCAAAATTTTACTTGAGCATGACATTAATTGTATTTTCTGATACCTTCCACATTCTGTTGGATCACCTTTCGTTGGCATGGGCTTGCATGGGAATCTCTTCCAGTCAGTTGGCCAGGGAGTTATCTTTCAAATTTCTTGGCAAAAGTGAGTGAACACTTCCAGGATTGCATTGATTTGTTGACACATCTCAATTGGTATTCTGTTAATTACTGGAGGCTTGTTTTTCACCAAAGAAGCTCTGGTGGCACAGTGCATAAGGCATTTGACTGCTAACCAGAAGTTTGGTGGTTTCTAACTCACCAGCCACTCCAGAAAAGGAAGATGGGGTAATCTACTTCCATAAACATTTACCTCCTTGGAAACACAGTGGGGTTCTCTATGAGTTGGAATCAACTCGATGGCAGTGGGTTTTGTTTTTTGGTTTGGTTTGGTTTGGTTTTGGTTTTGGTTTTTCACCAATACTTTAAGTGAAGCTTGCACTTTTTTCCTTCAGTATCATTATTTCTTGATCATATGCTACCTCCTGAAATAGTTGAACAGCAACCATTTCTTTTGGTATAGTGACTTTCTTTCTTCCATCCTCCCTTGATGCTTCCTCTGTTGTTCAATCTCTTCCCACAGAATCCTTCAATATTGCAACTCAGGACTTGAAATTATTCTTCAGTTCTTTCAGCTTCAGAAATCCTAAGCATGTTCTACCCATTTGATTTTCTAACTTTGGTCTTGGTATACTTCATTACAATATTTTACTTTGTATTCTCAAACTGCCTTTGAAACCTTTTATTCAGCTCCTTTACTTCATAATTTCTTCCATGTACTTTATCTACTCTACATTCAAGAGCAAGCTTCAAAGTCTCTTCTGACATCCATTTTGGTATTGTCTTTCTTTCCTATGTTTTCAATGACCTTTTGCTCTCTCATGTTTGATGTCCTTGATGTTATCCACAATTCATCTGGTTTTTGGTCATTAGTGTTCAATGCATCAAATCTATTCTTGAGATGGTCTCTAAATTCAGGTGGGAAATACTCAAGGTCACATTTTGGCTCTAATGGCTTGTTTTCATTTTATTTACCTTAAGCTTGTATATGAGCAATTGATGATGATTTATTCTACAGCTGGCCCCTGGCCTTATTATCTGACTGATGATATTGAGCTTCTCCATCATCTCTTTCCCAGATGTAGTTAACTTGATTTCTCTGTATTCCATCTGGTGAGGTCCATGTGTCTATACATCATTTATGTTGCTTTAAAAAAAAAAAAAAAAAGGTATTGCTAATGAATATAGGTTGTTAGTTTTGTAAATTTCTATCGTGATCTCCAAGGTCATTTCTTTCATGGAGGCCAGATTTTTCAACTACTGATTCTTGTTCTTTGTTTCCAACTTTAGTATTCTAATCACCAGTAACTATCAATGCATCTTTATTGCATATTTGATCAATTTCAGAATTCAGAAGGTAATAAAAATCTTCAATTTCTTCATCTTTGACATCATTAAAAAAAAAAAAATTAACTAAACTCACTGCCATCGAGTCAATCCCAACTCATAGCGACCCCTCCTTGGGTTTCCAAGGCAATATCTCTATGGAAGTAGATTGCCAAATCTCCCTTCCAAGGAGTGGCTGGTGGGTTTGAACCATCAGCCTTCTGGTTAGCAGGCAAATGTCTCTACACCACCAGGGATATGAATTACAGTCATGTTAATCGGTCTTCCTAGTAAAAGTATGGATATTATCCTATCACTGACAGCAGTGTATTTTAGGATAGACCTTGAAATGTTCTTTTTGTCAATGAATGCATGCTATTCTTTTCAATTTGTCATTCCCAGCATAATAGGCTAAATCATTCTCTGATCCCAAATGGCTAATACCAGTCCATTTCAGCTCACTAATGTGGAAGACATACAGGTTATATATCTTCAACATTCCAATTTTCCTAGATTTATACTTCACACGTTCCACATTCTTATTATCAATGGATGTTTGCAGCTGTTTCTTCTTATTTTTAGTCTTGCCACATCAGCATATGAAGGTTCCAAAAGTATATTCTACCTATGTCACTAGGAGCAACTCTACTTTGAAGAGGTAATACTTCCCCAGTTGTATTTTGAGTGCCTTCCAATCTGAGGAGCTCATATTCTGGCACTATATCAGACAATGTTCTGCTGCTATTCATAAAGTTTTACTAGCCAATTTTTTTAAAAAAGTAGATTGCAAGGTCCTACTACTTATTTTGTCTTAGTCTGGAAGCTCTGTTGAAACCTGTCCACCATAGGTGACCCTGCTGGTATTTGAAATACTGGTAGCATCACTTCAAGCATCACAGCACTACACAAACCATCACAGTACGACAAACTGACAGACGAATGGTGGGTTTTTTGGGGTTTTTTTTTTTTTTTTTTGGTATAGTAATGCATATATATATATACTTTGTCCCCTCATCTTACAGAGTCAACAAAGTCTGTGAGTAAATAATATCTCCTATGCCTAAGGCATCTGACTGCTAACCAGAAGGCTGGTGGTTCAAACCCACCAGCCACTCCTTGGAAGGAAGGTTGGGCAATCTACTTCCATTGTGATACCACCTCGAAAACCCAAGGAGGGGTCACTATGAATCAGATCTGACTTCATGGCAGTGGTTCCATTTTTGGTTTATGGTATGTGAGTGTTGCCCTTTTGAGTGTCAAGTTCATAAGGGCAGGAATTTCGCTGTCTTCTTTACCACTATATCCCTCATCACTAGTGTCAAAGAGTAACATCGAATATGCTGCTGAATTTCAACAATTAGTTTTACTGAAGGCAAAACACAGTTTAAAATGGGGATAAGCAGAGAACACAAAGTGAACTCTGTTCTCTGAGGAATTACAAGTATCCAAGCTTTTTTTTTTTTTTTTAACATTGTTAAACCAGAATTGAGAACATAATATTCTAATTGACTTAACAGTGATTTGTTAAAGTCAAAGGCTGGTTAACAAAAGCAGGAGTTAACTGGTGAACACAACATCTGTGCCTTTACATGATTAGTTAAGGGTACATAATTGTTAGCAAATGAGTTTTTCAGTTAATGACAAGATGGTCATAGGACAATGGAAGGAAATACTTTCCTGTGACGTTGTTTTTAAAACTGCTTCCTCAAATATGCGACTTTGTTTTTAAAATTGCTTCCTCAAGTATATCTTTTCCTTGGGGTCCATTGTAAAGAAGATGTATAGATAATACTGGGATTTAAGACCTGTTGGGAGTAAGTTTTCATATGCATCTGTTTGACCATAAAGGAAAAGACTCCCTAGGAACAAGCTGTAACATCCTGCATCTCCCCAAGCATGGAGGAAAAAAACATTTCCTTTAGGGTAAATGGTCAGCACAAAGGTTAAAAAAAAAAAAAAAACATGGATTCCAGATTCATAGCAACACTTAAGATGGTGCTAAAGCTCCATTTTTAAGCTTCTCTATTTACACACACCAAATGTCTCTGACTTTAGACTCATACATTTCCTCCTTTTGATCAAGGATTTCCATTAAATTCCATGATTGACATAAGACAGTGTGCTTTCTTCTGCATGGACTTCTCATTTCAATTTCCTTTTGGCTAACTGCTTGCCTTAGTGCAAGTCTTACACATCCTAGATGCCATTTTCTCTGAGTGGCTGGACACCATGTGCTGTCTTCACCATGCCTAGATTTAGTACCCATCTTCAGTGATCTTTTGGGAAAAGTTAGTATGGAGTAGGGCCACATTAAGTGATCTGCTTGATTGCTATGTAAGCAGTAAGTCTATAAAATGAGAGCTCAAGTCTCTTGATGGAAGAGATTTTATCAGTGTACATAAGTTGCGTGAAGGAGAAGGCTAAATACAGTAAAGGAAAGGTCAACAAAAAATTATTAAGGCAAAGGAAGACACTGGGAGGAGTACAAGAGTTAAAAGCAATAGAGGTAAATACTATTACACAATTTTGCAATAACAGTAATAATGATAAACTATGTGTAGATACATAGATAGGCACTCAAGTTGAACACATGTGGAAAGGAGAATGGGACTATACCCAAAAATATAGATAGGTTTAACACAAAATATTTCCACATACATATGTGCATATGATGCAAATACACCCAGGGATATAGTAGAACAAACAAGGTGCAAATATATGAATACTTCTTAACCATATCCAAAAATCTTGAGAGAATGAGTTGCTGGTCTGGGGACTATAGTCTCAGGGGACATCAAGGTCAACTGGCATAACACAGTCCACAAAGAAAATGTTCTACATCCTACTTTGGTGAGTAGCAACTGTGGTCTTAAAAGCTTGAGTAGCCATCTAAGGTGCAGCCATTGATCTTTCCATGCCCAGAGCAAAGAAGAGTGGAGGAAATCAAAGACACATGGAAACAATTAGTCCAAAGGACTAATGGACACAAGAATGTCAGCCTCCGTGACCAAGCAGTTGCTATGAATCTGGAACCCATGACCATCAGACCAGAAGAACTACATGGTGCCTGACTACCTCTACCAACTGTTCTGAAGGGGATCACATTAGAAGGTCCTGACTACAGTAGGAGAAAAATTGGAACAAAACTCAAAATCATAAACAAAGACCAGGCTTACTGGTCAGATAAAGACTTGTGGAATCCCTGAACCTATGGCCTTTAGTCACCTTTTGGACCTGGTACTGAACTAGCTCAATTTGCAGCCAAACAATAGATAGGTCTATAAGGGGAACGGGAGCTCTGGTAGCATAGTGCCTAAGGCACTTGACTGCTAACTAGAAGGTTGGCGGTTCAAACCCACCAGCCACTCCTCGGAAGGAAGATGGGGCAATCTACTTCCATAGTGATACTGCCTTGGAAACCCAAGGAGGGGTCGCTATGAGTCAGGTCCAACTCAATGGCACATAACAATAACAACATAAGGGGAACAATAACACTAGGGAAGTACATACTCCTTGGAACAATCAACTCTTGTTGTTGTTGTTGTTGTTATGTGCCGACGAGTCAGATCCAACTCATAGTGACCCCTCCTTGGGTTTCCAAGGCAGTATCACTACAGAAGTAGATTGCCCCATCTTCCTTCCAAGGAGGGCTGGTGAGTTTGAATCACCAATCTTCTGGTTAGCAGTCAAGTGCCTTAGGCACTATGCTACCAGAGCTCCCAGAACAATCAACTATTTGAGATCAAAAAGGTAACATTTGACCAAGGACAAAATTCAGAAGGCAGGAAAGAATAGGAAAAAGGAGGAATGGAAACAAGAAACACAGGGAGGAAGCAGGATGAGTGGTGTTACATTGATGGGATAGAAATCAATGGCATGAAATAAGTGTATGAATTGTTGAACAGAAAATTGATTTGCTCTGTAAACTTTCACCCAAATCACAATAAAAAGTTTTTTGAGGAAAATAAATAAATATATACACACACACACACACACACACACACACATATAACTTGTTTTATTGATAACAGTTTGGTTCATTAGGCCAAAGCATTGGCAGTATCTTTTACAGTGTATTTAATTGTTCTAATTATATTGACAATAACCATAAGAATAATAATTTTGTTAACAAAACAGATCTGACATTCTTACGTCTTTAAGTAACAAACTAAAGATATCAAGGAAAGGGGATTCTTTGTGAGGGAGAATGTGCTACCGGGTAGCCTTTTGATGATTGTTTAAAATATTTTGTTCCACCCCTCCAGAGGTGTTAAACCAAATGTAACAGGAGATATCAGCAATGGCACATATTCCTCCCTGGTGGACCAACAGAAAATCTAAGCAATCTTGTTATATAAAACTATTTTAACAAAAGAGTTTAAATATTTCTTCTGAGCTCACATAACATCAGCAACATCACTAGCAATTTTTCCTTACTGGGGTGGCTAGTAGATCTTAGTTTTCATGTACACCCTTGGGAGTTTTATAGCAAATCCCACAATCAGTTAGATAAGCTGGCCATGGAACAGATTGGGCTAACTTGACAAAGCGATTTTTATGTCAAACCTTACTGGGAGTTGTGTGAGTAATAAGAGAAGACTTAAGAAGGGCTTCATAGTTGAGAAAAACAGCCCAGAAAAAGTAAATATAAGCAGCCAACACATCAAAAACAAATAGTAAAGACTAAGAACAAAAGTATAGTATTTTTAAGCACAGAGAAGTTACTAAGGTAGTTAATGACTAGCATTAAAGGCAAGGGGTTTATGTTCATAGCACAAGACCAAAACATTAAAGCAAGGAACAATGTTACCAACATGCAACAGTCCACTTACAATAGTAACAGTAACGATTAACAGGAAGCAAAGTTCAAATACTTGAGCAACTTGCACTGGAGTCCTATTCAGTGTTTTGGGGCAAGCTGTCTACTTCTGTGTTCTGTTTCTGATATCGCCTCAGAAACCCAAGGAGGGGTCACTATGATTCGGATCCGACTCCACAGCAGTGAGGGAGGGAGGAAGCCTACTTCTCACAGTCACCTGCTTCTGGGCACTAGAGCACCTAAATTTTAGTTTGAGTCTCTCAGTATGTTGAACAGTCCAGTGTGGAGCTGCAGTCTTCCTTAATTGGGAGAGGTGAATCCAAGTCTTATCTCTCCATATTTTAGCAGCACATAGGTTAGGAAGAACTGCATATGATTCTTTTCAATGAAGCTCCAGGGAATCATTTAGTTTATGTCTATTTTAAAAAATATATATGGTTCCATTGAAAAATATCAGGCTGATGTTAGGATTTTGGTTTTTTTGTCATCAAAGACTCCTTTAACCTGTGCAAACATTCCTTAGAGTACTGGATTAAAGATTAACAATATTTAACAATATTGGAGTTGGTATAAGCAACATAAGGAAAGTATATTTGGCTTCGAAGAACTACTTTTCTCTTTATAGCCATTTCAGTGTTCAGTTCCTAGAGTTCATGGGCACAATCATTTTTAAACATTCTAAATGTTTGTAGTTAAAATTTTGATACCTGCTATAACATTTTCTAATTCTTTTTGAAGTACAAAAATAGAAGTTCAATGACTACACCATTGAAACACAGATTTGGAGTAATGAGGAAAAGAGACAGAAAAATGAATTTTTATATTTAGACAATGGAACACTGAACATCAGCAAATATTCTCATATGAAACTTACTTTAAAAAAAAAGACAACTCAGTCTAATAAAGTCAATTTTGGTTCCATGCAATTCTGGATAAGTAACAGTTTGGAAACCTCCTCAGTTTTTCATAAGAGTCCTAGAAATCTTGTTTAAGTCCAGTATTATCCACTCTTGAAATATAATAGCTCTTTTCATAAATCTCAATGTATAAATCTGATGTAGTTTATTTTTATTAGAAACATTTTGGTCAAGTGTTTTCATGGCATCAGCGAAATAAAATTTGCCTACATATAACAAACTTAAAATAGTTATGATTAACTTACAGTAGTGAAAGACTCAATATGTATAAATTATAATATTAAAGCAAAACCAAATAGAGTCAATTTAAAATAAAAAAGATATGTCAGACAAAAATCTCTAAACATGATTAATCTTGCTTTCAAAGAGCTTCAGATATGATCATCTTGAGACATAATACCATACCTTGCTCAGTGCTATCAAGTCAATTCTGTCTCATAGTGACCCCCACTAGGTTCCCCAAACTGTAAATCTTTATAGAAGCAGACTGTCTCATCTTCCTTCCTTCCATGCAACAGCTGGTGGGTATGAACCACTGACCTTTTGGTTAGTGGCCTTAGCCACCACACCACCAGAGCTCCTTACAATACTATATACTAAACCAAAACAAATCTCACACCAACTGAGTTGATTCCAACTCATTGCAACCCCTTTTGGGTTTCCAAGGCAGTAAATCTTTATGGAAATAGAGTGCCCAGTCTTCCTTCCACGGAGTGGCTAGTGGGTTTGAACCACCAATTTTTGGTTAGCAGTCAAATGCTTCAGGCACTACACCACCAGAGCTCCTTTATAATACTATATGTTGTTGTTATGTGCCATCAAGTCGGACCCGACTCATAGTGACCCCTCCTTGGGTTTCCGAGGCAGTATCACTATGGAAGTAGATTGCCCCATCTTCCTTCCAAGGAGTGGCTGGTGGGTTTGAACCGCCAGCCTTCTGGTTAGCAGTCAAGTGCCTTAGCCACTATGCTACCAGAGCTCCCATAATACTATATAATCAGGGTATATTATGAATATACAAAGATTATCAAGTTTCTAAACATGTGAATAGTAATACAAATTCCATGGATGAATGATGTGAATCCCTCAGCTAAAATTATTGACTTGATGATGCTAGAATTAAAGGAAAATAAAGTTGTGATTGATTTAAGTTTGAAATAATAATGTTAGACAAATAGAATTGACATGTAAGTTTAGCCCAAAGAAAATCTGGCACTTCCATTGATTGGACTACATGTTTCATATAGTTCATAACATTCTCCTTATAAAATGAAACAGTTCTTTTGTGGTTTTCTACAAAGTTTTAAAACTGTCAGGAGTTTAATATAGATAACTGAGAAATAATGCTTAGCTACTTTAAATCAAAGATTTTTAAATGTTAAAACCTTAGTTTTTAAAAACCATGTAGCTCTGTTTAGTTTAGTCATTTATTTTGTTGAACACTTGCATTCAAAACAGATTGCATAAATAATAAAATTAACTTTTTAATCTAGTCATTAAGGACATTTTTGTTATTTTAACAGGGATAAAACTAATTCTTTGTTTTATATGCTTTTTTATATTAGAGTTCTTAGAAATTCTTATGAACCATTAAACTTTTATTTACAATGTACAAGAACCTTGAGTTTATCAAATAAAAAATCTTTAACAAATGTTTCAAATTCCTTGTCTTTGTTATGTATTTCTTCAAGGATTATAGCATAAGCCTTTTCTTAGTTCTCTGGTGCTGCTGCTATAACAGAAATACCACAAGTGGAAGACTAACAATCAGGAATTTATTCTTTTACAGTTTAGGAGGTGAGAAGTCCAAATTCAGAGTGCTGGCTCTAGGGGCTGGGTGAAAGCCCCTCAACCTTGAGCTTCAGCTCTGCCTCTTGTTTACAGGTCCACTGGAGCTGGAGGGATCTCCTAACCTAAGCAGCTGCTGGCTGCTGAGTCTAATAAAGCCAAGGTTGGCAAGTAAAATGGCACAACTCCAAGGTCAGCAGGTAACACAGGAGGCCACTGAATCAAGTCCAGGAGCAATCTCAAGATCAGTAGGCAACATGGTAGAATGAAGACTTACCCAAATGCAGAATGTGCCAGATGTGCTAAAAAGCTAGCAATCTTTCCCAAAGCCCTTCCATACATACTGGAAGCAGGCCACACCCCAAAGGCAATTCCCCTTCAACTACTTAGCTGCTCACAATAGATTCCACCATGGAGGTGATTACAATCTCATTACAGGGAGTAACTACATCCAGCCTCCAGGCCACTCGAAACCACAGCCCAGCCAAGTTGACACACAACCTTAACTACTACAATCTTTATTATTATTATTAGACTTAAGTATATATACATATATATTTTCTCCATGGCATAATTTAGGCTTATTCCTTGCAACAATCAGTCTCTTTCATTTTAGGACAAAATTACTACCATTTCTTTTAACAAAACACATCCCATGTATTCAGTTTCACTTAAGTTACTTAAGAAGGTTTTGCTTTTAAGACTGACATAGTACAGAACATAAAAATCTTTGTCAGAACAAATTCACCTTTGTTATTTTCTGGAAATATTTAGACTATTAAACTTATATAAGCACTTACATAAGTTTGGGAACTCTGGTGGCACAGTGCTAAGGCATTTGACCGTTAACCAGAAAACTGGCAGTTCAAACCCACCAGTCACTCCTCGGAAGGAAGGTTAGGCAATCTACTTCCAGAGTGATACCACCTCAGAAACCCAAGGAGGGATCACTACGAGTCGGATTCGACTCGATGACAGTTTGGTTTAGTTTTTGGTATATAAACTTATAATCTAATTAAATAATAACATCCAGAGATAGGAGATTACCATAGTTTTATAACCTTGTTTTCTGCATGTTTTATAGGATTCTTTAGAGAAATCATTTATCTTTTTTAGTGTATTTTTTAAATATATCAATTTATAATAAAGTTTTTTAAAGTAGCTGCTAGAAGCCTGGGCACAATAAGTAATTTCTGTCAGACTTAAAAGACTGCCTCATGAGGGAAAAAGAAAAAAACATAACAACTGCTAGTTATGGCCTTCTGAGACAAGACACATAGAGTAAACATTAAATGAGACAAACAATTACATAAATTTGCGAATCTGTAACACTAGCTCAAATAACATACAAGACAATATATGGGGCATTCCTTTTAAATCTTATTCATTTCATTGTCTAAAGACCTAGTCTCTTACTTTAAACACATTAGTTCTTCTAATTGAAAAGTACGTGAAAGTGGTCAAAATGTCTGAGGAAACAAAAATGGTGCACCATAGCTTAGATCTCAAAGGAAAAATAAGTTTAGGTTTCTCTTAGCTAATTTTACACCAGTAAATGGAAGTAAACCAAAAGAAAACTCACTGCCTTCAAGTCGATTCAACTCATAGCAACCTCTCCTTGGGTTTCCAAGGCAGTATCTCTATGGAAGTAGACTGCCTAATCTTCCTTCTGAGGACTGGCTAGTGGATTTGAACCACCAGCCTTCTGGTTAGCAGTCAGATGCTTTAAGCACCATGGCAGTAGTGATCCAAAAATCAAATTATAATGAAAAATTCTTTAAATAGTTGTTAGAGAGTTCTGCTTTTAGATTTTAATTCACTGCACAAGTAAGTTAATTTTCTTTTTCATCCATATGCTAAATTCCCCTTAATAAACGTTAGCCAGTAGTCCATTGGCAGTCTCCATCTTACTAACTTGTACCTACAGAAACCCAGGAGATGCA
>NW_006921644.1:6391772-6394508 GCF_000298275.1 Orycteropus afer afer | reverse complement strand
GAACTACCCAATAGGGTTTCCAAGGCTGTATGTAAATCTTTATGGTTGCAGACTACCTTATCTTTCTCCCATGGAGCAGCTGGTGGGTTTTAACCATCAACCTTTTGGTTACCGGCCAAATGCCTTAACCACTGAGCCACCAGAGTGCCTGCGATTAGAAAAGGCAACTTTAAAATTCAATATGGATTCCAAACTCATGTGACTTAAGATGGAGTTAAGGGTCCACTTTCAAGTTGCTCTATTCACACATACACCAAGTGCCTCAGATTTTCGACTCTCATACACTAGAATAGTCCTAGAACATAGTTGTGCTCAATAAATATTTATTGCTCAATCATCTTTGTCTAATTAATGGATGACAACCTGAAAAATGATCTCTTGCAACCTAATGGCTTTGTCCTTGGCCGTATCCAAAATATTAACTCGGATTCAGGCAAAGGATAAGAAAATAAGAGAACTGATTCTGATTCCCTGTCAATAAAACATGTATTGTTATTACCATCACTGTTACCTACTATTGATAGGCACTCTGCCAGGCTTTCAATAGAATATAATGTCATACTTAAAACAAACCTAAAAGGAAGGAATGCTTATCATCTTCCTTTTCAGAAGAGCAAACTGGGCTCAGAGACTTTAAATAACTTGTCCAACATCAGAGAGTTGGTACGTGATGAAGCTAGGGTTAAAAACCAACATCCATCGCACTGCAAAGTCCACGTTCTTTTACAATACCTTGATACTCATAAACACATGGAAAAAATATACTTAAATGTTCAGCTGATGGGAAAACCAGCATGCCATATGAAAGGTAAGATTGAACAAGAGCTTGACAGATTTGAATGGCAGGCCAGAATTTTAAAATTATACATAATAGGTATAAAGGTAAATTCCCATTTTTTAAAACCAAATGCACAAGTATATGGCAAGGGGGAAATAATATTTTTATTTGCAACAGACCAAGAGGCTTCCATTGACCACAGCTCAATACGAACCAACAATTAGATGCAAATACAAAATGAACTAAAGCAATCTTAAACTTCATTAATCCAAAAAAAAAAAAAAAAACCTCACTGCTGTTGAGTTCACTCTGACTCACAGTGACCAACACTGGGTTTCCGAGGCTTCTTTACGAAAGTAAATTGCCCTATCAGCCTTCCACGGAGTGGCTGGTGGGTTTGAACTGCCAACTTCTGATTAGCAGTCAAATGCCTTACCCACTATGCCACCAGGTCTCAGTCCAGTCTTATTCAGAAGATACCAGAGCATGAAAACCATTGCCAAAGTAGTGTGGTATGGACCCTATAATGGTAAACACTTTGTAAGAAATGACTAAAAGACTTGGTGAAGCTTCGCCCAGAAAAGAAAACACCCAAAGGGGATAAAACTGTCTTCCTCTCTGCAAGGCTGTCTCTGCAAAACAGGAGGGCATTCTGTGTTGCTCTGATGAGTGGAGTTACAGGAAATAGGTTTGGCTAAAGCTAAAACTATAACGAATAATTAGATTCCTTCTGAGGTTTAAGTTCCAAATTGATCAAGGAGACATCTAAACAGAGGCTGCTTTACAACCTGGCAAGCATAATTTAGTATCTACCCAAATGGGCGGGAAACTGGGTTGATTTTGTCTATTTTTCTATCCAACTTCCTTCTACATATGGCTCTTATTTTATGAACTCCAAGCCAAGACCTGTGATTCTGCAGAAAACAAAACAAAATACATTTGTATTGCTTCTGAGTTTGAAAGATAGTCTTGTAAATACAGCTTAGCCACCAACATATTGTAGTTTCTGGGAGATGTCAATGGTTAAAATGATGGGAAAATATTTGAAATTGTTACTTCCCTGAAAAATGGAAGATGTGAAATCATTCTTGGGCAGGTATCTCTCTCTTTAGTGTTCTCGTTTCAACCAAGTAGGTAGAAACTGTTGATAAGAAATCTTTTATTTTTTTTTCCCCTCTTACATAGCCTGTTTTCCTTGACTGTGGCCTCTCCCTCTAAAATATAATGACCTATTCCAGTTCATTAGGGTGTAAGAAATCAAGAAAACACTAGAAAAGCTCTTGGAGCATAGTCAGAAATTCCAGGTCCTCCTACAGGGTATATTCCAATCCTTCCTCATGATATCTTGTGTATACGTGGTATATTAGTCCATGCAGCTTACAAGGTTCCAAACCATCTAGACTCCTCTATCCTTGATCAGAGAGTCTCTCACCAACTCCCCACTTTAGGTTCTTGTACCAAGAGGTGGGAAGGGCCAAAGAGGCCCCCTGGCCACATTTAGACTCTCTCCTTTGTCCACAAGGAATCAGTCAGACTGATGGAGATATTTTTAATTCTAGATATTGGTTATTTGGGTAGTATCAGCTGTTCCTTAGTAGACACTATGTTCTTTTCAATAGATTATGTTGTTTCACACCAACAGTCATTTTTCACCGGGCATGGCAGAATTTCAAAGCCAAGAATCCTGTATCACACAGTAAACAACAAAATTAGATTCAAAATTGCCTTTTTTTTTTTATTTTGATATATTAATCAACTCTTCAGGAAAGCTTCTAAACATTTTCAATTACATTAAAAACAGGCTGGCAACATTTCCCAAGTTCAAAAAAAATAGACTTAGTGAAAGGTTTGTTTTCTATTCCATTGATACGCTATATTACATATTTGCAACTGTTTCTGTTTTGATTAATAGCATCAGTTCTAAAATCCCAGCATGTCCACAGGAAGAAAAAAGAAAG
>NW_006921644.1:6389353-6390837 GCF_000298275.1 Orycteropus afer afer | reverse complement strand
CAATGAAATATGTAAACTAATGTGAGCACACAGTACTGAAGGAAGAAGTCCAAGCTGCAATGAAGGAACTGGTGAAAAACAAGACTCCAGGAATTGACAGAATACCCAGTAAGCTGTTTCAACAAATGGACGCAATGCTGGAAAACCTCACTTGCTTGTGCCAAGAAATTTGGAAGACAGCTATCTGGCCAACTGACTGGAAGAGCTCCATCTTTGTGTCCATTTCAAAAAAAGGTAGCCCAACAGAATGCACAAATTACCTAATATCATTAAAGTCACACACACACGAAGTTTGTGAGCAGCAATCTAAGGTGCATCTATCATTCTCCTCAGAAGGAAGAATAGTGAAGAAGATAAAAGACAAAAGGAAACGATTAGCCCAGAGAATTAATGGACCTGAAAACAGAAGAACTAGATGGTGGCCAGTTATCACTGCTGACGGCTTTGAAAGGGATCACAAATGGAGATCCCAGATAGAATGGGCGACAAAAATGTGGAACAAAACTCAAAATGATTGAAAAAAAAAGACCAGTCTTACTGGTCAGATGAAGACTGGTAGCACTCCCAAGATTATGACTCTTAGACGCCTTTCAAGCTGGCAATTGAAGTCAACCCCTGTGGCTCAACTCCCAACCAGTCAATGGACAGGCCTATAAGGTAACCAGTAATACCAGAAGAACAATCAACCATATGAAATCAAGAGGGTAGCATTTGCCTAGGGGTACGCATGCAGGCACACACTGCAGTCTAATCAGATCCAACCCATAAAGGGGATGGGAAGAAAGGATGAAGGGAAGAAGTGGGTGCAGGGAGGAAGTGAGAAGAATGCTGTCACATTGTGGGGATTACAATGAATGTCACAAAACAGAAAGTGAATGCATTGTTGAAGGGAAAATCAATTTGCCCTGTAAACTTTGACCCAAATCACAACTTAAAAAAAAAAAAATTAAAGAAAATGACTGAAATAAAATTTTAAAAATCATATGCAAGTAAAATGTTGCTGAAAATAATTCAAAAACAGTTGCTGTAGTATATGGACAGGGAACTGTCAGAAATTCAAGCCTGTTTCAGAAGAGGACATCAAACAAGGGATATCATTGCTGATGTCATATGGATTTTGGCTGAAAGCAAAGACTGCCAGCAAGATGTTTACCTGTCTCTTACTGTCTATGCAAAGGCATTTGACTGTGTGGATCATAACAAATTAGGGATATCATTGAGAAGAATGGCAAATGCAGAACACTTAATGTGCTCATGAGGAACATGTACACAAAGAGCAGTCATTTGAACAGAATAAGGGGACACTGCATGGTTTAAAATTAGGAAAGGTGTGTGTCAGGGTCGTATCCTTTCATCATACTTATCCAATCTGTATGCCACGCAAATAATTCCAGAAGCTGCACCGTATGAAGAAGAATGCAGCATCAGGATTGGAAGAAGACTCATTAACAACCTGAGACATGCAGATGACACAACCCCGATTG
>NW_006921644.1:6369447-6371325 GCF_000298275.1 Orycteropus afer afer | reverse complement strand
CTAGTTTTCAGATTTGAGCTCATTCTGTCAGCTGTGATCAAAGAAAACAAAGAAACCAGAATTATAATGATGTGATACGCTGTATCAGTCAGCATGCTTCTGTTGAGAACAGAAGATAGCCAACTAAAATTGGCTTAAATAATGACCTTCTTGTACACAAGCAGGATGCTCAAAGGTCAAAGTGGCTCCAGAGTGGGGTCATTGGACAATGACAATGGTAAAAAAGGACCCAGGTTCCTCTGTCTCTCCACTCTGCGACCCTAAGCATGTCGTCTTGTCCTCTTAGGTTGGTTCCCCTAAGCTCCTAAAATGGCTTCTACGATTCCAGGCACCATATAAAGATGACAATAACCAGAGGCAGAAGCGTTTCTTTCTATGCGGAAATTTTACCAGTAAGTTTCCCTACCTCCCATCCCTTAATGAACTCTCCCTCCAAACTCACTGGCCAGAATCATGTCACGTGTTGTTGTTGTTGTTGTTGTTAGGTGCCATCGAATGGGCTCCGACTCATAACAACCCTATGTAAAAGAGAACAAAATACTACCCAGTCCTGTGCCAACTCCACAGTCTCTGCTATTGCTGAGCCCATTGTTGCAGCCACTGTGTCAATCCATCTCATTGAGAGCCTTTCCCTTTTTCACTGACCCTCCACTTTACCAAGCATGACATCCTTCTCCAGGGCATTGTCCCTTCTGACAACATGACCACAGTAGGTGAGAAGTCTGGCCATTCTCACTTCCAAGGAGCATTCCGACTGCACTTCTACTGGGACAGATTTGTTCATTATTTGAAAGTCCACGGTACTTTCAGTATTCTTCACCAACACCACAACTCAAAAGCACAACTCTTCAGTCTTCCTTATTCATTGTCCAGCTTTCACATGTATATGAGGCGACTGGAAACACCATAGCTTGGGTTAGGCACACCCTAATCCTCAAAGAGACATCTTGGCTCTTCAGCACTTCAAAGAGGTCTTTTGCAGCTGATTTGCCAGGTACAATACATTGTCTGACTTCTTGACTGCTGCTTCCATTGGTTTTGATTGTAGAACCAAATAATATGAAATCTTTGACAACTTCAATTTTTTCTCTATTTATCACGATGCTGCTTATTGGTCCAGTTGGGAGGATTTTCGTTTTCTTTACATTGAGGTGTAATCCATACTGCAGACTGTGGTCTTTCATCTTCATCAGTAAGTGCTTTAAGTCATCTTCACTTTCAGCAAGCAAGGTTGTGTTATCTGCATTTCGCAGGTTGTTAATGAGTCTTCCTCCAATCTTGATGTTGCATTCTTCTTCATAGTCCAGCTTCTCTGATTATTTGCTCAGCATACAGATTGAATAAGTACAGTGAAAGGATACAACCCTGACACACTCCCTTCCTGATTTTAAACCATGCAATGTCCCCCTTGTTCTGCTCAAACAACAGCCTCCTTCCTGATCTATGTACAGGTCCTCATAAATACAATTAAGTGTTCTGGAATTCCTGTTCTTCTCTATGTTATCCATAATTTGTTACAAGCCACACAGTCGAATGCTTTTGCATAGTCAAAAGCATTCCACATCCTCTTCTGAATCCAGCTTGCATTTCTGGAAGTTCCCTGTCAATATACTGCTGCAACTGTTTTTAAATGATCTTCAGCAAGATTTTACTTGTGTATGTGATATTAATGATATTGTTAGATAATTTCCACATTCTGTGGGATCACTTTTCTTTGGAATGGGTATGAATATGGATCTCCTCCAGTCAGTTGGCCAGGTAGCTGTCTCCTGAATTTCTTGGCAGAAGCAAGTACCTCTAGCTCAGCATCCATTTGTTGAAACATCTCATTGGGTATCCCATCAATTCCTGGAGCCTTGGGTTTTTTTTTTTTTTTTT
>NW_006921644.1:6367457-6368569 GCF_000298275.1 Orycteropus afer afer | reverse complement strand
GAAGATACTAAGCTTCTCCATCATCTCTTGACACAGATGTAGTCAATCTGATTTCTGTGTATTCCATCTGGTGAAGTCCACATGTATTGCTACCATTTATGTTGTTGAAAAAAGGTATTTGCAATGAATAAGTCATTGGTCTTGCAAAATTCTGTCATGTGATCTGCAGCCTCATTTCTATCACCAAGGCCATATTTCCCAACTATTGGTAATTCTTCTTTGTTTCCAAATTTTTCATTCCAATCACCAGTAATAATCAACACATCTTGATTCTATGTATGGTCAATTCCAGACTGCAGAAGTCAGTAAAAATCTTCAATTTCCTCATCTTTGGCTTTGGTGGTTGGTATGTAAATTTGAATAATAGTAGTATTACCTGATCTTTCTTGTAGGCATATGGATATTATCCTATCACTGACAGCACTGTACTTCAGGGTAGACCTTGAAACATTCTTTATGACAATGAATGTCATGCCATTCCTCTTCAATTGGTTGTTCCCGCCATGGGAGATCATATGGTTATCTGATTCAAAATGGCCAAAATCAGTTCATTTCAGCTCACTAATGCCTAGGATATTGATCTTTATGTGTTCCATTTCATTTTTGACAAGGTCCAATTTTCCTAGACTCATACTTCGTATATTCCATGTTCTGATTATTAACGGATGTTTGCAGCTGTTAATTCTTCCCATTTTTAGTCATGCCACATCAGCAAATGGAGATCCTGAAAGCTTCACTCCATCCACGTCATTAAGGTCAACTCTACTCTGAGGAGGCAGTTCTTCCCCAGTCATATTTTCAGTGCCTTTCGACCTGAGTGGCTCATCTTCTGGCACTATATCAGACAATGTTTCAGGGCTATTCATCAAGTTTCCAGTAGTATATCAGACAGTGTTTCACTGCTATTCATAAGGTCTTTACCGGCCAATTCTTCAAGAAGTGTATGGCTCCTTCCTTCTTCCGAGTTTGTCTTAGGCTGGAAGTGCCGCTGAAACCTGCCCACCATGGATGACTCTGCTGGTATTTGAAATACTGGTGGCAGAGTGTTATGGTTACCTAGTGCCGCTGTGACATGAATATATACCACAAATGGGATGCTTGAACAAATAGGA
>NW_006921644.1:6355134-6363767 GCF_000298275.1 Orycteropus afer afer | reverse complement strand
CCAGAAAGCCTCCAAAGGTAAGAACCATCTGCCTGTCATTTAAATGTTTCCTGAATCAGAAGAGCATGAAATCCTTTTTGGGTCGTTTCCCCCTTTAGTTCTATAAGCCAGTCAGATGCTATGGGCAAGAGGAAAATGAGAAGAGTTAATTATTTGTCTTGTCTAAGCCACAGAGTTTACAGTGAAATAAAATGGTTAAAGCTAATATGGAAATTCAGCACCCAAACAGGCAAACAAGTTTGGAGTAAAAAAGGTTCAGTATTTGATAGTCATACTTCAGGGCCTGGGAAGTGGAATGATTGGTGGAACACCCAAGAGTGTGGACAGAAGAGCCTCGCTGTCTGAAGACCAACTCTGGTGCGGCCTCTTCCAAACTTCTGCTCGTTACAGCACTGCTCAAGAGCATGTTGCTTCATTTGTGAAATGGTAGTGACGGGTTATGGCGACAACAGAATAATCAGAGCAAAAGCCCTTACCGCACAGTGTGTAGGTCAGCAGCAGCACTCTAGAAATGCTAGCTGCTACACTTACTAAGCCAAGGGTAAGATCATCTAGCTGAGGCACAGGATTCAGAGAGGACATCCTGACCTACACAGTGTCTCATTTTATAGACTGACGAAATACGTTTAAATTGTTCCTTCACGACTTAGAGTTGATACGTTGTTAGCTATCACTTTGCCTTCACCCCGTGGTGACCCCACGTCCCACAGAAGGAAATACCATCTTCCTGCTCACTGGTCTGCATGAGTCCATTCTCACAGCCACTGCATACACTGAGGGTCTCGCAACCTATGGGCTCATCTCCCAACACTAAATCCGACTATTTGATGCTGTGATCCATAAGGTTCTCATTAGTTAACTTTTGAAGTAGATCGCCAGGCCTTTCTTCCTAGTCTCTCTTAGTCTGGAAGCTGAACTGAAACCTGTTTGCCATGGGTGACCCTGCTGGTATTTGAAATGCTAATGTCATAGCTTCCAGGATCACAGCACCATGCAAGCCACCACAGTATGACAAACCAGCAGATGGATGGATGGTGTGTGTGTGTGTGTGTGTGTGTATAATACTGAAGAATAAATCAAACGTCTTTTTCCCACCCTTGATCCTTGATACCAACCTTGTGGTCAGAAGGGACCAGTCCCTGGAGAAGGATGTTATCCTTGGTAAACTAGAGGGTCCGTAAAAAGAGCAAGACTGAGCAAGACTCTCAGAAAGATGGATTGACACAGTGGTTGCATTAATGGGCTCACGAACAGCAAGGAGTGTGAGGATGGCACACAACCAGGCAGTATTTTGTTCTATTGTACACTGGGTCACTATGAGTCAGAGTCAACTTGATGTCACCTAACAACAACGACGACAATGCCAATCATGATCACTCTTACTTTAAAAGTATCCACTGTCCTTAGTTTGGGGTATATGCTTCTAACCTTTTCATATGTATAAACATAAACACAGAAATACAGGTTCTTGTAATTTTGAAAATAGAAACTGAAACATGCTATAAAAATCATTCCACTACCTGCTTTCACTTAAAATATTCTGGATATCTTTTCTGTTAAGGAGCTCTGGTGGTACAGTGGTTAAAGCATTCATCTGCTAACCAAAAAGTCAGTAGTTTGAATATACCAGTAGCTCTGCAAAAGAAAGATGAAGCAATCTACTTGCATAAAGATGTACAGCCTTGGAAACCCTACGAGGTAGTTCTACTCTGTCCTATAGGGTCACTATGAGTCAGAATCAACTTAATGGCAGTGGGTTTCTGTATTAGTTAGTACATGTGCATTTATGCTGTTGACAAAAATTTAATATTAAGTGATAGGAAATAAATGGTAACAATAAGGAGATAGTAAATGTGTTTTTGCTTCTGCTGCTTAGATGGCAGTGAGTTTGGTTGTTTTTTTAGGCTTCCTTTCCCAGTCTGCCTTCCAATTATTTTGAAGCTAATCTAGGCATCATATAATTTATCTGTAAATATTTCAATAAATATCTCTAAAAGGTAAGGATTAAACAAACATACAGTGTAAGTCCTTGGATTATGAACATCCAACTTATGAAAACTCTTACTTGCCCTTACATTTGCCCTCACTTTGAAATGGCTGAATCAACCCGTTGTTGTTGTTATGTGCCGTCAAGCCAGATGCAATTCATAGCGACCCCTCCTTGGGTTTTCGAGGCAGTATCACTATGAAGTAGATTGTTCCATCTTCCTTCCGAGGAGTGGCTGGTGGGCCTGAACCACCAGCCTTCTCATTAGCAGTCAAGTGCCTCAGGTACTATGCTAAGGGGTCAGGATTTATAGCACAAACTCACTGCCATCAAGTTGATTACAACTCATAGCGACCCCTTTGGGTTTCCGAGGCGTAAGTCTTTACGGAAGTAGATTGCCCAGTCTTCCTTCCGCAGAGTGGCTGGTGGGTTTAAACCAGTAACCTTCTGGTTAGTGGTCAAATGCCTTAGGCACTATGCCACCAGAGCTCCTGGGAGAGGGAGCCTAGGGGACCATGAATGAAACAAGATTGGGAATGAATTGACAATTAAGCTAGTTGATGAGTACATGGGAGTTCATTAGACTATTCTATTTTGGAATATTTTTTAAATTTTCCATAATAAAAGTTTAAAATTTTTTTTCTTCTCTTAAAATTTATCTACTAAATGCCAAACAGATGTACCATTAAATCACAATAATTAATTCCTGACTGATCAGATGATAATCAACAAGAGAAACCATGTCTAGCACCCATCCTCTAAGCAGCAGAAGCAAAAAGCAACTTAGTTTTAGTAGTCTGGATGATGCTATAAAAATCCAAACACAATAACCAAATCCAGAGAAGCAATGTTCATTAAATTCATGTCAATAAATTTATTTATCAACTAGTGTAAATTATAAACTATTATAATTATTGCTTTTTAGAGCTAAGGAAGAAATGTTTTCCTTTTTCTCTTATATTGTAATTATTGCAGCTGTGTGAAGAAAGGAACACAGTTCTTTCATCTACACATCGTCAAGAAATCGAGAAGATAATTTCTGGTGTTCCGTCACATACAGCCTGAAGTGTATCACCCACCCAAACTTTGCCATGCTGAAGCCAAGAGAAAGTCTTCTTCACTATGCCATTGAAATGGAACACATTTTTGAGTCTTAATTTGTATTTTGCTCTATGTATATTCCCCTTAGGCTCTGGTAGCGTAGTGCCTAAGGCACTTGACTGCTAACCAGAAGGCTGGTGGTTCAAACCCACCAGCCACTCCTCGGAAGGAAGGTTGACCAATCTATTTCCATAGCGATGCTGCCTCGGAAACCCAAGGAGGGGTCACTATGAGTCGGGTCCAACTCGAGAGCACAGAACAACTATGTATACCTCAGCAAAAAGGGAGCCAGGCCCTCTCTTGCCTCTGGAGCAGGGGTGGGGGAAGTGGGAGTGTATATAGGACATAAAGCAGAAGCTGCTGGGATTCTAGTTCTTCTGACTTGTAACAGCCTAAGCTCACTGAGGAGGTAAGGCCAGCAGGGAGTAGGGCTTGAAACTGGTTCTTCCTGGTTCAGTCATGGCCAGCAAAGCAAACTCAGAATAGACACAAGTTTGTAAAATGTGGGTATACCAGAACGATAACCAGAAAGGGAGAAATTATGGGTTGGTGCCCTGCTAGAAACTTAAAGCTCCCTCCTAGAAAACAAAGAAAGCATGCACATTGCATAGCAACTAAATCTCTTGACAGATTTGGAGGCAAAAGTGCCTAGCACAAATATGGTGGCCAAGCACAACGCTCTGAAGGTGTCTCTCTCGACAGTCCTGGGGATAATCCAGTCTCCAGCATCAGGATCCTGAAAGGGCTCGCTATGCCTCTTCTCAGTCTCTCATTCCAGGGCTTTGACCCACAATTTTTCCTGTTCCAATTATCATTCCAATACATCCTCATTTTTACAAATTTCAGTCTGCTCTGATTTTGCTGCACTGGCCATGACTGAACCAGTTCAAATAGGTTTGAAGCCCTGGAGAGGCTACAAGGAGTTTCTTCTAGGAAAGCAAGAGGGAAGAGAAAAAGTTTTTTCAGTATTGGGAAGAACTCAGAGTTCAAGAAGGCCCAGTGAGACACGGAATCTGGCAAGACAAGAGTGTCTGTGTAGTATACACAGAAACGGTGGACACTAGGTCCCCAGCTCTTTCAAAAATCCCTGAGCACCAAACATGGAACAGAAGCAGCAGAGAAGCTGGATCTAAAAGGACAATAGGCATCTCACTACTACTCAATGAGATCCGATGATCAATGATTAGATGGACCTTCCTATACTTTGGCACCATGTAAGATCCTAAACCTGTGTACAATGTTTGGTATAAAAGGGCACCAATAACAATTCAGATGTAACGTTCTAGCAACCCATAGATTGATGAGATCTTAGATTTGGGATTAAGTGGACTTAAAAAAAAAATAAAGATGTGCAATCTTTTTTTATAGAAGTAGGTTTGTGATTGTTAATTCATACAGACGACTCCATTTAAAAATCAGCCATGCCCAGAAGAGTGGCTATAAAAGCCATATGCATCCGTGCTGCAGTGAGAGGAGCCATCCTTCACATCTGCTCAGCCTTGTACGTGGGGGTGTTTTCACATATGTTATCTAATTTGATCCTCACAGACTTAAGAGGGTTCAGCGGCTCTGAGCTGTTGAGAGAGCAAACAGGGAGGAGAGCAACAGCTTAATGCAAGAGAAGATTTCTCCCAGACATCTGGTCACTAGACATTTCCTTTGCTCACTTGCGTGTGTGCTTTCTCATTCTTGTTAGGAACAAGACGAAAAATTTACTCAACATTTCATTTGAAAACATCTGTGGCAAAGTAATCATTTGGATTTCACAGCACCCAGAGCCAGGGATGAGAGCTCTGGTGGCGTAGTGCTTTTGGTTTTTGGGTTGAGAACCAGGGATGAACTGAGGTTGCAATTTAGGCTGCCACCCAACGGTGGTACTGAGTCATGGCCAAACTCCACACTAAACAGAAAAACAACAAAACAGCCATCTCCAGGCAAACTTAACAAGAGACTAAAACACGATGCAATGCCTTCTACTATCAGAAACGGGTATCTTTGTTTACACAACTCAATAGATACAAGGAGTTTATTTAAAGAGTATTCTTTTAGCACCAATATTTAAAGTCAAAGGATTTAGCAAGGGTTGCCTCGGTGGACCAGTATTGAGGAAGTGAAGTCGGTCAAGAGCTTAATTTTTCTACTTTGTACACTTCTGTGTTTCTGTATTGGTTATAATGAAACATATTATTTTTGCAGCACATGGTAATTTTAAAAAGCAATAGAGGAGTTTTGTTTTGCTTTTTAAATAAAGGAAAGACATGCTTTACCTCTTTATCACAAAACATTATTATTTTAAGTCCCACTTCTTCTATACCTTCCAGGGCTTCAAAGAAAAAACTTTGATGTTTTTATTTGAACTACTGACTTTTGTATCACAAACCCCTGCTCTGGTTGGTCCATACCCTCCAGGCCAGGAACTTCCACCTTCCAAACACCAGTGGGATAAAGTAATCTGAAAGGGACTCAGGATTAAGAATTCACCCTCATCAACATGTGCCATCTGGTGAGCGTGTAGGGTTGAATGAGCCTGCCACTGATCTTCCAGCATACTCTCAGTTTACAGATAGTAATCTAGGAGAGTGCTTGGTTGTTTTTATTTTAAAGTTGTAACAGTAAAAATTTCTCCAAAAGGCAAAATGTATTTTGATGTACTACAAATAATAAACGCAAGCACAATAACTATAAACATGTAACTGTTCTTCTACGACAAATAATGGGCTTTTGGTTTTTGTAATTATAGGACTCATGTTCTTGAAGTGGTAGAAGGATCTGCCATCCAGTCGGTTCCAATTTATAACCACCCCCATTGGGTTTCCCAGGCAGTAAATCTTTACAGAAGCAGATTGCCTCATCTTCCTTCTGTGGAGTGGCTAGTGGGTTCGAACCGCCAACTTTCCAGTTAGCAGTTAAATGCCTTAGGCACTGTGCCACCAGAGCTCCTTGGTAGAAGGACACAAGGTATAAACAGCGAGTGTCGCTGTCCTTCATTGGTTCATAGTCCCATCAGTTCCCTTTTCAACTATTAGCTTTGGCTTCTATAATCCAGTCTCTCCTTTTCTAGAGGACTTGTCCTAGGTGTTCAATCCTCCAGCTCAGATCTAAGATCTTTCCTTTGCTCATGTTTATTAGTAAACATGCAAACTGCAAATTGCCCTTCACCTTGGGAAAAGCATCCTCCTAAACTGTGGCTTGTTTTCTAGTCACAGCATATTTGCCTACCATGTCATTTCCACATTCCTTTCCTTTCTGAAAACTTCCTCCACCCCTCCCAAATATCTTCCAGGTTTAAAACTGATGACTTCATTAACATAAATTGGTGATATTTTAAAATTGATTTTCTTCATAATCCCCATAGCAACTAGATTCTTCAAAAACTTCTCCAGAAAATCCAAAGATATCATACCTCTAAATGGAACAGAACACTTTAAAAATAATTAGTTCATGAAAATAAGCTGTTTCATTACCATGTTCCTGGCCTTCATTTTATCTTTTCTTTGGTAAAATGATTTTTTTTTAATACCGTCAACTCATCTGGATAAAACTTGTTGGGTATTGTACGTCTTAATAGTTATTAAAGGATGTGAATAATTTTCGAATATGCTGTCTCAGTCATATTAAAGAGTAGTTTGTTCAGTAAGTATTTATTGAGTATATAAAAAAACTGTGTTTGCAGTTATGAAAGACTTAGGTAAGTATAAAACTCAGAACCTGCCCTTCTAAACCTGCAATTGTGTTAGCTAACAACAACAACAAAAAAAAAATAGTATGTAATTAAATAGTAAAGCTGCCAAAAACTCCTACTGGCATTGAGAAAAACAGTGAATCATCATTCTGAATTGATGTAAAAGGTGAAATGTGAAGTAGGCTCTGAGAATTAGGTAGGATTTGAAAAGCTGGAAGAAAACATCATTCTATAAATAGGTGACAATATGAAGATTTAAATGGAGGGTGCATCTGGAATGTGTGGAGGGATACTGAGTATGGTGGATCGGTGTGGCTCCTACCAACCACCACTGAGTGGATTCCGACTCATTGGGACCCTATGAGACAGAGTAGAACAGCATCGTAACACTTCCAAGGCTGTGAATCTCGGAAGCAGACTGCCTCATTGTTTTCCCACTGAGTGACTGGTATGTTCAAACAAACGACCTTCTGGTTAGCAGCTGAATGCTTTTTAACCACTACACCACCATAGCTCCTCAGTTTGGTTAAACCAAAAACCAAACCCACTGTCACTCAGTCTATTCCTACCCATAGCAACCCTCCAAGACAGATCAGAACTGTCCCATAGCATTTCCAAGGCTGTAAATCTTTATGGAAGCAGACTGCCTCACCTTCCTGGATTCAAACTACCAACCTTTTGGTTAGCAGCCAAATGTTTTAACTACTGCACCACCAGAGGCCCTTCAGTTTGGCTAGAGGAGAGTAAATTGAGAGACACGAGACAGTGTAAGAAGGCTTGACTGTCAGCGTAGGTGTGGATTTTGTCTTGCAGGTAATCAGATTAACCAGTTATAATAGGAAATTAAAACAATTTAGGAAGAAAATCTTGAGGGTCAGATTTTCTCCCTCTCTCTAGTTTTGATTTTCCTTCCTCTATTTTACCTTCTCTTCTCTCAGCTAGGATGATCTCAAGAATGACCCAGTTCTTCATGTGCAGTTTTATATGGTGCCATTCTCCTGTCTGGAACCGTGACTCTGGGATAATATCCTACTGATTGGATAATGGATATAGGACACAGGGTCTGGCCCTAGCTTGCTCCTCTAGATCCATCAGGTACATACTATGGCACAATCAAATGTCTTTCCACCTGACTGAAACCCTCCATCATTGCCCGCTGCTCTTTTCCCACTGGCAAACCAGACCTCTTCTTGAGGTCTCAGCTTGTATGTCACTCCCTACGGGGAGGCTCTCCCAGCTCCTCAAACCCAGATTAGGCTCCCCATCAGAGCTCTTTTCCCTGTGACAGCACTTGGGGCCTGTTTAATTGTCTCCTGCACCAAGCAAAGTGCCAGGAACATAAGAGATGCTCAAAAATATCTGTTAACTCAAAAAAACTAATGAAAAAGGCAAAAGGCAAGGAAAATCGGAGTGTAAGGCAGCTAAGATTTACCCTTAAATTCAGGGACAGGCTTGTGGCAATGGACAAAGGAGGAATGGGGCACAGTAGAAAAGCTGAATGGGAAGCTAACAAACCTGACTTCCAACTAAGCTGACCCAGTTTGGAGGCTCATCTAGCTCAGTGGTTCTCCAGTCTTGCTTGGTCGCCAGACTCACAGAGGGAAAGAATCAGGAATTTGTTTGTTTTTGATGTGCTTTAATTTCCTCTGGTCATTGTTATAACTGCTGACTGATGCTTAGAACTTACTTTATCTAAACATCCTGTAAGGCAACTTCCAGCACTAATGTTCTGACTTAATTAAGACACTCAAGAATAGGTGTCTTGAAAGACATAGAGAGTTACATGGGCAGTACAGACAACAAATATGAACCCTTTTGCATATACAGTACTGAGTTGTCAGTGAAAGCAAACATGGGTATAGG
>NW_006921644.1:6330038-6354284 GCF_000298275.1 Orycteropus afer afer | reverse complement strand
CTGCATTGTAAATTTTGGTCAATGACATGAGACAAAGTATATGTGAACTGCTGTATGAAAAGTGAATTTACTCTGTAAATCTTCACCCAAATCCTAATATAAAGAAAGAAAGAAAGAAAGAATAGGTGTCTTGGTTCTCTGGTGCTGCTTTAACAGAACTATCACAAGTGGATGGCTTTAACAAACAAGAAATTATTTTTTTTACAGTTTTGGAGTCTAGAAGTTCAAATTCAGAGTGCCAGCTCTAGGGGCCAGGTGAAGGCCTCTCGACCTTGGGCTTTAGCTACATCTCTTGTTGCAGGCCAACTGGAGGTGGAGGCATCCCCTAACTCAGGCAGCTGCTGGCTACTGAGGCTGATGAACCCAAGGTCAGCAAACAAAATGGCACAAACCCAAGATTGGTAGGCAGCACAGCAGGCTACTGGTTCAAGTCCATGAACTGGAGATAAAGACTCAGCCAAATACAGGATCCAGATGTGCCAAAAAACTAGAAATCTTTCTCAACATTCTTCCTTATACACTGGAAGCAGGCCACACCCCAAAGGCAACTACTGAGCTCCTTACAGCAGATTCCACCATGGAAGTGATTACAGTCTCATCAAGGAGAATAACTACATCCAACTGCCCGGCCACTCAAAACCATGGCCCAGCCAAGTTTGACACACAACCTTAACTACCACAACAGGTAATTGATAGGACTTGATAAATAACTGAATGTAATAGTAGAAGGAATTTATTACACTACCTTGATTTTCAAGCTGGGTGACCAGGACTCACAATCTGCATGTAACTGGGAACCAATAAATACTTGAATAATGAATGCACCAGGGAAGCAGGAAGGGGAACACGTGCTGTGAGAGAGGATAGATCTGATGTTGAACCTGAACATCCCAAGTGATATGCTAATTACTTGTACTCTGGGGCTGTCTCAACAAACTCTCCTCCTTCCTGCTTAAGTAGCTATTTATTACTGATGTTGCTGTTTTGGCTATTAATTGTTCTCTGAGTAACAACAGCACCCACTTCAAAGAATTACTTCTCCCCCCAGTGTGTGCAGTCTTGGTGGAACTATAAATCACATCTTCCCTCCTCTGGCTGAGACTTGACTCTCTTCTGGATAGTGAACATTTAAGTGTCCTAAGAGCAGAGAAAGGAGCTCTGGTGGTGTAGTGGTTAAGTCACTTGGCTACTAATTCAAAGGTCAATGGTTCAAACCTACCAGCCACTCCACGAGAGAAAGACAGGGCAGTCTGCTTCAATAAAGATACAGCCTTAGAAACCCAATGGGGGCCACCATGACTCATAATTGACTCAATGGCAGTGAGTTTGGGTTTCTTGAGTAAGAGCAGAGAATAGTCCCTGGATAGTACAAACAGTTCATACACTAGGCCACCAACTGAAAGGTTGAGGATTGGAGACCACCCAGAGATGCCTTGGAAGAAAAGAACTGGCACTGCACATCTGAAAAATCAGTCACTAAATACCCTAGGGGGCACGGTTCTACATTGACACACGTGCAGTCACCATGAGTCAGAGCAGACTTGACAGCAACGGGTTAAGGTTACTAATTACCACTGAGTCCACTGCAACTGATGGTGACTCCATGTAGATTGCCAGGCTTTTCTTCTGATGCACCCCTAAAAAAAAACAAAAACCTCACTGCTCCTGAGTCAGGTTTCTGAGGCGGTATCTCTACAGAAGTAGATTGCCCAGTGTGGTGGTTAAGTTTGTGTGTCAACTTGGCTGGGCCTGATTGAGTGGCCGGGCAGCTAGATGTAGTATTCTCCATGATAAGACTGGTAATCAATTCCATGGTGGAATCTACTGTGAACAGCTGAGTAGCTGTCTTTGGGTATGTGGTCTGCTTCCCGTATATAAGCAGCAGCTTTGGGAATGGTCTCTAGCTTGTGGCACGCTTGAACCCTGCATGTAGCTGTGTCATTGTTCAGAAGCCTGCCATGCTCTGCCAACCTTGGGACTTTCAATGCACTTGAATTAATGGCCTGCTATGTGGCTTGGTAACATTGGGACTGTGCCATTTTATTTGTTGACCTTGGGATTGTCAGCCTCAGCAGCCAGCAGCTGCCTGAGTGAAGAGATGCCTCTAGCTTCAGTGGACCAGGAGCAAGAGGCAGAGCTGAAGCCCAAAGTCAAGGGGCTTTCACACAGCCACTAGAGCCTGGCACTTTAATCCCGGCCTTCTAACCTCCCAAACTATAAGAGAATAAACTCCTATTTGTTAAATCCATCCCACTCATGGTATATTCTTGTCAGAGTAGCACTAGGTAACCAAAACACCCAGTCTTCCTTACACGGAGTGGCTGATGGGTTTGAACCATCAGCCTTCTGGTTAGCAGTCAAATGCCTTAGGCACTATGCCACCACAGCTCTCAAATCTCCAACCTTTCAACTTTGTTTTGTTCTCAGGCCTCCTAACCAATATATGAGTGACCCAGTATTCTTCTAATAAATTTCTTTTTCATTTATTAAGTCATTATCGGTTTCTGACTTGCAAGGTGTGTCAACACGCAACGTTCATTGTCTCATTGTGTCAGAGTTCTTTCCTTTCCCCATCTCAGACTCCTCTCTCCTGCTCTACTCTCCACTGTGAGAGGGCATGGAGAGTCACTGTGGTGCTTAAATTAATGCTGTCACGAAAAAAAGTACAAGCCTCAGGTATACTTTAAAATTTTTAGCAGTAGCATTAAAATAAGTAAAAAGAAACAGATGAAATTAATTTTAAGTTTTAAACTAATATATCCAAACTACTGTTACTCAACATATAATCAATACACAAAATATTAATGAGTTACTTTTTCCATGCTAAGTCTTTCATATCTGGTATGTATTTTACACTCTACAACACATCACAATTCTGATGCTAAAATTTCAAAGAAAGTCCTTCCAAAACAATAAAGCTGTGTATAACAGAAAAATATTTCACACTGCTTTTTAAAATTTCAAATTAACAAAAATTAAAAATTCAGTTCCTCAGTCACATTTCAAGTGCTCAACAGCCACGCGCTGGGCAGCACAACCTTACACATGACCTGCTACAAGGGAAAACTTTCCTTGATGGATCCACTAGTTGACAGGCAGCAGAGGCTTTCACACCTCTGCCAATTTCCATTATGAAAGGACTCAGAATTGTGTAAAGACCTATTAGAAATATCTCTTCCCTTGAAATGATGTTTCCTGGGTTGTGTAACTGAAACAGGTTAACACATTATTGAGTGTGAGACCTATCCTTTCCATTCCATAATTCAGTAACAGAGAGAGATCAAGGAGTTACCTTCTCTGACAGGGAATTTAATTTAAAGGCTACTATTACTCTTAAGTCACTTCTTGTTTATTACATTTTGGTAAGTGAAAAGAGACTTTGGGGCTTAGTTTTAACTATAAGTACTTTCATTGTCAAATAAAATGTAGAATTTTGAGTGGCAGGTTGAAGAGTCTAACCTTTATCCCTTAGGCAGAAATGAACTATTAGAAGTTCT
Source organism: Orycteropus afer afer (assembly GCF_000298275.1). Lineage (NCBI taxonomy): Eukaryota > Metazoa > Chordata > Mammalia > Tubulidentata > Orycteropodidae > Orycteropus > Orycteropus afer. The sequence continues at coordinate 6,350,787 of NW_006921644.1, read as the reverse complement.
GGGGTAGGTGAGTGATATGATGAAATCCGTGTTTCAGGAAAATGAATCTGAATCCAGTGTGCTGGTAGACTGGTAATAACAGGGGTCCACAGGAAGCGTGTGGAGCTTCCAGCATTCTTAGCTGGTTCACATATGTTCTGTTGGGAATGGTGTTTTTCTCTTTTGAAGCTGACAAGACATGTGCTCGTCCTTCAAGATCTAGTTCAGAGTCACTTAGTTTGCTGGATGCAGATTGCAGACTGAGTGACTTTTTCACTTCTGCTCCCACAGCACTTCCCTCAAAATCCTCAACAGAACCTGCAAGGAAGGCCCTGCCTGATCCAGCCCCAGCCTTTCTTTCCAGTCCCACGTTTTGTGGAGTTCCCCTTCCCTCTCTCCACATGAAACACCTTTCTCTGTTCCATGGGCTAAATAATCCCCTCCTGGCTTCAGGGCAGGAGTCCCGGGGTGGTGCAAATTGTTAGGCAAGTTGAACCCCAAAGGTTGGCGGTTCGAATGCATGCAGAGCACCTCAGAAGACATGCCTGGTGATCTGCTTCCAAGAGATCACAACCTTGAAAAGCCTCTGAAGCACAGTTTTATTCTGCAACACATGCAACCATCATGAGTCCAAATCTACTCAAAGTCAACTGGTTTAATTCTGAGTTGGTCTCAGGACCTTCTGTCACACAGTAATTTAGGATTGAAAGGCCTTTCTCCAGGCTTATTCCTCTCCTTTCAAATCTCAGCTTAAATATCAGATCTTTAGGGGCATCCGCTTTGGCTGCTAATCAAAGGGTCAGTGGTTTGAACTCCCCAGCTGCTCCACAGAAGATGGGAAGTCTGCTTCCATAAAGATGTACAGCCTTGGAAACCCAATGGAGGTAGCTGTTGAGTCAGAATGAACTCTATGGGAGTTTATTTTGGTTTGGTTTTCTTCCCCGGGAGCCCTGGTAGAGTAGTGGTATGGGGCAGTTCTAGTCTGTCCCATAGGGTCACTATGAGTCAGAATCAACTTGATGGCAATGGTTTTTTTTTTCCCCCTTTCACAGGTGAGATAGGTGCCCTTTCTATACCCTCTCACTGCACCCCATACTTTTTTACATGGCTCTTATCACAACTTCACAACTGTAATCAAAAGCTAATGTGTGATTAACATCTCTTGTTCCCACTTGATAAACTCCATGACAACGGGAACTATGTTGCTTTCATTTCAGGACCCTCGCAGTTGCCTGTCCCTTTTCATAGAATACTCTATCTCCATCTGCTCATACTTCAGGGGTTTTGCTCAACTCTCAAGCCTCAGCACTATCGTTTGACAGGAACAATCTCCGACCAGCTCATCTGAAGTAACCCTAAAAGTCACTCCATCACAACACTCTATTCCATGGTACTCATCACTTACTTATGCCCACAATGTCAGCTCCAGGAAAAGGAGGGCATCACTGTACCTGAGGTTAGCACATTTGACACACAGTTATGAATGAATGTGGTTCTGTATCGCTTAGTAAATTATACTGAACTGATTTACTCCACTGATGAAACCTGCAAGTCAGAGCCTATTTTTATCAGTAACATTCAAAAAAACTTTCAGAATCTCAGCTTTAACACTTACTAACTGGTGGCATAGTGGGTAAAGTATTTGGCAGCTAACCAAAAGGCTTGCAGTTCAAACCCACCAGCCACTCTGCAAATGAGACAGTCGGCTTCCATAAAGATTTACAAACTTGGAAACCCTAGGGGGAGTTCTACTCTGTCCTAAAGGGTCACTATGAGTTGGAATCTACTCAATGGCAGTGGCACTGGTTTTTTGGGTTTAGCTGTGTGCCCTTGGACAAGTTCTTTGACCTCTATGGGCCTCAAGTTCTCTAACTACATGATGACGATAACATCTTCTTCAGAGTTATTATGAAGATTCTATTTAAAAAAAAAAGAAAGAAAGAAAAAGAAAACACACACACACAAGAAACCCTGCACAAGAATTTGGCATATATTGCATGCTATCTGCTGAAATGTTTGGGGGCATGTTGTCCAATGTGTGGGACCTAAGATGATATGAAAATTGTTTTTAGGTGGTGCTGAGAATTAAATAAGAACACTCTTAACTGTTGGTAGGTGCTTAACTGATTCCGACTCATAGGACCCTATAGAACAGAGCAGAACTGCCCCATAGGTTTTCCTGGGCTGTAATCTTCACACAAGCAATTCTCCAGTTCTTTCTTCCACGGACCAGTAGGGTGGGTTCCAGCCCTCAGTCTTCCTGCTAGCAGCCAAGTGTGTAACCTCTAGACCATCAGGGCTCCTTTGCATTAAAAACTATCCCTTTATAATGTTCCTACAATACTTTAGACAAAAAACAGGCCTTCTTGTGCTCCTGAGTCTAATATGTACCACCATCCCTATCTCTCCTTATTGCTTTTTAGCAAAGAGATTGTCTAGACAGAAAGACAACGGTTAATAGGTGGACTTAACTTTGTTTGCATAGTTGTTAAGAGCCTTCTGAAGCTAGAATGCCTAGGTTTTGCACCCACTTCCCTCACTCAGGGAGCTCTGGTGGCTTAGTGCATAAGGCATTTGATTGCTAACAAGAAAGCTGGCAGTTCAAACCCACTCCTCCGAAGGAAGACTGGGCAATCTACTTCAACAGCGACACCGCCTCGGAAACCAAAGGAGGGTTTATAGAGAGCCTATGAGGGTCATAGCGACCCCATGAATTAGATCCGACTCCACAGCAGTGAGTTTGGTTTGGTTTCGGTTTTCCCTCACTCAGATGACTTCCGGCTACTTAATGAGCTTCCAACACCTCAGTTTACCCAACTGCAAGACGGGAATGAGATCCACCTCAAGGTGTTAGTGTGAACGTAAAACTAGCTATTAGATGGAAGGCGATCCAGAACATAGTAACCCCATGATCCATGATAAATAAACAAGGGTTCGGAACGTGGGGCTGTGAGGGGTCACTGACGAGAGAAACCCTGGGATTCTGAGAGACGCACCCTGGACTAACGTGTGGACACTCAGCAGCAGGCCAGGCTCTCTCTCGGGCCTTCTCCGACTTTGGGCTCTTTGGGGTCTCCTCACGGGAGTTAAATTGCTCTCACCCCCGAGTCGGCGGCTTGCATTCTTACCCGCGCTTCTCCAGGAGACAAGCGCTCCCAAAAGTGATAGGCAAAGAGCGGTATCGGGGCGGGTGCCACCGCATTACGTAAGACGCCGCGACGCACGCAACGCCACGCATGCGCGGCAGGGCTCGTGGTCTGCGCGCAGCGACGGGCGGTAGGCAGCATGGCAGCGGAGCACAAGCCCCGGTTGTCTAAGAACCTGCTACGCATGAAGGTGCGGAGACTCGGGGTGGACCGGGCGGTAGGAGGATCCGGTCCTCTGGGCCTGGCGGGGGCCGAGACGGCAGTCTTACGGGGGTGTAGGCAAGGCCCGTAAGTGCGCCGGCGAGTCCCCTGAGGGCCCCAGCTCTAGCATTCATACATTCACTTAGAACCGGATTGTAAATGAGGCCGACTCAGGAAGCCCGCCGCCGGATACCTCAGACAAAACTCGTAAACAAGTAGTTAGAATACTGCGTGCTTAGTGTATTGACGGGCGTTCTGGTGGCGTAGTGCCTAAGGCATTTGACTGCTAAATCAGTACACCCCACGGAAGGATGGTTGGGTAGTCTACTTCCGTAGTGATAACCGCCTCGGAAACCCAAGGAGGGGTCGCTGTGAGTGGCAGTTGATTCCATGGCAGGGAATGAGTGAAGATAGATAGTCCTTACTACGTACCATACACTGTCCTAAGTGTATATATTAACTCATTTGAGCCTCATAATAACCCCTTGAGGTGGTAAAGTTAATTGTTTTCTTTCTTTTACAGCTGAGGCAAATGAAACAGAGAAGTAAGTAAGTTGCCTAGGTAATAAGTAGTGAATATAGTACTCCGATTCAGGCATTCTGGCTCCAGAATCCCTGTTTAAATTACAGCACTTCTTGTCACTGGACACTGCTTATTGCTAGATGGGTCCCTGGGGATCTCAAACAGTTAAACACTCAACTACTAAGGTTGAGTGCTAAAAAAACTAACAGATCTGTCCTGGAAGAAGTGCAGCTGAAATGCTCCTTGGAGGCAAGAATGGCCAGACTTTGTCTCACCTACTTTGGTCGTGTTGTCAGAAAGAACCATTCCCTGGAGAAGGATGTCATGCTTGGTAAGGTGGAGGGTTGATGGAAGAGGGGAAGGCCTTCACAGTGGCTGCCACGATGGGCTCAGTGTAGCAAGGATCGTGGAACTGACAAGGGATCTGGCGATGTTTCGTTCTGCTGTGCATAGGGTCGCTGTGATAGGCAAAGAGCGGTATCGGGGCGGGTGCCACCGCGTTACGTAAGACGCCGCAACGCACATGACAACAACAACAACTAAGGTTGAGTAGTTTGAAACCAGTTGAAAGGTTGGCAGTTTGAAGCTACCCAGAGATAACCTGGGAAGACACAGTTGGTAATCTGCTTCCAAAAGGTCACAGTCCTGAAACCCTCTGAGATAGGTGTACTCTGCAGTCACGGAGTCTCTGTGAGTCAGAATCTACTTGATGGCAGCTAACAGCAGCAGTCTGTTTGTCGCTGACTACTACTTACTGATGTTGTTGTTATGTGCCGTGGAGTTGCACCTGACTCATAGCAACCCCTCCTTGGGTTTCCAAGGCAGTATCACTGTGGAAGTAGATTGCCCAAACTTCTTTCCAAGGAGTGGCTGGTGGGTTTGAACCGCCAGCCTTCCGGTTAATAGTCAAGGCACTACGCTACCAGAGCTCCTCTACTTATTGATAGATCCCAGCTATTAGATGTCATGTTTAGAATCCCTTTGCCATTGAGTGGATGTCAACTCATAGCAACTCTATAAGACAGAATAGAATTGCCCCAGAGAGTTTTCTAGGCTGAAATCTTTATGGAAACAAATGGTCACATCTTTCTGTTTAGAGACTCTGATGGCTGTTCCAGGAGAAAAGTAAGGTATGTTTTGAAGTATTAGAGAGTAAACTTTGCGTGGGAAAGATTTTACAGGAGTTGAGCTAGAGTAGAAATAGCATGGATGACGGTAGAGGATAAATTTATCGAGTGACTTAGAGTTTCTTAGTACTGCTTTTGTGCACATTAGCAAAATTAGAATCTTGATGAACAGAGTTTTTTTCAGTTTAATGGTTTGTAGTCATATAGATTAGAGAGGAGCCTCTGAATGGTACAAGCGGATAAGCCGTTGACAACTAGCTGGAAAGTTGGTGATTCACATCCCCCACAAGGCCTCTTGAAAGGCAAGCTTGGCCACATGCTTGCAAATTCTGTAGAGCACTTCTGTGCACATGCAGGGTTGTCGTGAGTCAGAATCAACTTGATGGAAGCAATAAGAATATTTCAGAGAAGTGGAGCATTAAAAGCAAAGACTGAGACAATGTCAGCAGGTGTTTCAGCTCTTGGACTAGGCCAAATGAATGTGTGCTTAGTGATTAGGGCACAGATCAAAGATAGGACCCTGGAGTTAGGAAGGAAGAAATAAAGAAAAAAGTTATCCACTCCCAGCCAAATGGTTAGGGTTGGAGATTTAACTGGACATTGGAAGGAAGGGAGGGGGAGGGAAAATTACACAGTTTTCAGTTTAGGTTAGCAACTTTGATTGGTGTTTAACTGTTGATAAGGAGCTTAGTGACAGGATTACAAAAGACACTTTACTTAGAGTGTACTGTGAGAATAACTGGAGCTGGACTACATGAAGAAGGATGGAGCATCCAGATTGGAAGAAGACTCATTAACAACCTGCGATAAGCAGGTGACACAACCTTTCTTGCTGAAAGTGAAGATGACTTGAAGCCCTTACTGATGATCAAAGATAGCATACAGCCTGCAGTATGAATTACACCTCAACGTAAAAGAAAACAAAAATCTTCAGAACTGGACCAGGAATATTAGGTGAACCCCACATCCAACTGCTAGGAGGCTCCTGGGTGGTTTCTGCCTTTATTTTTTCCAATATTGCTGCTTTATCATTTTGATGTGATGAGCCTTTGGTCTGCTCACCTGTCCCCTGAGGAGCTAGAGTTGTCTGTGCTATGGAGAGATATCAGAGCAGGCCTATGCTCCCGCCAACCCCCCAGCATGTTCAGAGTTGAGTTTTTACAGATGGCAGAGAGAGAGCAGCAGAAGTGTTCGTGAGCTCTTCAGTGGCTAGGTACAGATGAGGAGCAGGCCAGCAGGTGACCAAGCAGGTGCAAGGGCCCTTGGGTTCCAGGCTCAGCAGGAGCATCAGCAAGCACTGAGTTTCTATTCCCTTTTCCTTTCTCTCCCCCACCCCCCATCTGCCCACCTCTCTATTTTTCTCTCCTTCCCCAACCCATCAGTCTTCTGTCTTAGCCATTTTTCACAGACCTTTGTGTAAAATGGAAACAGTGTGATACAATAAAACCTGAAAAGGCCAGAAGCTGTATAAGATAAAAAACCTGTCACAGAAGGAAAACTCAAATACTTGCCACTAGAAGAGGTGATAGGAAATTGGTAAGAGTGCATCCTGTCAGAGGCAGAAAACCTGCAAGACCCAGAAAAACAAGGTACTCCCATTGCCTTCTGGCTCTCACAAGTTTCACTGTATTTGTTGACTACACTTTTCCTTAAGTGAAAAATTTCTTTTCATTAAGTCAGAAAGACTAGAGAGTCTGTTAAGGCGTTGACAGGTTCTTCAGAGGAAGCAGACCTTTGCCGTGTCATGTGCTCTGGCACGCTCCATCATGTTCTGGTGTGGCATTGGTGAAGGGGGGGCTGACCCCCACCCTCAGTCATGAGGTGGAACTCCTGGGAAAATGAGGGAGGGAAGGGGAGGATGAAGCTGTTGGCGCTTTCTGCTGCCCTAGACTGGGGAAGTTAGTTGCTGATGAGTTTCGTTTTGTTTTTGCAGTTCATGCAAAGGGGACTAGACTCGGAAACCAAGAAGCAGCTGGAAGAGGAAGAGAAGAAAATCATCCGGGAAGAGCACTGGCACCTGGATCTGCCGGACCTCCAGGAGAAAGAGTCAGTTCACTAGGATTTGGAATGATGTTTGGTCAGCAGGGAGTCCCTGAGAATGTCATTGCCTTGCCAGTGACATGAAGCCCAGAAGATGGTGTGCAGTCACCTTCTGGAGTTAGCCTGGCAGATAGTTTTCTAAAATTACTAAACTTACGAAAGTTCTGCTTGGGCCTGGTCCTAGATCGAATTGTGTCCCCCTAAAACTATGTGTCAACTTGGCTGGGCTATGATTCTCATGGCAATTATGTCGTGATGTGGCAATTATGTAATGTTCCCTATGATATGATCTGCTGTGATCAACCAGTCAGCCTTAAAAGGATTGGGATGGGATGCAACACTCTTAATCCTGTTACACCCCTGATAGGACGTAAGGGAAGTTTCCCTGGGGGTTGGCCTGCAACATCTTCTATCTTGTAAGAAATAAAAGGAGAGAGGTAAGCAGAGAGAAGGACCTACTACCACCAAGAAAGAAGAGCCAGGTGTGGAGCACGTCCTTTGGGTGCAAGGTCCCTGCACTGGGAGCCTCTGAGAATCAGGAGACATAGAGAAAGCATTCCCCTGGAGCCAGGACCCTGAATTCGGACTTTTCACCTCCCCAACTGTGAGAGAATAAATTGTGGTTAAATTTGTTAGAGCTATCCACTTATGATATTTTTGTTAGAGCAGCACTAGAGACCTAAGACAGACTTAAATGTTTTTATTGGTCCCCACTGTCATTTAGGACATTGTCCTTTATTTACACTGAATAAAGGAATCCAGCCCATGCTTCTCTTGTGTTAACAGGGGTGCTTTTATGAAAAGCCGTATTTGTGCTCTCTCATATGAACTTCCAAAGATAGGTGTGTACCCTGAGCATCTCCAGTTTTGTTCAGTAACTGAAAGTTCTTCCTTAGATTCAGTTGCTTAAGGGCAGGTTGGGGGTTACATTTCATCCTTTTTTTTCATTTGTTGTTGCATTTAATACTAATGCTTTTAGCCAACATTTCCTGTGCCTTAGCGGTTAAGCGCTTGGCTGCTAACCAGAAGGTTGCGGGTTTGAACCCACCTGGCAGCTGTGCAGGAGAAGGCCTGGTGCTCTGCTTCTGTAAAGATGGCACCTGAGACAATCCCACGGGGCAGTTCTCCTCTGTCCCATGGGGTCACTGCGAGCCAGCATCCACTCGACAGCACCCATCAGCCACAGCGTCGTGCGTGCTGGAAACTGCTGAGCACTTTACCTCTCTTAATTCATTAATCCTCAGGGTGGACTTAAGAGCTGGCTGTTCCCATTATGTCCATTTTATAGTTGGGGAAACGGAGGCTTAGGGTCACTTCTCTGAGTCACCCCATTAGTTGGTGCTGAAGCTGGGATGGCTCACTGGACCAGCGGTCCTCTGCCTCCAAGCTCAGCTGGAGCTTGATACGAAACTTCCCGTGAAGGAGTGGTGGATTCACATTACTCATTAACTGACTTAAATCCTTCTGGAAGCTACTGATCACTTCTCCCCGACCCTTTTATGAGTTGCTGAGCTCTGTGGTGGGGTAGTCTTACTTAAACTTGTTGACGTGACTGTAGTTACCCCTCGTTACCTTCAAGCACGTTTCTGTTTTTTCTTTCTGTACCTTTATAATTTTTAGTTTTGTTTTTAACATGCTCCACTCCCTTGCTCATCTTGGCTGACTCTTTCTGGACAGTTAGGTTTCTCCTCTAAGACAGAAATCAGTCCCACCAGAAGGGGTGGGAGGCACATGCTTTCTTTTCCCCACTGGCTTTGCAGAAGGAAGCAGGGTGTGAGTGAGGACAGGGAAGACTGACTGAGAAGGGCCCGTTGCTGTAAGGAGCTGTCACTGAAGTCTGTGCCTTGACTCTACCTGCATAAAGTGTTCCAGATGGTTTCTTTCTCATCTCTAGTAAAGAGCAGAATAGTTCTTGTTTTCAGTATTCTTTTTCTTTCTAACACTGCATGTTGTTCCCACAAAATGACTTTCCGATTGCTTTTCTTTTTGCCGTCACCCAGTGTCTCAGTTTATCTTGTGCCACTGTAACAGAAATACCTCAAGTGGGTAGCTTTAACAAACCAATTTATTCTCTCATAGCTTGGGAGGCTAGAACTCTAAAATCCCCCAGCTCTGGGGGAAGGCACTCTGTCGGCTCTGAGGCAGGGTCTGCTCTGAGGCAGGGTCCGTGCTCCTTGGCTCCTTGGTCATCTCTATGTGGCCTGGCATCTGTCTTCCCCATCTCAGCTTGCTCCTCTGTCCTCATCCGCTCTTTTTTACATCTCAAATCTTAAAGCATACCCTACACTGCTATGGCCTCTTAACATATCAAGGAAAACCCATTCCCTACTGTGATCATGGCCACAGGTATGAGAAACCAAACTTGTGGCCATAGATTTGATTCTCACTCCTAGTGACTGTATCAGACAGAGCAAAACTTCCTCATAGGTTTCCAAGGCTGTATGTCATGTTCACATGAGCAGATTTCCACTTCTTTCTCTTGGCACAGTTGCTGGTGGATTCAAACTACCAACCTTTCAGTTAGCAGCCAAGTGCTTTAACCACTACACCACCCAGGTTCCCTTAACCCCTTCTTGTTGTGTGCCATCGAATCAGACCCGACTCATAGCAACCCCTCATTGGGTTTCCTAGGCAGTTTCACTGCAGAAGTAGATTGCCCAACCTTCCTTCTGAGGAGTGGCTAGTAGGTTCTAACTGACAGCCTTCTGGTTAGCAGTCAAGTGCCTCAGGTACTATGCTAAGGGGTCAGGATTTATAGCACATATTTTGGGGACAGACAATTCAGTTCATGACACTCAGCATCCTGTTTATGACTCTGTGTGTGTGTGTGTGTGTGTGTGTGTGTGAGTTCAGGATGTTGGCAGGAAAAGTTGGCTGTCTGAGTGCTGAGTGATGTGGGGAGAGTATAACTGAGACTTCCTGGCTTGAGTAGGGCAGAACAGTGCCCTGTGACTTGCATAAGTGACAGGACTTTCCACTCTGGGTCTGGAGGATCAAGGGGAGGAGGTGGCTACTGAATCTGAAGACAGGCTGGTTGGAATAATCCTTACTCAGGAGCTATCCCCTTCAGTCCAGGGCATGACACACTGTGGTAATCCTACAGGGAGGGAGTCAGGTTTCCAAGCTCCCCCAGTGAATACACACCCACACCTTCTGCCGGTGCTTCTCACTGTGTGAGCCTGACTGGCAGCCAGTTACATAATATTCATATTAGCCTCCCAGAGCAGAGAGCAGGGGGAAAAGGGCAAGTGGGTCTGGAGGGGTAAGTGGAAGGAGTGCTGGGCTTTGTGCCTGTGTGCTTGGGCCTGTGTGTTTAACAGTGCAGATGGGGAGACAGCAGAGTGGTTAATTCAGAGAGCTCAAAATTAGGCATACTTGGGTTTGATGCCCAGCTCTGCCACTTGCTTACTGTGTGACCTTGTGCAAGTTGCTTAGCTTGTCTTTTGTCACTTGTAAATTGCATATGATGATGGTATCTGTCATGTACACTGTGAGAGAGAAATGCAACGATCCATGTAAAGCAGTGCTGTGTATAAAGCACAGTGTTGGCAGTACATGTCCTTCCTTGCACTGCATATTATGTAACTCACCCAGCTGTTTTGTTCACTTGTGTTTGTGAATAAATCTTTTTACTAGTGCCAGGGGGTCACTTCTGTTATACTAAGAGATTCCACTATTCATGTGTGTCAAAGTCAAGCAGCTGCCTTTACCATGTCAGCTGTATCACGGTATCATTCAATGATAACAGTTAGGACTGGTCAGTGTTATACCTCCTCCCAGGGGACATGCACAGCTGGTGACTGTGCTATGTAGCAGAGTGAGGGGCCCAGCTGCTTTGTCTTGATTTGGAGCCACTGAAGGGGTTTCTAACTCCAGAGCTCCTTGCAGGTGGCGGAGGCCTTACTATAATTCCACTGCAGGTTGTCTTTTCCCACTGCCCACTCCTGCCTTTCTCATTTCCATAGAAGAGCATCTCCCAAAAGACACTCCCCAGTAGGACTTCTGTATATAACTCCATCTGAGAGGAGCCCGATAAACAACACTAGTATAGGTTCCTAGGGGTAGAATTTACCAGATCAAGGCTTTGCTGTGTTGTTGCCGTATTGTTTTTCTCCAAAAGATGTGTCAACGTGGAGCGTGTGAGTGTGGCCAGTGTAATCACTCCTTGGCTGCAGGATATTGTTTTAAAAGTGCTTGTGGCTGCTGTGTGCCTTGTGCTTATCTTGTATTCTGATGAGTGTGGAGACCTGGGAGGGAGCAGATGTTGCCCTACATGCACACAGCTTAGCCAGTTTCCTGGATGCTGGAAGAAGACATGAGACTCTGGGGTCAGCGTCAAAGGAAGTTATTACAGTGCAGTAAACAGTATGAGCACTGTGTTTGCATCTTATCCTTCCTTATCCCCAAGTCCCACGGCTGTGACATGGAACAGCCCACGTGTGTGCTGCTGCTCACACACTGGGTTTACATCAGAGGAATCCTGAGCTTGGAGATCCGGAGTCTTTGATGGTGGACTGCAAGCAGACTTGCCCTTGTCCCCAGAAGGAAGCATCTTGATTATGTTGGACGATGAGCAGATCTGCCCTTTGCTCTAGAGGGGGAGACGCTGTATCTTCCAAGCCATTCACTGCACACATGACTTGAAAAGACAGTCCAGAACAAAAGGGTTGGTGCCTTGCTCTCAAGATGCCAGAAACGCAAGCAATGCATGTTGAGTCATTTGCCCAGCAGTAAGCCACTATAGGCTTTTGCTTTGTTTACCATGCATATTATTTGTGACTTTGGGCAATTGTGTTTATTTTTTTCTGAGCAATAGTTTTCCTCAGCTGTAAAATGAGAGTCTTGAAATAGGTCATTTCCTGGGTGTGTTTTAACTCCAAGATGGTGACCAGTGGGATCACAGGCCTGCTTTCTCTTGTTTGTGGTCTGAAAGTGGTGGCTTCATATATTGTCCTGTTTTATACTTACACTGGGAGGGCTAGTCAGGTTCCAATTAGTTTCTCCCTGGTGCCTGGTAGTGGGATAGCCTGCTTTATTTTTATCCATTTGTTGGTTACCCGACCCACTCTCTGGAATGGAAGGTGCTCTGGTGGAATGGTAGGTGAGGCATTTGGTTGCTAATCAGTAGCTTGGCTGTTGAAACCCACGAGCTGTTCCACAAGAGGAAGGTGAGCAGTCTGCTTCCATAAAAATTTACAGCCTTTGAAACCCAGGGGGGTTGCTGTGAGTCAGAATCGACTCAGTGGCAGTGGGTTTGATTTGGGTTTCCTTTAGAATGTGACCTCCGTGAGAGCAGAGGCTTCTTTACTCATGACTGTCTCCCCACCTTCTGAAACAATTCCTGGCACACAGTTTGGTAAAATGAGTATTTGCTGAGTGAGTGAATGAATCATGGTGAGAAGTGGAGCCTTCCTTTCTCCAATGAAGCCTTGAAGGCCAGGAGATTGCTCTCCTGCTATCCTCTGTGCTTCATAACAGGACTGTAGTCAGAGAAGGTCACCTGGGCTTGGGAGCATGAAGTACTGTCTCAGAGCAGAATCCCTTGTGAAGGCCAGAGTAGCCATACCTGCATCTTGCTTCCAGGACAACAGTGGCCCAGGTGCCCTGGTGTCCGCACTGGTTTACGAGGGTCGTTTGTAGCATGATTTTGGTTCGGGTCCACAACTAGCTGCCCATTATTTCTGCCTGGTTTCCATTTCTGGCCGCTCGACTTTCCCAGTGATTCTATGAGGCCCCACTATCCTTTTAAGAAATCCTCCTTGGCTCACATCGTCCAGAGTCATGCGCTTGCCCGAGTCATGCCTGGGCTCTCATCTCCCACTGCCTCTAGCGTATGTGTTTCTCAGAACTTGTTGAGAGGATAGGAACGTCAAGGAAACTGCTGCGACTTTGGAAAATTCCAGATGATGGTGAATATTGTAGGTCCCCACTCTGAAGGTCCTGTAGAAGATGCAGTGCCTCCAGCCGGCAGCTCCCATTTCCTCGTGCCTTCGCTGGCCACGTTCCTCCACCTTTATGCATAACCCTAGGTTAGAAATCTTGCCGTGTTGTGGCTTGATTCTGTGAAGACCTGTAGGGTTGAACTCTCCTTTCCAGGCTGGACCTAGTGGCTGGGCTTGTTGTAAGTGAAGTGCTGTTAACCTAAGTGTCTTTTCTGCTCAGGAGCTTCATAATAGAAGAGCAGAGCTTCTTGTTATGCGAAGACCTTCTCTATGGAAGAATGTCCTTCAGAGGATTTAATCCCGAGGTCGAGGTATTAAATATAATTGCTTCAGATTTAAAGATTTTCCAGTTGAGTTCTTACTGCTAATAATTAGGTTAGGTTTTCTTCCCAACAGGTACCATTTCTTCTCATTATATAGAAAATAACAAGTCTTGAAATATTGCCGTAGCTATTTAGAGAAATTGCTGGCCTCTCAGTCTAGCTTTATGGCAGAGCTGAGTGGATAATTTAACATCACTGTGTGCAGCCCTGGCAGTGCCACCACCACATGAGACTTCCCACTCAGGTCTCTTACAGGAACATCAGGAGTTTGTTCATATGATGCCATTAGGAAAAATTATTTTCTGACAGCTATAAATGTAACTTTTCTAATGAAAAAAAATCTTACTAGAAACTATGATTTGACTTTTTAATGGACAGGTTTTAGACCAAGCTGGTAAATAGCTTTTTATTTGAATCCCTTGAGAAGTTTGTTTGAAAAGTGAATGTTTTCCTTGTAACTAAGCTGTTTATTTGCATGTTCTTGCCTCAGCTTGATTTAGCAAATATGTATTAGAACTCTGGCTCATATGTTAAAAGTCACCCTGTCGGGTCTTGACCAATGAAGTGAACGTTGGTGGTGTGTACATTGTCAGTTTTGTAACTGAAGGCAGGGTTTCTCAGTCTTGGCACTGCTGACATTTGGATCAGATCACTCTTTGTGGTCGGGGTGCCCTGTGCACTGTAGGGCATGGAGCAGCATCCCTGGCCTCTACCTGCTAGATACCAGTAGCACCCTTAGCTGTGACAACCAAAAATGTCTACAGACATCCCATGGGGACACAGTTGGGAACCACTGCTCCAGAGATGTCTGTTGTTGTCAGAATCACAGTTGTCTGAAACAACTGCCAGTATTTGCTTAGAAATGCTGGGTTGATTTTCTTTTCTCAGGGGTGTAAGAATTAAGGTGTTATGTGTAATTTGCACCAAGTCAAGATTAAAAGTGTTCATAATGCTTTCTGTGCTTTGACCTGATTAAAGCTTTACATGGGAAGTGAAAGACAGTGGGTGAAAGAGAAAACAAGCAGACTGGGGGATTAGGAGTCCGGGGTGCCCAGAGCATAGGCACACGCTGCAGACAGTCTGGTGGCATGGGGGAGGCCAGGGGAGGCCCTCCCAACTCAATGTCCGTGGGAGGCCAGTGGAAAACGGCTGTAATTACTGGCACTGTAATACTGGATGCATTCTCTCTGGGAAAACGCCCTGCCCTCCTGAGCTCCTAGACATGAGATGTCTAAACAGGTGAGAAAAGTTCAGTTTTCCTAGTAATGAAACAATTGATACAAATGAAAAGCACTTCTTCCCAGCAAGATGCGTTCTGAAGGCGCTTGTGCATATGGTCCGTGTTTCTAGTTACGTCTGTCATCAGCCCATTCAGTTGTGGCAGAGTCACTCTGCCTCATGGTGACCTGTATGTGTCAGAGCACAGGTGTGCTCCAGGGGGTTTTCAGTGGCTGGTATTTTGGCAGGAGATTGCTGGGTCTGTCTTCTGAGGTACCTCTGGGTGGACTCAGAACTGTAACCTTCTGGTTAGCAACCAGGCACGTTGACCATCTGCCCCACCTGGGCATTCCAGCCTCTAGCACAAAGGTGGTTTGTCCAGTAAATATTTATTCTGTACCTGCAGCCTTTCAGCCTTGTCCAGGTGCCAGAGATACCACAGGGAGCAGACTCTCTGTTCTTAATGGAGCTTGTGTCCTTGAAGTTATTTTATGTTCAGGCCTTTAAAGTTTGCAAAACTCATTGGGACTGCTTTTTCCTCCTTACTTTCCCCTGGTCTATAAAGAAGTTATTGTGTATATGTGTGTGTGTGTTTATGTGTATAAATATATATATATATATATTTTTTTAATTTTTTATTTTAAAAAAAGGTCTGTCAGAGGCTAACTATTGAGAAAATGGTCAATTTAGAGATGTAGTCCTGGCACATGCTACAACATGGATCAACCTTGAAGACATTGTGTTTCATAAAGTCAGTCAGTCACAAAAGGACAAACACTGTATGTGATTTGACTAATATGAGATAGCTGGACTAGGCACACGCGTGGACATCAGAGTTTAGTAGTGGTTAACAGGCAGGAGAGACAAGACAGGCTGAGCCATGGTTTATGAAGCAGTGAGTGTCATGTGTGGAGACCAAGTTTTGCAGGAGGGCGGTGAGGTGGGATTCAGCAAATTCCTTGGTGATGATTGCACCACGTGATAATGTGATTGACATCTCTGAATTGTACATGGGAGAATGTTGAACTGGCAAGTGTTGCATTATCTCTATTTTTACAACAATGAGAGAAAGGAGTGTATACATTCAAAAAATAAAAGGTTTGCATGGAAGAACCAGATAGAAAGCTGAGGCATGTTTCCCTCAGAAGGAGGGTGAGAGTGGGATGCATATTCTCGCCATCAGTCCCAGGCTACCCTTCGAGTCACTTCTTCTATAAAGAAATTTGCTGTTGCCTACCTCCCCCCTCAAGAAAAAGCACTTAAAATTACTATTGATTGTAGTACTTCTTCCTTTGACTCAAAGGTGGAAAATCTAGAGGGAATCTTAGACTTGCTTTTTCTTTCCCCTTCTTTTGCTGGAGTTTGATGACAGTGTGCCTGCTTCACGTATGTTGTTACCTGCCGCTGAGTGGACCCCGTGCACGGTGAACAGAACCCTGCCCAGTCCTGTGCTGTGCCCATGATTGGTTGTAGATGAGATTTTTGTGATCCATACAGTTCTTATTGGCTGATTTTCACAAGTAAACACCAGGCCTTTCCTCCCAGTCTGTCTTAGTCTGGAAGCTCCACTGGAACCTATTCCACATTGTAACTGTGTGCAGACCCACACAGATGAGTGGTGGCTGCACGTGAGGTGCATTGGCTGGGAACTGAACCCAGGTCTCCCTCATTGAAGGCAGAGATGCTGCCAGTTAACCACCAGTGTTCACTTTACATTGGCAACTAAGAATTAGCTTTATGACCTAAAATGCAGTTGAAATGTAATCTAGTAGGGCTTCGTCTTACGTTGTTTTAGTTTAGCGTGATCTCTGGAGGCCCTGTGTGACGTAAAGTATTACAGTGAAGTCCTTATGGATTTTGGCTGCTGAAGGTTTTCTGACTTCAGTTTCTCTGCCTGCTAATCAATTTGAGATCAGTTCCTTTCAGAAGCCTTTCCCAGCCCTCATGGTCAGTGTTGGTGTGGTTTTCAGAAATTAATGCTTCAGATGAATTCCAAGAACAACGCCAAAGAAACTGAAGATGAAGCACTGGAGCTTGATGTGTCCGATGAAGAAATGGCTAGAAGGTAACTGTTACCTTGGAACAGCTATGTAACGGGGGAAATTCATTGGTTTCACGTGGGCTTGGGCACTCCTTTTGCCCCAGAGTCTCCCGCAGCCCTTACAGGGAAAGGTGATGTCAGTGCCTTTCTCGTCCATGGCAGCAGTGAGTCCAGCCCTGGCCCGGGCCTGCAGCTGAGGGCACACAGCAGTGCTGCTCCAGGGTATATTGTTCAACATACACTCCTAACTGGAAGACCTTTGAAGCTCTGCTGTAGGGTATGGAATATGAGCTAGAACCCCCTTGTATCCTTTCTAAGAATCTTGGTGGCACAGTGGTTAAGCACTTGGCTGCTAACCAAAAGCCCACCAGCTGCTTCCACAAGAGAAAGATGACGTAGTCTGCTTCCATGAAGATTTAGTGCCTTGGAAACCCTGTGGGGCAGTTCTGCTCTGTCCTGTAGAGTTGCTAGGGGTCAGAATTGACTCAGCAGCAGCAGGTTTTTGAGTTTTTCTCCCTTCTAAGAAACCTTCCATAAAAGTTGACATTACTCATCAAGGAAAAGAAAATGGACATCTTAACTTACTGAGAATAATGCAAAAACAAAAGACTGGAAAGCCTTGTATCATTCTCACCAGCGTTTGTACGTTTTCATACTGGAAGCCTCTGTTTAATTGTAGTTTGGATTGTTTACATTCCTTGCAGCATGACTGGTTTGATAATTCTTAACAGACTTGATTCTGATTTTTTTTTTTTTTTTTTTTTTTTAAATCAAACATGCTATATATCATCTTAACAGGTATGAAACCCTGGTGGGGACAATTGGAAAAAAGTTTGCCAAGAAAAGAGACCGTGCCAATTTGGAAGAAGATGAAAATGGGAACCTAAAAACAACTAACGCAAAGAAGGTGTTCTTAAAACCCCAAGAGTAAATGGGTGCTGAAGGTGTGCACCACGGACGTCTCATCTAAGATAGTGACCTGTTTTGGGACTGACTCTGGTCATTCTCTGTAGTTTTTAACACTATAATATGTGTTTGTAAACAAATGTATACTGTTAGAAAATGCTGTGCCCAAAACAGATGTGTGATGGATGTTATACATCCTTTGCTTAATGGTATCCATCAAGAATGGGTTTTCAGCCCTCGACCTTCAGATGTACATATTTACATGATTGCTTCCAAAAGATTTTTTTAATAACGCTCGCTAGTCCCTGACCTGCAATAAATTATATCCCTGTTTCAGTTGCTCTTGTGTTTATCTTTGCTTTAAATTATTAATCATGTCAAGCCAATCACGTATATATTTTGGAATCAAGTATTGTCTGAGCACAGACCAATAACTTGAAATTTGCCTGAGGTGCCATGAGACTGAAGAAAGAGACAGGCAGCTCCAGGATTGTGATATAGGGGCTTTTTAAGGTCTTCCTGACCAAGGCTGGTTGCTGGGCAAGATCAGTGTTGACCAGAGTCTCCCCACCCCCCATCAGGAGGCAGGGGCTTTATGGCTCTGACAAACAAAAGTGGCTCAGTGCCAGA
This sequence comes from Orycteropus afer afer, assembly GCF_000298275.1. Taxonomy (NCBI): domain Eukaryota; kingdom Metazoa; phylum Chordata; class Mammalia; order Tubulidentata; family Orycteropodidae; genus Orycteropus; species Orycteropus afer. The sequence continues at coordinate 6,332,711 of NW_006921644.1, read as the reverse complement.
TCTCCAGACCTCCAGGGTCACCCCAGCAGGTGTTACAAAATGACTTAAGCAGAAGTGAGCTAGCAGCAAGCAACAGTGTTGCCATATTCAGCCTCACAAAAACCTATTTCCATATAATCCACCTCACTGGGCAGCTCTTAAAATCTAGTGCATTCCCGTGCTCATCTGCAAGGTTCCTAAGGGCCCCACGGGGAGGCAACACAACAGGTAAGTAAGGACAGGCAGGGTACCGCAGCTGGAGGCACAGGCCACAGCAGCAGTATGGGCAAACAGCAGAACAGCCCTATACCCAGGTGCAGTGTAGTAAATTACATAGTGAGGCTTTTTCTAGCCGTAAGTCTTTGTAAACTCTGTGGTGGAATTTGCTGTGAGCAGCTAAGTAGCTCCTGATTGTTAAAGTTATCCATCTGGGGTATTTCTATTGAGAGCTATTGTTATGTGCCCTCAGGTTGGACCTAACTCACAGCGACCCCTCCTTGGGTTTCCAAAGCAGTATCACTACAGAAGTAGATTGCCCCATCTTTCTTCCGAGGAGTGGCTGGTGGGTTTGAACCGCCAGCCTTCTGGTTAGTGGTTAAGTGCCTTAGGCACTACACTACCAGAGCACAGAGTAATTTTCTGGGAAGTTCATTGTCTCTCAGGTGTGTAGAACTCTGATGTTGGAATTGGTTGGTTTGGACCACTTTCCCAGGCTCATAAGGAGCCCTCAGAGGCAGGAGGAGTCTCTCTGACTGCTTGCTGGGAAAGACGTGCTGCTGAGAGACATGCGCTTCTGAGAGACACGCACTTGCTAAGTGAGACAGCTGTCTGTGAGAGACTGACTGCATTTCTGAACTTGAATTGTATAGCCTGTTTCCCTAATAAACCCCATAATCTGTGAGTTCTGAGTGGCCACTGCAGCGAATTATCAAACCCAGCAGAGAGGTGGTGGGTGTTGTGGGAGGAATGGTTGGTGTCAGGGTTGGTGAAAGGACTAGAGGGGGCAGCATGTCTGGCCTCGCAGGAATAGGCCTTGGGCTACTGATGGTGATTATGTCTTCTGTGCAGTTAGAGGAGGTCGGAAGATGCAGCCTCCTTGCCCCTTTGGTACCAGGAAAAGGCCAAAACCATAGTGCCTGAGGCATTTGACTGTTACCCAGAAGGCCGGCGCTTCAAACCCTCCAGTCACTCCTCAGAAGGAAGGTTGGGCAGTCTACTTCCATAGCGATACTGCCTCGGAAACCCAAGGAGGGCTCACTATGAGTCAGGTCTGACTCGAGGGCAGTGAGTTTAGTTTTATTATTTTTTTGGGATCTGGAAGGCAAGGATGGAAACAACCATCATGGACCAGCCATCAGGTGTGTCCAGGGTTGCCATTTCTTCACATGGTCTAACAACACTAATGTTCTGCTGGTGGACTGGTATTGAGGTACAGCATTCCATCCACTACAGCACATGGCCCACCTTGAGCAGCCATCGGAATGTCCAGAGTCACCTAGTTCAAGAGGACACCTTCCTCATCTGGGTGGTTTCAGCAGTTAATAGCTGCAAGCTTTCCCTGCTGTTGTCCAGAGCCTGTTTAGTAAAATTGGTTAGAGTTTCACTTTATCCCCTTCCTTCCACAGAGCCAAGGGAAAGAACAAAAATAGTCAAGAAGTAGTGATACCAGTGGAAAACGTTTTACAGTGGAAGATTCACCAGTCTTTTTTACCATCTTATGCATAGACCCACCAGAATTGCTCTAATATTGTAAAATTTTCAGAACATTTCATTGTTTATTTTCAAACTCATTATTTATAGATGTTATAAGCCAGGGCAAATAAAGTTCACTTCTTCTCAAACTTTACTGCTTGCTGCATACCCTCAGAAGGAACACTGGTGGCACAATGGTTAAAAGCATTTGGCCGCTAACCAGAATGTCAGCGATTAGAACGCACCAGCCACTCAATGGGAGAAAGATGAGTCAGTCCGCTTCCATAAAAATGGACAGCCTTAGAAACCCTATGGAGCAGTTCTGCTCTGTGCTGTAGGGTGCTGTGAGTTGGAATCGACTCAATGGCAGTGGGTTAACACACCCTCAAGTTTACTTTTACTGATAGTTTGTCCTAATACATGGCATAAATACACTATCAAACATAACCAAAAACTAACCAACAGCAGAGGGTACACTAGATGACTGATACCTCCTAAAAACTAACATTTATGCACATCAAAAGGCTTCACTGAAAGACTGAAAAGAGAACCTACAGACTGGGAAAATAATTTTGCCAACAACGTATCAGAGAAGGAACTAAACTCTAAAATATAAAGATGACTTCAACACCTCAACAAAAAGATAAATGATACACTTAAAAAAATGGGCAGAGGACATGAACTTTACCAAAGGAGACATTCAGGTGGCCAACAAATACATGAAGAAATGCATACAATCATTATTCATTACAGAGATACCATCTCATCTGACCATAGCAAAGTTCAAAAAAAAAACAAATGCTGGTGAGTATGGAGGGACTGGAACCCTTATACACTGCTGCTGGGACTGTTAAATGATGCTACCTCTGTGGAGTACAGTGTGGTTCTTCCTTTAAAAGTTGAAAATAAAGAGTTCCGGCAAGATGGCGGACTAGGCAGAAGGATTGCACAGACCCTCTTCAACAAAGAAAAGGGAAACCAATTAACACAGACACAGAAGAT
>NW_006921644.1:6304099-6305564 GCF_000298275.1 Orycteropus afer afer | reverse complement strand
GATATATATCCCAAAGAACTGAGAGCCAGGACAAGAACAGATATATGTACACTCATGTTCATTGCAGCACTATTTACAATAGCAAAAAGATGGAAACAACCTAGGTGCCCATCAACAAAGAGAAGAATGGATAACCAAGCTATGATACATACACACAATGGAGTACTATGCAACACTAAAGAATAATGTAGACTCTGCAAACGCTGCATAATGTGGATGACTTGGAGGACATTATACTGAGTGAAATAAATCAATCACAGATGGACAAATACTGTATTAATTCATTATTCTAAAAAGTCAAGGAAAGGTTTATATATGGAAGGAAACTTTCTTTATTGGTTACCAGAGATGGGAGAGGAGGGGAGGAAACACTACAAAAATAATAAATAAGTAAATAAAACCATATTTGATATTTGTTGTTGGTGTTAGGTGCTGTCAAGTTGGCTCCAACTCATAGTGACCCTATGTACAACAGAATGAAACACTGCCCGGTCATGTGCCACCCTCACAATCCTTGCTATACCTGAGCCCATCATTGCAGTCACTGTGTCAGTCCATCTTGTTGAGGGTCTTTCCCTTCTTCACTGACCCGCCACTTTACCAGGCATGATATCCTCCAGGGAATGGTCCCTTCTGAGAACATGACCAAAGTAAGTGAGAAGAAGTCTGGCCATTCTCACTTCAAGGAGCATTCCAGCTACACTTCCAGGACAGATTTGTTTGTTCTTATGGCAGTCTGTCGTACTTTGAGTGTTCTTCACCAATACAGCAACTCAAAAGCCTCAACTCTTCTATATCTGATATATATCTATATCTAATAAATGGTTTCCAAAATTTTCTCCCAGTCTCTAAGTTGTCTCTTTACTTTGTTACTAAAGTTCTTTGATGTATAGAAGTTTTCTATTTTGATGAGATTTGTCTTTGGTTGGTTGTGCTTTCAGTATCATATTTAAGAATGAGAGATGCTTTAAGACATCTCTTATTACTACCATGCCTTATGATTAAAATCAATGGAAAACTACAGCAGCCCAATTCTTATATGACTACTAATGAGCAAGACCCTTCAGGAATGAAGGTTTGAGTCACCCCACCACACAAAGGACCATGACCAGCTGAGTTGCTCACTGAGGGCAAAAGGAATATGGGGGGTACAAGAAGGTAGTTCTCATTACCAGCTACAATCACGTGACCAGTTGCAGAAATGAGGACTATGATTGTTATGAGTATGTGGGTCTGGGAGTCTTAGTCTCAAAGGGAAGAATACTACCCCTTGGAGAAATAATACTAATTCCATTGAACTGGAAGTTAAGCATGCCACCTGGCCATTTTGGGTATATGTATATGTGCTCTGGTGGCATAGTGCCTAAGGCATTTGACTACTAACCAGACGGTTGGCAGGTCAAACCCACCAGGCACTCCACAGAAGGAAAACTGGACAATCTACTTCCGTAAAGATTTATCATCT
>NW_006921644.1:6286984-6302575 GCF_000298275.1 Orycteropus afer afer | reverse complement strand
CCAGCCACTCTGTGGAAGAATGATGAGGTGGTCTACTTCAGTAAAGACTTACAGCCTTGGAAACCCAATGGGGGTCACTATGAGTTGGAATCCATTTGATGGCAGTGAGTTTGAGGAGCTGGGCTTACAAAAAATGTTTTTGTTGTTATAACTCCAGGGATGTTTTATGAAATAATAAATTTCTACTGAAACACTGCATAAAAATTTACAGACAATCATTCTGATGTCACCCTCTCTGCTGGTGTCCCCCAGTACAGTCTGTACCCCTCTACTGATGTCACTGTGCAGGGCTCTTTAGGGCTCCTTCTTGGAGCCATTCACCTGGAAGACAAATGAAGATGTGTTGGGAGTCACTTGGGCCTTTGAAAACCCCATGATGATGATGATGATGATAGAAATTAGAATGATTGTGGTTTTAAGTAACAGAAACTGAGTTCTGACTGTCTTTGATAAACTGTGAGTTTACTGAATTATTCACCCAGCCAGCCACCCACCCACCCGTCTATCTACTATCTGTCTGTCTACTATTACCTGTCTGTCTATCTTCTGTGTTCTATCTGTCTATCCATCTGCACTAAATTGAGACAAGGCTGAAGGACTGAAAAATTGAATTGGCAGGAACCAGTGTCTCTGGAGGGCCTAGAAACAGAAACACAACAACTTTTGTAGGAGACTGCTGCCGTCACTCTTCATATCAGCCAATGTTGCATGTCACACGTTTTATTCCTATGCCCAAGTCTCCACGCCCGAGATAGTGTGTTTCAATGTAGGTCCGTCTCTCTATGGAAAGACTTCATCTTGGAGAGTCAGGAGAGCAAGGGCAGTGCCAAACAGGAAAGTGCTAATGGCTCTTCTGTAAGGTGAGAGTGAGGGACCAGCAGCTCATCAGCAGTCAGTCATCACCTATGATCAGAAATAAGAGGAAGAACTGCAGTCAGGGTTTTGTTGTTGTTGTTGTTGTTGTTGTTAATGCTGACTTTCTTCCAGGTGAAAGTGAGCTGAACAAGAACAGCTCCGCAGTAAAATTCCCAGGGCCATTACCTGGTAGCTGGAACAACCTCCCACAGGGAGAGAAACAAATAATTTAGGAGAAAAGGCTTGAGTCAGTGTGTTGATCTTTCTGTTTCCCACGGTAGGCTGTGATTCTCACTTTTGTCATGTCTTTATTTTGCAATATAAAATTTTGTGATGATCTTACCACACTGGACACAATGTACCTGACAGTGTTTACTCAGTCAAATACCATTCCAGTAGTGTAGAACAGCCAGTGATCAGCATAAGTTCTTGGTTTCCACAAATGGGCTTCATGAAGACATTATTTCTTGCTCCAGAGGGACTGTGCTCACAAACTTTGGAGATAAGACCCCATAGAAATTTTAATAGGACAAAAAAAAAAAAGCTTTTCTATGGGGGAGGGGCACGGAAAGGTAATATCGCCTGCCTTAACCCCCATCTCTATTTTTTGTTTTAATCTAGTCACTTTCTTTCTCCCTTTCTACAGGAGCTGTGGTGGCATAGTGCCTGAGGCATTTGACTGCTAACCAGAAGTCTGGTGGTTCAAACCCACCAGTCACTCCTCAGAAGGAAGGTTGGGAAATCTACTTCTGTTGTGGTACTGCTTTGGAAACCCAAGGAGGGGTTGCTATGAGTCGCGTCCAACTTGACGGCAGTGCGTTTGGTTTGGTTTGGTTTTCGTGACAGTTCAGCATTGTTTATTTCCTCTGTTAAGTAGTGTTTTATTCATTGTTCTTCACTGAATCCTTCCCCAGAATATGTGGTTATGAGGGATTCATTCAGTTACAAAAGATAGAAACCTAATCCAGTAAGGGTTTAATGGGATAAGGGGGTAGAGATAAGGTTTATCCTAGTTTAAAGGGAATTTATTGACTCACACAACTTGAAAATCTATCCAAGCAGATCTACAGGTGTGGGTAGATACAAGGATTCAAACTACGTCCTGGCTTTTTCTTCATCATTCTGCTCTGTTTTTTCTCTTCTGGCCTGGTTCTCCATCAGACTCTCCATTCTAGAAACTTCCTTTTACTTTGGAAGTTACAGCTCAGAAGTTGAAAAGCTACCTCTTCCACTCAAGGCCCATTAGCAATCCTCCCACTGAAGACTCTGATTGGCCCTTCTTCTTGGGTCATGTACCCACCCCCCAACCAATCACTGAATCCAAGGGTATAGGTTAAATTAATTGGCTGGCCTGGGTCATATGCCCATCCTTGTGGTGGGAAAGTGGAATCCCTTGAATGACAGTCACCAAAGTCACAAAGGAAGGAATACAGGGCAGGCAAAAGAGTAAGCAACTTCAAACAACACATGCGTTGAGGCCTCCTTGTCTTCAGTCCTCAACTTAGTGCCCAACCTCACTTTCTCCTCTTGCTTCTGTTGCTTGATGTGGAATTGGATATTGAGCTGGGTCCCAGAAACACCCAACCAGTTCTGCCATGAGCACCCCTACATGTAAGGTCCTGGAGGGAGACATGGTCAAAAAAGAAACCCTTTATTTTGAGCTTCTCTAGAACAAGCGTCCAGGGTCCCAAGCCCCTGGGTGGAGCAGTGTGGTATTAGCAGGACCAGGGCTTGTTCCCGGCAGCAGGAACACAGTGCCAAGTGCTATTTGCATGGAATTATTCTTTCTCAGAATTATACCGTCCAGAACGGTCTTTATCACCAACATAATGAAACTGATGAGATTTAATGTCCCATTCAAGTAATATAATAAAGTTTATTTGTAGGCCTTTTATCAGCTCCCTATGTGATAAAAGAAATCATATTTCCCCTGGATGCTTTCCTAATTCCTCCCTCTTATCCTGGGTCAGTTGTAAGGATGGCCTGTTTCACTGTTGACCAAACTATGCCATGGCGTCAAGTCCAACTCGTGGTGACCCTCTGTGTGTCAGAGTAGAACTGAGCTCACAGGGTTTTGAGCAGCCTTTCCTCCAAGTGGCCACTGGGAGAACTCGAACTGCCAACATTTTGGTTAGTAGCAAACCAAACAAAAAGCAAACCCACTGCCATCAAGTCAGTTCCAAGTCATAGTGACCCCCATAGGGTTTCCAAGGTAGTAAATCTTTATGGAAGTAGATTGCCCCATTTTCCTCCCACAGAGCAGCTGGTGGGTTTGAACCACTGACCTTCCGGTTAGCAGCCAAATGCCTTACTCACTGCACCCCCAGAGCTCCTTTGGTTAGTAGCAGCGCACGTTACTAGTTTCCACCACCCAGGGACTTCTCATTGTTGACACCATCAGAAAAATACTAAGAAGGAAGACAGAATGGGGAGGGAGTAGGGCCAGGATCCATCTGGATGGGATGGGAGGTGTCGCCAGAGAGTCAGTGTAAGAACGTGAGTGCTGCCCCTGGGCCGGAGAGCAGGACTGAGGACGGGAGATGCTATTGCCAACAGTTCTCTTGTGGAATCACCTTTTCATCGTGCTTCCTCCTAGAATACAGTTACATTTGGCTATGTTGGAGGAGCTCTGGTAGCATAGTGCTTAAGGCACTTGACTGCTAACCAGAAGGCTGGAAGTTCATACCCACCAGCCACTCCTGGGAAGGAAGGTTGGGCAATCTACATCCATAGTGATACCGCCTCAGAAACCCAAGGAGGGGTCGCTATGAGTTGGGTCCGACTCGACGGCACATAACAACAACAACAACATGTTGGAGGTAAGAGGAGCTCCTCTCTGGCATTAAGTCTAAGAGGAAAAGAGTAACCAGTGACATCACTTCCTGGTCAGAGGTGGCTAAGGTATGACACACTTTTGTATATAATACTTGTCTCTTTTGTCTTCTGAGAAACTATGGGTATTGTGGTAAAAATAAAATACTTATATATTTGAACACTTAATACTTTCAGTTAACTTAGTCTCTTCCAGTTTCAAACAGGGTCTTGCAGGCCAATGTGCAGTTGAATTCCAGGTTCTTCCCTTTCCCTTTCTCTTCTCCCTGCCCTTTTCCTCAGGTAGATCTAGGTTCCTAGGGGTTATTTCAGGGAAAGGGCATTTGTCTCATGTGCACTGGCCTCCCTTTAAAGTTTCCCATCCATCCTTTCTTCAGCCCCCAGCTCTAGGCTGCCCACCCAATGGCCCCTACTATAGGGTCCCCTCATTCTAATCACAATGTCCACAGGTTCCTTCATTCTTAGTTCTAAGCTCTTTCCCTCCTTTCTTGTTGTGGGATAATTGTGTGCTCTAAAACCAGATTTGTTGAAGTCCTAGCCCCTGTTGCTCTGAATGTGACTTTATTTGGAAGTAAGGTCTTTACAGATGTTACCAGTTAATATGAGGTTACTGAAGCAGGGTAGATCCTAACCCAATATGACTGGAGTCCTTGTAAGAGGAGGAGAAGAGACACAAAGGGAAGAAGGCCACGTGAAGATGGAGACAGAGATTAGACTGATGCAGCCACAAGCAAAAAATGCCAAGGATTGCCACCAACCACCAGAAGCTGAAGAGGCAAGGAAGGATCCTCCTCGACAGACATCAGAAGGGTGTGGCTGTGCCAACACCTTGATTTTGGACTTCCGGCCTCCATAACTGTGTGAGAATAAGTGTCTGTTGTTTTAAGCCTCAGTTTGTGGTCCTTTGTTGTGGCAGCCCGTAGAAACTAATGCAGTCAGAGACTTGTCCAGACCTCCAGACACCCACCCAAAACCAAGGGAGTCCCAGTCGGGACAGTCTTTCTCTGGATAAATAAGCCACCCTGTGTTTCCTTTGGAAACACTTCTCTAGGAAAACGGACATGAGCCTCTCTTCTCTGGGATTCCCAGGCCGATCTGTGGTCTCTATTCAGCATCTTCTCTCCATAATCACAGAGTTTTCAGCCTCTAGGAGGCTGCAGAAAATAGGCACCATGCTCATGTCTCAACTCTTTACATCTTTCCATCTCTCTCCCACAGTCCTCTGAAAGCTTTCTCCCTTCTTCTGCAGCCTTACCTGGGATCCAGCAGCCTGGTTATGCTATGGCATGGAGTCCCACTCCTCCAACCTGGCTGTGCATCACAGCCACGTGGGAAGCTTGTTATAACACAGAGAGCTGGGCCCCACCCCCAGAGTTTCTGATTCTGGAGCTGTGGTAAGGCAGAATGATGACCCCCAAAGATGTCCATGCTCTGATCCCCAAAACCTGTGAATATGTTACCTTGCCTGACAAAAGGGTCTTTCAGGTATGATTAAGGTTGTGGCATGGAGAGGTTACCCTGAATTATCCAGGTGGGGCCAATGTCATCACAAAGGTTCTAATAAGAGGGAAGCAGGAGCATCAGGGTCAGAGAAAGAGATGAGACAATGGAAACAGTCACAGTGATGGGACCTTAAGCCCAGGAATGAGAGTGGCTTCTCGAAGCTTGCAAAAGCCAAGGAGACAAGTTTTCCCCTTGAGCCTCCACAAGGAATGCAGCCCTGCTGACACCTTGATGTTAGCTCTATAAGACTCAGTTGGACTCTGGACCTCCAGAAAAATAAGATAATGAATTTGAGTTGTTGTAGTCACTAAGTTTGTGGTGATTTGTTATAGCAGCAATAGTAAGCACATACAGTAGGTTTGAGGTGAAGCCTTTGAAGCTGCCTTCCTACCAGGTTCCCAGGTAATGCTGATACTGCTGGTTCAGAGACCCCACTTTGAGAACCCCTGGTTTGTGGTGAAACGTACCATCCTCAGTCCTCCAGACTTTGGAGTGTAGGTTACACTAATTCTTTGTTGTCTCAACAACACCTAGATCATGCACAGGACAGTTCTTACCTCTAAAAAGTGCCTGTTTTGGAAATCAACACAGTTGATCCCCCCCTTTCTGTTCTGCCCTGAAGCAATGTGCAGATGCACTGGGCAGTCAGCATATCCAGCTGTTAAAAATACTGTTGTTGTTAGGTGCCTTCAAGTGGTTCCACCTCATAGCAACCCCTATGTGCAACGACATGAAACACTGCCTGGTCCTGCACCATCCCCACAACCGTTGCTAGGTTTGAGCCCCTTGTCACAGCCACTATGTCAGTCCATCTGCTTGAGAGTCTTCCTTTTATTTTGCTGACCCTCTACTTTACCAAGCACAATGTCCTTCTCCAAGGACTAGTCCCTCCTGATAATATGGCCAAGTTCCATGAGACAAAGGCTTGCCATCCTTGCTTCTAAGCAGCATTGCAGCTGTACTTCCTCCAGGACAGATTTGTTCATTCCTCTGGCAGTCCATGGTATATTCAGTATTCTTCACCAGCACCATCATGCAGATTCAGACAAGCGCTGCTTTAAAAACGTGTCATGTCAATGTCCCATGAGTATTTACACCACTGTATTGTTACTTGTTGTTTTCTTTGGAAGAAAATCACAGAGCATTGCTATTTTATCTACTTTCACAAAATTTCCATGAGGTTGGAAAGTAGGAAAAAGGACCTCCATCTTCTAGAAAGGAAATTAAATAAGAGAGGCTTTCAAGAAGCAAGGTCTGTGAACCCTCTCCCCTTATGCCAAGGAGATAGTCGGTTTTTTGGGTTCTGTTCCCCATTTCCTCCCCTTTTCTCTTCTCTAGCTGAACTTAACCACATATCTGTTAGTGTCTGACATTATTCCTTTCAGTCAGGCTCCTCTAGGTAATACAGCCAGCTTTGCCATCCTGAGATGCTCAGGTAGATGGAGGCTGCAGCAGTGGTTGCCCACCACCTAACTGGATACCTTGGGTTTGCCAGGAGGCCTCTGGGGCCATGCTTGAGATGGAACACCTCATTCCAGCATTACCAGGCAGGTAGAGAATGGAGGGTGAGAAGGCCTAAGAGCTCTGATCACCTAATATTGAATTAAATACCTTAGATGTGCAGCCAAACTCCATTATTCGCAACTCTGCATTTGTGAATTCCCTTACCCACTGAAATTTATTTGTAAGCCCCAAATCTATACTCATGGCACATTCATAGTCATTCACAGATGTGTGTGGGGCAGCGAGACATTTGGGCCGCCTGACGTGCACATCCCAATTGAGATGGACCAAGGCGACTCTCTCTCTGCCTGCTTATTCAGCTCTCACACTACATACATGGTCTTTTTCACAATCTAGTTAGGGCCACCTTTTTACATGTCTGTGCTTTTGGCTGGTGATTTTGCTGTTTAAAGTGGCCCCTGAGCGTTGTGCTAAAGTGATGTTTAGTGTTCCTAAGCACAGGAAGGTTGCAGTGTGCCTGACGAGGAGAAAACACGGGTGCTGGAGGGGCTGCATTCAGGCCTGCGTTACAGTCCTGCTAGCCATGAGCTCAACATGGATGAAGCAACAACGTATGTTCAACAAGGTGTCTTTAGACAGAAACACACAGAAAATCGGGTTATGCATTGATTGATGAAAATGTGGTGCCCAGAGGCTCACAGGAACCTAACCCTGAGGGCAGCTGTTCGATAGCCGCTAGTTTAGTGCTCGCGGTGACGTTATAGACCCCAACCACTGCAAGTAACGAGAATCAGCCGTGCTAGTTACTATTGACGCAAGAGTGAGAAGGACACTGGGGATTCTGTGACTGTTGTTCTTGCCTTTTCTCCTCTTTCTCCCTTTGTGCTCTCTTCCTCCTCTTCTCTCTCTGCAGGCAGTGGAGACCAGCCTGGATTTGAATTCTTAGCTCTGCCTAGTTGTGTGACAAGGAACTAAGAACTTAACCTCTCTGATCGTTAATGTCCTTACCTATTAAATAGGGATGAGGATACCTCTCTCAAGTCTTTGACAAGATTAGATGACAAAACCTTTGTAGCTACTCCATTTGTGCTCTCAATGGTCATTACCACTTGCCAGCCTTCTCCCTCCTCAGTCCCAGGCGATCAACAAAGTTCACTGGGAGTGCAAGTTGGGAGAAAGCAACTTTAATGGGAAGCTCACAGTCTCACTTTGACTCTAAGACTGTAACATTGCCCAATTCAACTGAAGTTAACCTTATCCTTGCAGGCAGTCATGCTTACAGCTCTGGGCAAGTCTGGAGAGCCATGTACTTTCTTGTTAAGATAATCAAACACCTCAGCAGGGAAGAAAGAGGCAAAGCAAAGCCACAGGTAAGATATTTTTCCTGGCGTGTACAGAGCAAAGGGCCTCTTGGAAGAGACTGCATGCAGGACATCCCGGAACACTGGGGTGTAATCCATGCTCCAAGTGTCTTTCGAGAAGCGCAGATATTTCCCCTGGACAAGAATGTACTCCTGGCCGTAGTCCTCCAGAACGTCAGGGTCTAGGGCAGCCAGAAGGTTCTTCTCCTGCTTTTCCCACATCTCCTGTGTGCCTACAATATCTGGGACAGGTGAGGAAAGACAGGTGAGCACAGGGTGCGAAAGGCAGGGGAGGCCAGGCTAAGTGGCTCCCCACCCCTGCAGGAAAGCGGCCATTCTGAACAGGTTCTGTTGGGAAGGGCAGGCATCCCACCATCCCCTTTTAAATATGTGCTTCATAAGGGGATTTATTTCACTTTGTATTTTTTTCTGGAAATTAACATTCAGAAAAGTATGCAAACACCTCTCCAATCATCTCAGCTTTCCCATTACAAAAAGTGCTACCTTAACAGCCTCCCAATGCCACATGCTCTTGTCCTTAGGCTTTTACTCCTGTAGACCAGAGTCCCCACATGTGGCCACCCAGTCAGAAGGCACATGCATCGTGGATTTTAATAGCTGTTGCCAGACTGCTTTCCTCCGAGGTTGCACCCACCCACACTGCCTCCTGCTAAAGCCCACGCCAGCTCAGGGATAGCCCGGGATGACTCTTTAATTGCAAGTTCCACCTCCAGGGGTTCCTTGAAGTTAGGACCACAGGGGAGCCTCACAGGGGAATGTAAACCAGTGAAATCCAATTACCCTACTGGAGATGCAAACTACTCTCAGTTGCTCCTTTCTTTTCATGAAGCAGCAGCACTGTGCTTGCAGAAGTGATTCCCTGACAATGGTCTGGAGGCACCTGGGCCTTGAGAAACACATTTGTGTGAGCAACTGTTCCTCCAGCTACTCCCTCCCACCTCGATCTGAGTGTGAGCTGCATGGGTGTTTAATTTGTGAAACTGAGTTCATGCAATGCTTTCTCTATGCACGTGATGTATTCTGCAACTTAAGAAAGTAAGGTCTGACAGCAGGAACTCGAAAGCACAGATGAGTGGTTTACGGGCAGTCGGTCTAAGTCAGTGATGGTGAAACGGCATGGGGAGGGTAAAGGCAAATGTGACCCAGTGTGAGGAAGAGAACCAGTCACTGACCAGTGCAAGTGGAGATTGTTGGATGGGTGTGTGATCTGCTGTGTGTGTTTTCACCAAAAATAAACTAAATGGTTTTTAAAAAATGAGATCAATAGCATCGGACAGAATGGATGCAGAGTGGGTGCACAGCACCTGGGAAGAGCAGCACCCCAGGTGTGAGCTGTAACTCACAGCAAATGGTCAGGTCAAGAACTGTAGGCTCATGTTCTTGTCTAAATGGAGTCAAACATCCGTTTGTTAGAAGTTTTCTTTGGCTGTGACCCAAAACCCATCAGTTCACTGCCAAGTTCAAAGTCAAATTCACCAAAACCGACCCCATTGGCATCAAGTCAATTCCAACTCATAGCGACCCTAAAGGACAGAGTAGAACTGCCCCATAGGGTTTCCAAGGCTGTGATCTATAAAAGCAGACTGCCTCATCTTCCTCCTGCAGACCAGCTGGTGGGTTTGAACCAGTAACCTTTTGGTTAGCAGTCCAATGCTTTAAGCTCAGCACCATCAGAGCTCCTAAATTTGCCACTTTTCCCTGACTCTAGCTCTCGCCAGATTTCCTCTCTGTGTGTCACCCTGTGCTGTCAGTGTGGCTTGGCTAAAGTACCCTGTGATTTAATCAAACACTAATCTGGGTGTTGCTGTGGAGGTGCTTTGCAGCTGTGGGTGACACGTACAATCAGTTAAACTTTAAGTTAAGGCAATCATCGTCAATAATGTGGCTCCATGCAATTGGTCTAAGGCCTTCAGAGAAAAAAGTGAGATTTCCTGCAGAAGAGTCTGCTTCAAGGCTCCTGCCCGAGTTTCCAGCTGGGCCTGCCCTACAGATTTCTGGCTTGCCAGCCCCCACAATCACATGAGCCAATTCCTTAAACTAAATTTTTTATACACATACATACGTATAAGGAGATCTGGTCACTATGAGTTGGAACTGACTCAGTGGCAGTGAGTTAGGTTTGGTTTTGGTATACATACATATAAATACAAATATACATGCATGTATGTATGACATGTAGAGTCCCTGGGAGCCATCAAATTGACTTATTGCAACCCCTTGGGTACCAGAGTAGAGCTATGCCCCATGGTGTTTTCAGTGTCCTTTCTTCCATGTTGCCTCAGAGGGGCTTGAACCTCTGACCTCTCAGTAGCAGCTGAGTGTGATAGCCATTTGCACAGGCTATCCAGGGACAGCCAGGGACTCCAGAAGGAAGCAAAGCATGAGCTATGCATTGAAGAGCCTGGTACTTGTCCATTTCTTTTGAGAACGGGCCCACCTATCCCAAACCTCTCTGGTTGGCCACTCAGGGGTTTAGTGTGAGGTCTACAAGGAAGAAAGGACCTTCAAGGTTCCTTTGAGAATGAACACTGCATGACCCTAGGACACAGACACCTACTTGTTTTGAAGGGTCCAGGTTGGATGACAATGACTTTGACTCCCCATTTGGAAAGTTCTTGTCTCATAACTGCCGAGAACATGGTCAGAGCTGCCTTGGATGAGTTGTAAGCTGCAAATTTTTCCATCGGGACCCCTGCTGTAGGAGTGAAGAAGGAACAAATGCCAAGGCTGATTCATCTGTTCCTGAAGTCTTTAAACAGGACCACCACATGCCAGGGACCCACTTAATCAGACAGAGGCAGACAAGAGCCCTCTGTGCCCACATTCTTGCTCGTCCCTGTCATCTGGCTTCCCAAATGCCTCCCTCTAAGCTGGTCCAATGACAAATCCGAGTTAAGGCTCCATCTCACCCACCTATAAGCTGCTTGTGACTAAGGTGAGAAAAAGAGCCTTTATCCAGTCCCTGACCTTCCCTGGCCAGAAGGCAGTGGCTTAACTCTGACTACTGTACAGGTATCTCCATGCTTGGTGGGGCATTGGTTCAGTGGTAGAATTCTTGCCTTCTGTCCAGGAAACCCAGGTCTGATTCCCAGCCCCCAACTCATGGTGACACCATATACAATGGCACAAAATATTGCTCAGTCCTGAACTATCCCTACAGTGGTTACAGCTTGGACCTTTGTCATCCATGGGGTTCCCATTGGCTGATTTTCAGAAGTAGATTGCCAGGCCTTTCTTCCTAGTCTTAGTCTAGAAGTGCCACTGCAACCTGTGCAGCATCATAGCGGCACCCAAGCCTCCACTGACGGTGGCCTCCATTGATGGTGGCTGCACTTGAGGTGTATTGGCCCAGCATCAAACCTGGGTCTCCTGCATGGAAGCTGTGAATTCTACACTGAGCCAGGTGAACTCTGGCAGAATCTGTAAGAATCTCTAAGGCCACTTAAATTGGTGTAAAGTATTTTTAATGTATTTTAAGAAGCTTGATGTGGTGGGCAACCACTGTTACTATCTCATAGGCTGCTTCCTTTATGAGCCTACTTTGTATATATCAGTAACTGGACTCAGAACCCACAAAGCATTTTCAAGTGACATTCTAGACCAGTGGTTCTCACCTGGGTACAGTTTAGCCTCCCAGTAGATTTGATAACGTCTGAACTCTTAAAGGGTGTTATAGATTGAATTGTGCCCCACTCCCCAAAAAAATACGTATAATCCCTGTACCTGTGAATATGACCCTGTTTGGAAATAGAGGTTTTCTTTCATGTTATTAAGGTCATACCAGAGTGTGGTGGATCCTAAGCCTAATCACTGCTGGGTTATAAAAAGAACAGAACAGACACAGCCACACACACTATAAGGAAAGGCATTTCTGTTCTTTGAAGCCATCTGTTCGTGGCATTACTATTACAGCAGCACCAGGTAAGTCAGGTGAGGGGTGGGGAAAGTGTTGCAGGCATCTAGTGGGCAGTGGGCCGAGGCCATCGATGCTACTACGCATCCTGCAATGCATAAGACAGCTCCCTACAACAGAGAACTCTCCTTCCCCAAATCCCCAGTGCTGAGGTGGAGAAACACTGCCCGAGGCCAGGCAGTAGATCAGCCCCATTTGACAGATGGAAACCTGCAGGCACAGACCAGGAGATGACCTGCCCAGGTCATCCAGCAAGCAAAGAGCCGTTGTTAAGTGCCATTGAGTTGGCTCCAACTCATGGGGACCTTATGTATGACAGAAGGGAATGGTGTCCAGTCCACCACCTTCAGGACCGTTGGTCTGTTGGAGTCCATTGTGGCCACTGTGCGAGTCCATCTCATTGAGGATTTTGTTTGTGTCGGTCGTCTGTCAGTTTGTCTTACTGTGATGGTTCACGTGTTGCTGTGAAGCTGGAAGCTATGCCAGTGCATTTCAGATACCAGCAGGCTCACCCATCATGGACAGGTTTCAGCAGCACTTCCAGACGAAGACAGACTGGGAAGAATGGCCCGTCAATCGGTTCCCAAAAGGCAGCCAGTGAAATTAGCAACAAGCAGAGTGGGATTCATACCATGTCTCTGACTCCAAATCCCTGAGGCCTGAGTTCTTTCATGTGGGCTTCTTTCCCACAGTTCTCATGCAAGCACCGTGTGCACCTGTAGAGGTGTTTGCTTTGCAATCTCTTAAGACAAACAGCCAGAAGAGGCTTTTAGCCCTCACAAACATAGATTTTTTTTCAACTGCCCTTTGTACAATCAGAGAGTCATCTCCTAATACTCAGATCATGGGTTAAAAATATTTATCCAGCTGCCTTGCTGGGGTTTGGGTTAAGGAGCTGGCCTATTTGTGTGGGACGCATGATAAAAATGCTACTAAAACCTAAAACCAAACCCGCTGACATCAATTTGATTCCAACTCATAGTGACCATGTAGGACAGAGGGGAACTGTTTCCGAGGCTGTCAATCTTTACAGAAGCAGACTGCCTCATCTTTCTCTCCTGTGGAGCAGCTGGTGAGTTTGAACCTCTGACCTTTTGGTTAGCAGCCAAATACTTTAACCACTGCACCACCAGAGCTCCTTAAACATGAGGGAAAAAGGCTCCTGGACTAGGTATGGTCCAATCTGGAAACAGTGACTCCTTGGGGTTATTTGCTCAGGAGTTAATGTGTGACAGGGAACAGAAGGATCAGCGGTAACTCCGTGTCACAGGCAGGGGCAGGGGTACCAGCAGCTGGCTGGACAAAAAGCCACAGGCATACACAGCATCAACCTCTCCCCAGACTCCATGGCGGGGTGGCTATGGGTTGCCAAGTGTCACCAACGACTATGTGCTGGTGCTTCAACAATGTCATTTCATGTCATTCTCCCCACGGCCCTCAGAGAAGCAGTTATTATTATCCCATGTTAAAATGAGGAACCTGCAAATCAGAGGTTCGGGAATTTGTCCAAAGTCACACACACAGCTGTCAGCAGCAGGGACAGGATTACAACTCCACTCGGCTGGCTTCCTCTCTTGTTCATATTTGACTCTGTCTCTATAAACAACACGATGTCTCTCTCACCCTCTGTCTTCCTTTTCTTTCTTTAGGGATGGGAGATGTGGGTGGGAAGAGTATATTCCTAATGTGCTTGGCCCCATCGATCCTGGAACTTCTCGTAGGAATGGATTTAGATATGGCTTCTACTGACTTTCTGCTGGGAGTGGGAATGAGGCTGAAGCCAGAAGCCTCTGGCAGTGGGGCTGCTAGGAAGAGGAAGATGGTGAAGAAGATTCCTATGGGAAGATTCCTCTGAGGCTCTTTGGCCTGGTGGTGGATTGGGTGGGCCCAAGTGGTGCAGTTAAGTCATCAGGGGAAGAGGCAGCATGGCGAGTCAGATCAAAACATGGGTCCATAGTTCAAATTCTAGTTATAGCTTGAGGGCCAGCCCCTTAATTCTTTTGAACCTTGGCTTGCATAACTGTTAAACAAACAAACTCACTGCTGTCTAGTCGATTAGACTCACAAACATAGATTTCTTTCAGACATATGGAGTATCTGGGTGGCGACCCCTCATTGGGTTTCCGAGACAGTATCTCTTCGGAAGTAGATTGCCCAAGCTTCCTTCCGAAGAGTGGCTGGTGGGTTTGGACCGCCAGACTTCTGTTAACCAGAGATACTGATACCTACTACACAGGGTTATTGGGATTATAGATCTGACCAACCAGTTGCTGTTGAGTTGGTTCTGACTCTTGGCGACCGCTCGTGGGTTCAAGCAGAACTGTTCTCCACAGGGTTTTCAGCAGCTGAATTTTTGAAAGGAGATCACCAGGTCTTTCTTGGGAGGTTTACCTGGTTAGACTCGAACCTTTTGGTTAGAGGTGAATGTTAATTGTTTGTGCCACCCAGATACTCCACATGTCTGATAGCATCTATAGCGTCTGACAAATGTCCGAAGTGTAATGTATGCTTCGTGATAATGATTAACACTCATTAACCTCTTCAGGTCAGCTTGTTTCTAGAGTTTCTTAAGGACATGGTGATTGAAATTCAGGCCTGATGAAGCAAGAATCTCATCTCAGCAACTGGCTGAGTGGGAGAAAGGAGACGGACAGACCTCGAAGGCTCCAAGACCCAAAGCCAGAAAGACTGGGAGAAATACAGACAGACGTCAGAAGAGCAAGCTTTGATCATGATGGGCGAGTCTGGTTTCAGACAGGTTGACTTAGCGACCAACCAAAGAAAACGGAATGGACATCTTGGGGCTGGGTGTCAAGAATTTGCACAAGTAGTGAATGTCCCAAAAGTGAGGTGTGTGGCTTATTTTAACACTCAAAGCCCCTCCAAGTGGAAATATTTAACAGGAGAGTAAGAAATCCAGGTTTCAAAAGAGCTTCAGAGGCCAGGTGAAAGATACGGGCAGCCTCTGCATTGTGCACTCGTTGCTCGCCCACTAATGGGTGCATTTTTCATTTACTCATATGCTTGCATTTCTTCATGTATTAATTGGGTTCCCACTACCTGCCAGACACTGGGCGTACAGCACATACTGTGTAGGAAAGTGACAAGGCAAACATCGTGTGAATTAAAGTCAAGAACAAAGGGAAAAGGAAAAACTGCCCAGTCAGTATGGCAAGAAGAAAACGCAGTGGCGTCACTAAGGGGGCTGGCCAGGGGATTGTGGACTGCACCCCCTGACAGTGTCAGAGGGGGGACACCAAAATGATCTAAGGGCCTGTGGCGGCGGCAGTGGCAGAGGGCAGGCCGGTACCGCAAGGTGAGCGGCAGCCAAGGCAGTGGCGTTGCTGAGGTTGGTGTCACCCAAAATCCCCTGCGGTAACTCATCACTAACCCCTCACACCCTCACCCTGTCACCCCCACCACCAACCCGGGCCAGTTAGGGGGCTGGCAGGCGGGCCGTAGCGACCGCCAATGGGCTGAGAGGAGGGTCTCTGCTCTGGCAATGGGAGAGGGCGGAGCCGCCGGGTGGGAGCGGGGGCGGGGCCAAGAGGGGCGGACTGAGTGGCCAGATGCTCAGCCAAGTGCACCGGGTCAGGGGCGAGCCAGGAGGTAGGGAGGCGGGGTCAGGAGCGGTCCGGGGGG
>NW_006921644.1:6279898-6285599 GCF_000298275.1 Orycteropus afer afer | reverse complement strand
GTGTGATTTTCCATTCAAGTCTAGGAAGTCTGGGTTGGCAGTTCCCTTGTGAAGATAAGTAGGAACGCTAGCTCCCTGGTAATGAATAGATTAAATTTAAACGGTTAGCTTATACCTGAGAGGATCTGAAAGGAAACAAAGATTGTATTGTGCTGAAGTCAGCAGTGGGTGTACGGTTTGACTAATCCTGGCCCAACCTGCATGGACCCGTGCTGCTTTCATGTGCTGAGGACAAAGAATGAGTGAGCGGAAGCTTGTATGGCACAAGCCCCACAGTCTTGTGGGAAAAGGCCAACTCACCTCCCATGCTGCTGATGTTCACCAGCCTCCCCTTGGATTTCCGAAGAAGAGGCAGAAATGTCTTCGTGATCTCCACAGGTCCAAAGAAGTTCACGGCCATGCACTGTCTGTATTCGGTCATGGGAATGAGCTCCCCATCAACCGGGAAGCCAAGGACCCCAGCATTGTTGATCACAGCCCACAGGCCTAAGGATACAAAGGAATGATGTTACCATGCTATACCTGAGCCCATTGTTGCAGCCACTGTGTCAATCCATCTCATTGAGGGTCCTCCCCTTTTTCTCTGACCCTCTACCCTCCCCTTTTTCTCTGACCCTCTACCAAGCATGATGTCCTTCTCCAGGGAATGGCCCCTAGATTCACGCTTCATACCTTCCATTGTCCAATTATCAATGGATATTTGCAGCTGTTTTTCCCATTTTGAGTTATGTCACATCAGCACACGGAGGTCCCAAAAGCTTTACTTCATCTATGTCATTAAGGTCGAATTTATTTTGAGGACACAGCTCTTCCCCAGTTGTATTTTGAGTGTCTTCAACCTGAAGGCCCCATCTTTCAGCACCATATCGGACAATGTTTCAGGGCTATTCATAAAGTTTTCCAGTAATAGTGTTCACTGCTATTCATGAAGTTTTCACTGGCCACTTCTTTGAGAGTGCCTGGCTCCTCCTTCTTCCAAGTTGGTCTTAGTCTGGAAGCTCTGCTGAAACCTGTCCACCATTGGCAACCCTGCTGGTATTTGAGAAACCGGTGGCATAGCCTCCAGCTTCACAGCAACACACAAGCCACCACAGTGCAACAAACTGACAGACGAGTCGTGGAATGATAGAGAAGATGTAATACAAAAACTCCAGATGTTTTGGGGAGATCTGGAGCAGAGGTGAGTGACCTTGGTCCTCTTTCCCTGGGAGAAGCAAGGTTTACTCGCTCCAAGTGTGTTGAGCTAGACAGACCTGCAACAGAATCTCTTCATTCCCAAGTGTTTCTCCATGTGTGGTCCCCGGCCCAGCATCATCATCCTTTCTCTAGATCAGACACTGTTGTTGGGGCCCAGCATCTATGATTTAATGAACCCTCCAGGTGATCCTGACGTACGTTCAAGGCTGAGAACCACTGGGACAGGGACAGCTGAATGGGCCTCAGGGCTGGAAGGGGCATGCATGGACAGAGCAAGGAAGGCACCAGACCTAACACTGACTCTCCAGTGACCACAAGGAGGTCCACCTCCATGACAAGTGGACAGAGCATTGGACATCAACAGGGGCCAATTTGAGGCATTGCCAGTCAAATGTCCCATCCCCAGGAATTTGCATGCTACCATGGGAAAATGAGGAGAAGCTCAAAATGATTGAAATGATTTTTGCCATTTGGTTGAATAATGGCTTAAAATAGAAACTGAATT
This sequence comes from Orycteropus afer afer, assembly GCF_000298275.1. Taxonomy (NCBI): domain Eukaryota; kingdom Metazoa; phylum Chordata; class Mammalia; order Tubulidentata; family Orycteropodidae; genus Orycteropus; species Orycteropus afer. Next base: position 6,283,897 of record NW_006921644.1, on the reverse strand, counting down.
GAGTTATAGAAAATAAAGTTAACATTGCTGGAGTCTGTAGACGGACACTGATGCACATTAATGGTTGTGAGCATTAAGTGAGGTGGTGCCTGGCAAGGGGGAGAGCTTAGCAGTGATGACGAAGATGGTGGTGGGTAGAAAGGATGTCTCTTTCAAAGCACAGGATGGATTTAATTCCCAGCCTGTTGCACAGCTGCGAGTGGTCAATGTGCTGGCAACAGCTTGAGAATGCCCTAGAACAGAGGCTGGCAAACATTTTCTGCAGAGGGCCTAATAGTAAATCGTTCAGTTTTTGCAGTCTGCACTGTTTTTGTCGCAACTACTCACACTTCACCACTGAAGCACAGAAGTAGTCACAAGCAATGTGTAAATATACGGGCAGAGCTGTGTTCCAATAAAACTTTATTTGTGGGCACTGAGATTTTAATTCCACATAATTTTCATTCTTCTGATTTTTTAAAATACCGTTAAAAAATGTGAAGTCCATTCTCAACGTGCAGCCCATACAAAAACAAGCAACAGATTATGTTGTTGTTGTTATTTACTGTCGAGTCAGACCTGACTCATAGCAACCCCTCCTTGGGTTTCTGAGCCTCGGAAGGAAGGTTGGGCAATCTACTTCCATAGTGATACTGCCTCGGAAACCCAAGGAGGGGTCGCTATGAGTCGAGCCCGACTTGACTGCATGTAACAACAATCACTACGGAAGTAGATTGCCCCATCTTCCTTCCGAGGTGGGTTTGAACCAACAGCCTTCTGGTTAGCAGTCAAGTGCCTTAGGCACTATGCTATCAGAATTAACTAACCTATAAAGATAGAGAACAGACTAGCAGTTGCCAGGATTAGGCTTGGAAGGTAGTTAAAGGTGTGTGTCAACTTGGCGGTGGTTTTGAGTGACTAGGAAGCTTGTTGTTGTTGTTATGTGCCGTCGAGTCGGCCCCGACTCATAGCAACCCCTCCTTGGGTTTCCGAGGCAGTATCACTACGGAAGTAGGATTGCCCAACCTTCCTTCCGAGGAGTGGCTGGTGGGTTTGAACCGCCAGCCTTCTGGTTAGCAGTCAAGTGCTTTAGCCACTATGCTACCAGAGCTCCTGACTAGATGTAGTTATCCCCCATGATGAGATTGTAATCATCTTTATGGTAGAATCTGCTGCGAGCAGCTAGGGAGCTGCATTCAGGGTGTGGCCTGCTTTCAGGATATAAGGAGAAGTTTTTGGAACGTTCTTAAGCTTTTGGTGTATCCAAATCCTGCATATGGCCGAGTCTTCATCTCACTGGCCTACCACGTTGCCTGCTAATTTTTAGGTTGTTCTGGAACTTGAACTGGGGGCCCTCCAAGTTGTCTGTTAATCTTGGAACTGTGCCATTTTACTTGTTGATCTTGGGTTTGTCAACCTCAGCAGCCAGCAACTATGTGAGTTGGAAAAAGCCTCCAGCTCTAGTGGGCCTGGAATAGGAGCCAGAGCTGAAGCCCAAGGTTGAAAGGCTTTCACCAAGCCTCTAGAACCAGCACTTTGAACTTGGACTTCTAGCCTTCTGAACTGTTAAGAGAATCGATTTCCATCTGTTAAAGCCATCCACATGTGGTATTTCTGTTAAAACAACACTTAAGAGAGCCAAGACACAAGGGTAGTGTGGTAGTTATGTTTGTGTGTCAAATTGGCTGGGCCTGGTTGAGTGGCTGGGCAGCTGGATGTAGTATTCTCCATGAGGAGACTAGTAATCAACTCCATGGTGGAATCTACAGTGAGCAGCTGAGTAGCTGCCTTAGGCAGGTGGTCTGCTTCCTGTATTTAAGCAGAAGCCTTAGGGAATGGTCTCTACCCTATGGCATGCTTGGATCCTGCATGTAGCCATGTCATTGCTCAGCAGCCTGCTGTGCTCTGCTGACCTTGGGACTTACAATGGAATTAAATTAATGGCCTTCCATATGATTTGGTAACATCAGGACTGTGCCTTTTTGCTTGTCACCCTTGGGTTTGTCCGCCTCAGCAGCCATCAGCTGTCTGAGTGAAGAAACGCCTCTAGCTCCAGTGGGCCAGGAGCAGGAGGCAGAGCTCGACTCCAAGGTTGAGGGGCTTTCACCTAGCCCCTAGAGCCTGGCACTTTGAACTTGGACTTAAAGCCTCCAAACTGTGAGAGAATAAACTCCTCTTTGTTAAGGCCGTCTGATTCGTGGTATATTTCTGTCAGAGTGGCACTAGGTGACCAGAACAGGGAGGCATAAGAGAATCCAGTGCTGATGGCATCATTCTGTATCTTGATTGTGATAAAAATACACACACATATGCACACACACGTAAGTGCATGCGTCACTGGGAAATGTGAATTTCACCTCCTCCTGTATCATACGTTTCCTGAGCACTTATTATGTGCCAGAGACTGTGCTTAATGTTGAGTGATTGCAAAACAGGAGCCAACTCTAGTGCTCACCTCGGCATGAGATACTCATGCGAATGCTGCAGATATATCAACTTGGCTAATCCTTCAATACTCAGAGTTATTACTCTCAGCAGTAAAGAGGACATAAGCTGGAAGTGCCCGAGGCCTCAAGGGAAACCCCAGAGCGTAACCAGCCCTGGAGAAAGCAGGGCTAAGAAATAGAGACTGGATACCAATGACATTGCTTAAGTGGCTGAAGCCAACTGAACTTTCTAATTATATAATACACTCCTTCACTTGCTTTAGCAGTTTCTAATTGGGTTGTATCACTTGCATCTGAAAGAATCCTGATGGAAACAAGGTTCTTGCTCTCCAGGAGCCTGGTGGTGAGAAGTGGGACATGGACAAATAGTTAAAACAGCGCACAGGTAAGTGCAAAGGATACTGAGTGAGTGCCCACAAGAGAAAACGAATAATGATGGGTTACCAGGAAGGTCATGCAAAGAATATTATGTAGGAGCTGGGTCTCCTGTGAGGATAAAGTCTGCAGTTGGACAAAGGCAAGAGTCTTAGCAAAAGGGAGTGGCGGCAAGAGGGACATGTCAGCAAAGGTGTGCGTGCAAAGGTGTGAAATTAGCACATTATGTTCTTTAAAACGTTCAGAATTCACTGAGTGTACCAGTGGGTGGATTGAAAGTCTGGCAGGGCCCATTATCCTTGTCATCCTTACAAGGAGTTTAGATTTTATTTGACAGCTGATAGGGACTCAAAGAACCATTAAACGAGATAAAGGAAAACACCTACCACAGGCTTGGCTCATGGGAGGAGCCCAATAAATATTGTTGTTGGATCTCTGGGACACGGATGGCATTGTAAGATATCCACACTATGAAGATTACTCTCCACTAGGAAAGCAATAGGAAAGGGGAGACAGGGTAGAAGGAAGTCATGGTGGTAGCCCACAAGAGGGACGTTGAAGTTTGCGTGGGCTGGGATATTAAATATCTAGGAATAGAAGTGACAAGACTCAGGACCAATCAGATGCAGGGACTGAGGATAAGCTGGGAGTCTGAGTGGCCTCCAGGTTGGTTTGTGTGGCCTACTAGGTCACAGTGTCACTGTCTAAGCCACGGAAGGCAGGAGGTTTAACTTGCAGACTGGCAGCTTGCGGAAAAGATAATGAGAGCTGTTTTTGACAAGCTGAGGCTGAAACCTCTGGGATAGAAGTGAAGATGTTTGGTAGACAGTTTTATTCACACATCGTTCTGGACCTCAGGAGGGGATATAGACCTAGAAGTGGCTAGCATAAGTTGCAGTGGGTCTCACTTTGAGCCAAACATTAACATCATCTGAGGAGTTTTAAAAAATACTGATGCCTGAGACGTCCTCCTGGAGGCATTGATTTAATTGGATTTGTGGTGGAGGGCGGGGGGAAGCTTCATGGAGGTTGGTGTTCTGGTTCCCTAGTGCCGCTCTGACAAGAAATACACCACAGATGGGATGCCTTAACAAACAGGAGTTTATTCTTACAATTTGGAGGCTTTAAGTCCAAGTTAATATGACTTTTATTCAAATTTATGCCCCAACCACCAAAGCCACAGATGAGGAAATTGAAG
>NW_006921644.1:6274826-6275818 GCF_000298275.1 Orycteropus afer afer | reverse complement strand
AGGCAGCTACCCAGCTGCTTGTGGTAGATCCCACCATGGAGTTGATTGCCAGTCTCCTCATGGGGATTAACTACCACCAGCTGCCCAGCCACTCAGCCAGGCCCAGCCAAGTTGACACACAAACCAAACTACCACAGTTGCTATCTGTTGAGTCAACACAGGGCAGGGCCTCAGAAGGGTCCCATGCTTGGTTTAACGCTCTACTGTCATTGTCTTCGATTCTTAAGCATTTTTTAAGCAAAAGATCCCCCATTTTCATTTGGCAGTATACCCCCAAATTATGAGGCCAGTCCTGGGTGCAAGCATGGGTGTTTGTAAACATTTCCCAAATGAGTCTCATGTGCAGCAGGCTGAGAAGTCCTGGCCCAGGGAGTGTGGAGTGGGAAGTGTGAGAACAGAGCCCTGGGAAACCTCACACTGATGGGAGAGACAGAAGAGGGGGTCCATAAAGGAGAAGCAGACAGATAGCTCTGAGAGCTAAAAGAGTAATAGGGGACTGGGAACCCCAAAGTAAAGGCCGGAAAGGGTGATCAACCTGCTTAAATATTGCAAAGAAGTTAAGAAACTGGTGTTCAGGAGAATACCAAGTAAGTTTGCCAAATCAGTGGGAAGGCAGGGAAAGGGCCACCACCCCACTGGACGTGAAGAAGTCAAAACCAAGGGCGGCGAGGGGTCCACAAAGCTTGGAGGAAGAGGAAGGGCAGTGGCTAAAGAAGGACAGTGACTGCGCAGCTATCTGTTTAAGCTGGGGGAGTCTGATGCTTCTTAGTACTGCTAGGAAGAGAGACAGGGGAGGGGGGTCATCAGTGAGAGGGTGCCCTAGTGGCAGTGGGAGGGAACAGCATGGAAAGAGTTCTGTGAGTTGTGCAAGGACTGGACCACGTCTGACTCATTCTGAGGACTGCTCGTCTGGGAGAGTCCCTGCACACAGCAGGCACTCAGTGGGGAGGCCCTCCGGCTCACGCAGCAGCCAGAGTGAGTAGCAGGTGATG
>NW_006921644.1:6273162-6274516 GCF_000298275.1 Orycteropus afer afer | reverse complement strand
GGGCTGAAACCAGCAAGCCAGGGACATTTGTTTAAGCGCACCATCTGTGTTTTCTGAAGACTGGGTCCTGAGGAAGGCTCTTTATTTGCTAAGGGGATAATGGGTGGAGAAAGCAAGACAGACTTCTCCTTCTAGAAAAAGGGAGAAGGGGGTACAATTTAATTTGTGTGTGTGAGTAGGTCCCTGGGTGGTGCAAACTGCTTGCATTAGACTAGACCCAAACAATAGGTAGCTCAAACCCCCAGCGGTACCATAGAAAGAATGCCTGGCATTTTGCTTCCATTAAGATTGCAGCCGAGAAAACCCTCCGGGGCAGTTCTACAGTCTAATAAATGGGTTACATGAATGGAGCCCTCGTGGTGCAGTGGTTAGGCACTCTGCTGATAACCAAAAGGTTGGTGGGTGAACCATCCATGCACTCCTGAGGAGGGAAGAAACCTGGTGATCTCTCCCCATAGAGATTACAGTCTGTGAAACTCTGGGCAGTTCTGCTCTGCCGTACAGGGTTGCTATGAATCAGAATTGACTCAATGGAACACAACAACGAGTCTTATTTGACTTAATGGCAATTTTTATTTTTATTTTTTAAATTTTGGGGGCAATAGGTAGAAGGAGAAAGGCTGGTCAGGAGTTGAATGGTCTAGGAGTGGCTGGTGGCCAAAGAGAAACCTGAGGGGTAGGGGACAAATCAAGACCTCCACTAGCATTTTCAAAATGATCTTTGCTGGGTAGTGTTTGATGTCACCGCCATCACTATGTCAAATCGTCAGTAAAGCATTCATTACAAACTAATACTTAAGAGTTGGTTGCTATTAGCAAGGGGTGTACCAAGACCATGTGTAGGGTTGGCAGACAGTGGTCCTAGAAGCGTATTTGTATGACCTGAATTCCTAGGTGTATAGTAGAGCTGACAAGGGACAAGGCTGTAGTCACTTCATGGTCACAGCCAGCTACCCAAAGGGAGTGAGTAGTTGGACCTGTGGGCTCGGGACCATAGTCACAGGGGATATCAAGCTCGATTGGCATAACATACTACACAAAACATTATTACACCTACTTTGGCGAGTAGCGACTGAGATCTTAAAAGCTTGCAAGCAGCCATCTAGATGCAATAATGGGTCTCTCCTTGTCTAGAGCAAAGAAGAATGAAGAAAACCAGAGATGCATGAAGACAATTAGTCCTAGTGAGTGGTACACCATGCGATCCGCAGCGTATACAACTATGAGACCAGAAGAACTAGATGGTGCCTAGCTACCACTGTCAACCATCAGAGGGGGATCTCTGTAGGAGATCCTGGATAGACAGGGAGAACAATGTGGAACAAAACTCAAAATCATTTGGGGAAGAAAAAAA
>NW_006921644.1:6207889-6272291 GCF_000298275.1 Orycteropus afer afer | reverse complement strand
GGAGTCCTTAGGTGGCACAATGAGTCAGCCACTCAGTGATTCAGTGATTGGGGGGCCAAACCTTCTCAGAGGGGCCTGGGAAGACAAGCCTGGCAACCTGGTTCCAAAAAGTCACAGCCTTGAAAACACTGTGTTGTTGTTAAGTGCCATTATGTTGGCTCTGACTCATAGCAACCCCATGTACAACGGAAAGAAATACTACCTGGTCCTGCGCCATCCTCAGACTCCTCGGGCTGATCTGGGAGTCAGTGAGACCGTGCCTGGAGAACACAAGCACAAGCCTCACCATGTCATGAGTGGCCCCTATCAGTGTCACGGCTCTAGTGCAGGCATGTCTCTAACATATAGTGCTAAAGCTCCTGCTGTGCTAGCCCTAGGATCAGTTAAGGTGATCTGATAAGCAGGAATGAGAGGCCTTTGGAAATCATGTGGCTGGGAGCCATTTCCACTGAGATAGGACAACCCCTCTTCCCTCAGGAAACTCAGAGGAAGACCAGAACCTTCCTGAGAAGGCAGGAGGGTTCGATGAAAGTTACCTGACAGTTGCCTCAGAGAATAATCATACCTAGTAGGGGATAAAGCATTTGGCTGCTAACCAGAAGGTCAGCAGTTCAAACTCACCAGCCACTTCATGTAAGGAAGACGGCCTCGGAAACCCAATGGGGGTCGCTGTGAGTCGGAATAGATTCGATGGCAATGAGCTTGGTTTTTCATTATATATGTGAGGAGCTCTGGTGGTGTAGTGGTTAAGGCATTCATTTGGCTGCTAACCGAAAGGTTGTTGGTTCAAACCCACCAGCTGCTATGCTGAAGAAAGATGGGGCAATCAGCTTTCATAAAGATTTATAGCCTTGGCAACCCAACGAGGGTTGCTATGAGTCAGAATTGAATCAATATCAGTGAGTTTAGTTTTGGAGTATATATTGAAGCTGTCCTGGTGGCACAGTGGTCATGCACTCTGCTGGTAACCAAAAGGTCACTGCTTCAAACCCACCAGCCAGTCCATGGGAGAAAGATGTGGCAGTGTGCTTCTGTAAAGATTTATAGCCTTGGAAATCCTATGGGGTCTCCTAGGAGCTCTGGTAGCATAGTGCCTAAGGCATTTGACTGCTAACCAGAATGCTGGCGGTTCAAACCCACCAGCCACTCCTTAGAAGGAAGGTTGGGCAATCTACTTCCACAGTGATGTTGTTGTTGTTGTGATACCGCCTCGGAAACCCAAGGAGGGGTCGCTATGAGTCAGGTCCAACTCAAAGGCAAATAACAACAACAACAGGAAACGCTACTCTGTGTTTTAGAGTTGTTAAGGTCAGAATCAACTCGACAGCAATGGGTTTGGGTTTAGTACATACTGCATGCTTACCTAAGGAGCTCTGGTGGCACAGTGCCTAAGGCATTTGACTGCTAACCAGAAGGTTGATGGTTCAATCCCACCAGCCGCTCCAAGGAAGGAAGATAGGGCAATCAATCTACTTCCATGAATATTTATCACCTTGGAAACCCAATGAGCGTCGCTATGAGTCAGAATCAACTTGATGGCAGTGAGTTTGGTTTTTTTAGTGTGCATGCCTACCAAGTCCCCCGTCAACCTGTGTGTGTGTTGTGTTACGTGCCATCGAGTTGGACCCAACTCATAGTGACCCTTGTTGGGTTTCCAAAGCAGTATCACTACAGAAGTAGATTGCCCCATCTTCCTTCCGAGAGTGGCTAGTGGGTTTGAACTGCCAGCCTTCTGGTTAGCAGTCAAGTGTCTTAGGCACTACACCACCATAGCACCCCCCAGCCAGCCTGTTGTTGTTGTTGCTGTTATGTGCTGTTGAGTCAGATCCGACTCACAGCGACCCCTCCTTGGGTTGCTGAGGCAGTATTACTATGGAAGTAGATTGCCCAACCTTCCTTCTGAGGAGTGACAACCTAACAGATATTAATTCATTGAATCGTCCCAGCCACCCTGGGAGGTAAATCATATTACCACCAGTTTACAGAGGAAGAAGCTCTGGTGGCATAGTGGTTAAAGCATTCAGCTGCTACTCAAAAGGTCAGTGGTTTGAACCCACCAGCCACTCCCCAGGGAGAAAATGAGGCAGGCTGCTTCTGTAAAGATTTACAATCTTGGAAACCCTATGGGGCAGTTCTACACCCTGCCCTGTAGGGTTGCTATGAGTTGGAATCAAATCGACAGCAGTGGGTTTGGCTTTTTGGAAGCTGACAGAGGAGGAAGCTGAGACACTGAGGGGTTAAACGGTAAAGCTAAGATGTGGCAGAGCTGGGATTACAACACAAGCTGGCCCTGGTGTGAACATCTGGCGAAATGTATTAAACCCTTGGAGCACAGGGCTTGCACATAGTAGGTGGACAACAAAAGGTATCTGTTGAACGAATGGGCATTTCTGCATAAGAGAGCACTAAAACTTAAGAACAAGGAGCAATCCCTCTGTCTTCAGTGTCAAGGAGGCCTGATTCAGAGTCCACAAACGCATGTTGAGTTGGCTGTCTTCCCTGCTAGAGGGTGAAGAGAGTGCTGGGGCTGGTGTTAAGCCCTGCCCTTTGAGATCATCCTGTCTCTAATGCATTGCCATCAAGTCGGTTCCAACTCATGACAATCCCACGTGTATTACAGTAGAGCTGGGCCCTGTAAGGCTTTCTTTTTCTCTTTCACCCAAATTAATATGTGTTTATCCTCTCCTTAGTGGTTTACGCTCCATAAGGTTTACAACGACTGATTTGTCACTAGATTGTCAGGCCTTTCTTCTGAAGTGTCTCTGTGTGGACTTGAACTCTAACCTTTGCATTAGCAGGTGTGTTGGCCATTCGTACCACCCAGGGACTCTGTTGTATCTCTAAACCCATTGCCCTCAAGTCAGATCTGACACATAACAACCCCTCCTTGGGTTTCCGAGGCAGTATCACTACGGAAGTAGATTGCCCAACCTTTCTTCTGAGGAGTGGCTGGTGGGTTTGAACCCTCAGCCTTCTGGGTAGCAGTCAAATGCCTTAGGTACTATGCCACCAGAGCTCCCTATCCAGAGCTCCACTATCTATTGTTGTTGTTGTTATGTGGCGTCGAGTTGGCCCTGACTCATAGCGACCCCTCCTTGGGTTTCCGAGGCAAAATCACTACGGAAGTAGGATTGCCCAGCCTTTCTTCCGAGGAGTGGCTGGTGGGTTTGAACCCTCAGCCTTCTGGGTAGCAGTCAAATGCCTTAGGTACTATGCCACCAGAGCTCCCTATCCAGAGCTCCACTATCTATTGTTGTTGTTGTTATGTGGCGTCGAGTTGGCCCTGACTCATAGCGACCCCTCCTTGGGTTTCCGAGGCAATATCACTACGGAAGTAGGATTGCCCAACCTTCCTTCCGAGGAGTGGCTGGTGGGTTTGAACCGCCAGCCTTCTGGTTAGCAGTCAAGTGCTTTAGCCACTATGCTACCAGAGCTCCTCGGCGATAAAGTGGGAGTGATATTAGGGCCTGCCGCAGAGTTCTTAGCAGGATTAAGTGATTTGGCCTATTAAAGTGCTTGGAACCCAGCCTGGTGCAGGGCCATTGTTACCCAAGTGTTTAAGTAAATAGCAGCATTTTCTATCCCTGCTACTCCTTTCACTGGCTCCTCCATGTCCTCGGAACCCAAATGTCCTGGTCCATTCTTGTCTCAGAAGGTCCTCTCAGAGATTCTAACCACAGGGATGAATCAGCCAAGGACCTTAACTCTGCTATCGAACAGCAGCCCCACTCTTCCCAGCTCTGTACCAAAAGCACCCCTGAGTTCCCCTTCACCAACGAAATCTTCAGCCACAGCAGCTTAAAGCAGAGACGTAACAACAGCAGCATCAGAGACATCAGGACCTTTCTTGTCAAGGACTTAAATCCACTTCGAAGAGTGGAACGGAAGAAACACAAATTGATGACCTATGCCGCATCGCCATATCAGGAAGAGGGTGCAGTCTTTACAGGTTTCATTCAACTCTCCCCGCCCCCTCAGTCTACTTTGTCAAAACTTGAACAAACATTTACAATCAGGATACCATCTAAAAGGCCAAATGATTAGTCTCTCTTGATAAATGAGATGGACCAGCTCTCGGACCTGCAGTCCCAGCAGCGCTATCCCTGAGGCTGCCCTTTCCTTGGGAATGCAGCTCAGCTACACGCCATTTCCACCATCAGCATTCCAGCCAGGGTCCCTGACCACGCTGTCAGATTTACAAAGGTCATGGAGATCCGGAGCTGTTTGCTTGACAGCCTGTGGGTACCTCTTACCCCCTCTCCTTGAAGTTAAGCAATCCGTCAGATCACCACCCTCTGTACTGACACTGCCTGTTCCTATAAAGCAGATTAAGGTATAATCGAGTGCTAGATCAATAGAATAAACTCCTGGCACACTTAAGACTCCCCTGAGGGCTAAACAAGACTCAACTTCTTATCCAGGAAGGACCAATACCTGCCAACTTTGTAACAGCACCAATCCTGCCTTGCCTAGAGCACTCCGTTGAGATAGTAGTTTCACAAGAAATGTTATAAAGCAAAGTAATGCTTGTAACAACATGTTAAGCAATTACATTAAAAAAAAAAAAAAAGAACATAGCACATTACTTCATAAAGAGAAAATTTACTTAAGATTAACACAATACAAATAGGGAAAACTTCCCAGAGACAAAGTCAAATAGCCTCATTATCCTAAGTTGGCTTCTTCCTCCCCTAGCCTTATCTGTGACTTTATCTGCAAAAGACTGCCTTATTCTTGTTCTCGTAGGTCTTTTTCACAGTAAAGGTGTTTCCTGGCTGACAGGTTGTCCTTCTTGCCAACACTTGGCCAAACACTCCCTCAAATGCTTTGGACATCTAATGGGCAAGATGCTACCTGCCAAATTTGGCTATCATATAGCTCTGAAATCTAAAATGTCTCAAGTTTACAGAAGTTCCCTATCTTCTGTTTCATAATCAATCACTGCCATTGACCTAGCTCCTTCCAACAGGGAGGGCAAGTCTTTGGGTTCCATGCCCCACCTGTCTTCTGATGTCATTGTGGACAGTGTGCAAGCAAAGCACTCATTCTCTTAGAACCCCTCACCCCAGCACTCCTAATGGATCAGAAATGGCACAAGAGAGGAAAACTTTGTTATCCTGCTCATACACAGAATGCTATGCTATTTTTTAGTTGGATTCAGCCTTCTGATTTCTACTATATCCTTCCCACATCTTTCCCCCACTCATAAACCTTCTCTGGCTTCCATCTGCTTTATAGGTAATGGGTGTAATGTCTCCCAAATATTAATAACCTCTACAACTTGGCCAGGAGCTCTGGTAGCATAGTGCCTAAGGCACTTGACTGCTAACCAGGAGGCTGGCGGTTCAAACCCACCAGCCACTCCTCGGAAGGAAGGTTGGGCAATCCTACTTCCATAGTGATAACAGCCTCAGAAACCCAAGGAGGGGTCGCTATGAGTCAGGGCCAACTCGACGGCAAATAACAACAACAACAACTTGGCCACACCTAGCCAACTTTCTGTATTCCCCAACCGCAGGACTTGCCTTCCATTCCAGTTGAGCTGGTTTCTTCATTGTTTGACACATTTTTCATCCTGTGTGTTTCTGCATGTTCTGCTAAGAATCACTTATTTATTCATTCACTCATTCTTTCATCAACTATTGACTAAGAACTTACTGTGTGCTATCCAGGAGCTCTGGTGGTGCAGTGCCTAAGGCATTTGACTGCTAACCAGAAGGCTGGCAGTCCAAACCCACCACCCACTCCTCAGAAGGAAGGTTAGGCGATCTACTTCCTTAGAGATGCTGCCTCAGAAACCCAAGGAGGGGTCACTATGAGTCGGTGCAACTTGATGGCACATAACAACAACAACAACAACAACAACAATGGTTAGTGGAAGTCCTTGTGGCACAGTGGTTAAGCTCTCAGCTTCTAACTGAGAGGTCAGTGGTTTGAACCCACAGCCAGTCTGTGGGAGAAAGATGTGGCCATGTGCTTCCACTAAGATTTACAGCCTGGGAAACTCTACGGGACAGTCTGCTCTGTCCTATAGGGTCACTAGGAGTCAGAATTGACTCAACAGCAGTGGGTTTGGTTTTTTGGTTAATCATTATCTTTTCTTGTGTTTATTTGACATCCATTCAAATAATCCAATTAGAAAATGGGCAAAAACCAAGAGGCATCAACTCAGCATATTCTTCTCATTATTTTTGATGCTTCAGGCATTCCACCTGTGGCCAATGGCATTCTCTTAAAGTAACTCCTGCATCCTTTATATTGGACCCTAGTGGTCTAAAGACTAGCTTCCTAGGCCACTGTAACAAGGATCACAAGATCACAAATGTGATGGCTTAAAACATCAGAAATTTGTTTTCCCGTCGTTCTGGAGGTCAGAAGTCAGAAATTAAGGTGTCAGCAGGGCTGCACTCCCTCTAAAGCCTCTAAGGTAGGACGCCTTCTTGCCTCTCACAGCTTCTGGTGGCTCTTGGTGTTCCTCGGTGTGTGGCAACATCACTCCAATCTACGCCTCCATCTTCATATAGCTGTTTTTTGGCCTGTGTCTCTGTTTCTTTCTCTTCTTATAAGGACACCAGTCTTGGGCTTTTGGGCCCTAATTCAGTATGTTCTCTGTGGTGCAGTGGATTACTTAATATGGTTATTTGAGCCATGGTCTTTGTGACGCCCAGCAGATGACTGGTAGGACTCTGTAAATGTGAGGTGCTGGTGGTCCACTACCAGCTCTGGTGGGAGGTCTGGTGGTATAGTGCCTAAGGTATTTGACTGCTAACCAGAAGGCTGGTGCTTCAAACCCACCAGCCACTCCTCAGAAAGAAGGTTGGGCAATCTACTGCCGTAGTGATAACACCTCAGAAACCCAAGGAGGGGTCACTATGAGTCGGATCTGACTCAATGGCGGTGGATTTGTTTTTTTATGTGCTATCCATTATTCTAGCTCATGGGTATACAGCAGTACATAAAACCATACCACTTCCTGTCCCATAGAGCTTACATTGTAGATGAAGATGGGAAACATCTAATAAACAAGTAAATGCATATGGTGAGAAATGGTGCTGCGTGCTATGAAGAAGAACAGGGATAACTGGGGAAGAGGACATCATGTTCTGTATGGGGGTAGGGGAAGACAACCCTGAGGGACCAGGAAGAGGGAAAAGCAAAGGCATTCAGACAGTAACGTAATTGTTGGAAGAGGAATGAGGAGGTCATTTTGACCAGAATGGTGAGGAAGAGAATCATAAATGAGTCAGAGCAGTAGTTCAGGTCCAGGTCATATGGGCCCTTTAGGGCAGTGATGTTCAACTTGGGGTAATTTTGCACCCCCTCCCTAGGAGATACTTGACAATGTCTGGAGACATTTCTGGTTACTATAACTGGGAGGGAAGTCCTACTAGTGTCTAACGGATGGAGACCAGAGATGCTGCTAAACATCCTGCAATGATGTCAGCAATGTTGAGGTTAAAAAATTAATTTGCACCAAGACATGAAGGTAAAGAAGTAGTCCATCCTGTAAGGGATGGAGAGAAAAGCATTCAGGTGGAAGGAACAGCATGTGCAAAGGCTATAATACCAGGAAAAGCTTGGTGTTTCAAGGGATGAAAGAGGCCAGACTGAATAGGACCTTTGGGTCTTGGGTGAGAGTTTGGAACAGCAGAAAGTCTTTGAAGGGCCTTAAGATGGAGAGGTATACTCTGGCTACTCTGCTGAGAATGGTTTAGAGGGACAAGAGTAGGATCAGGGAGGTCAGTAAATAGACAGGGAAGAAATGCTGGTCTCCTTCCCAGAGAAGAGGCCGTAGAGAGAGAGCATGAGGTGCATCAAGATGCATTTGGAAAGTAAACATTATAGCCTTGGGGATGAATTAGATATGGAGGGAGAGGGAGGGAGAAACAGGGATTAGGGGAGGCTCTTGGGACTCTAAGGAGCTCTGGTGGCACAGTGGTCAAGGCATTCGACTGCTAACCAAAAGGTCAGGACTTTGGGAGAAAGATGAGGCGGTCTGCTTCCATAAGGGTGAAATCCCTATGGACAGTTCTACAATGTCCTGTAGGGTCACTATGAGTTGGAATGATTTGATGGCAGTGGTTTGAGTTTTTTTTTTTTTTTGCTTTGCTTTGTTTTCTTGGGACTCTGGCTCCTATAGGGTGTCTGGTAGTGCAACTGACCAAGGCTGGGGGGCAGGTGGGAAAGACTTTCAAATCTAGAGCTTAATGGACACACACAGGAATTGGGTGCATTCAGTGTTGGAGAGAGGAGCTGCTTATACAAAGCTTTGTTCTGTGGTTCTCATTGCTGTTGTTGTTAGTTGTGGAGTGGGTTTCGACTCACGGCAACTTTACATGTAACAGAGTGACCCGCTGCCCAGTCCTGCACCAGCTCTGTGATTGTTGATGTGCTTGAGAGCATTGTGGAGGCCGTTGTGCCAATCCAGTCCAGTGAGGGCTGTCCTCATTTTCGCTGACTCTCCACTTCACCCAACTGGATGTTCTTTTCTAGCCATTGGTCTTTCCTGATGATGTGTCCAAAGAACTATACATTGGCTTCACCTGGGGTCTAAAACCAGCTGGGGTTTGTTGTTGTTGTTGATAGGTGCCGTCAAGTCAGCTCTGACTCATAGCAACCCTGTGTACAACGGAATGAAACACTGCCCGGTCCTGTGCCAGCCTCACAATCCTTGCTATGCCTGAGCCCATCATTGCAGCCACTGTGTCAGTCCTTCTCATTGAGGGCCTTCCCCTTTTTCGTTGACCCTCCACTTTACTGAGCATGATATCCCTTCCAATCCCTTCTGACAACATGACCAAAGTAAGTGAGACGAAGTCTGGCCATTTTTGCTTCCAAGGAGCATTCCAGCTGTACTTTTTCCAAGACAGATTTGTTCGTTCTTTTAGCAGTCCATGGTAGTCTCAGTATTCCTCACCAACACCACAACTCAAAACCATCAACTCTTCTTCAGTTTTCCTTGTTCATTGTCCAGCTTTCACATGCATATGAGGCAATCAAAAATACCATGGCTTGGGTTAGGTATACCTTAGTCTTCCAGGAGACATCTTTGCTCCTCAGCACTTTAAAGAGGTCTTTTGCAGCAGATATGCCCAGTGCAATATGTTGCCTGATGTTTTGGCTGCTGCCACCATTGGTGTTGATTGTGGAATCAAGTAATATGAAATCTTTAACAACTTCAATCTTTTCTCCATTTATTTTGATTTTGCTTATTGGCCCGGTTGTGAGGATTTTCATTTTCTTTATGTTGAGATGTAATCCATACTGAATCCAATCCAGACTGAAGTCTTTAATGTTCATCAGTAAGTCCTTCAAGTCATCCTCACTTTCAGGAAGCAAAGTTGCGTCGTCAGTGTATCGCAGGTTGTTAATTAGTCTTCCTCCAATCCTGATGCCACATTCTTCTTCATATAGTCCAGCTTCTTGGATTATTTGCTCAGCATACAGATTGAATAAGTAGGGTGAAAAAATACAATGCTGATGCACTCCCTTCCTGATCTTAAACCATGTGGTATCCCCTTGTCCTATTTGAATGGCAGCCTCCTGGTCTAGGTACAGGTTCCTCATAAGTACAATTAAGTGTTCTGGAATTCCCATTCTCCTCAATGTTATCCATGATTTGTTAGGATCCACACAATCGAATGCTTTTGAAAAGTCAATAAAACACAAGTAAACATCATTCTGGGATTCTTTACTTTCATCCAAGATCCATTTGACATCAGCAATGATATCCCTTGTTCCACGTCCTCTTCTGAATCCAGCTTGCATTTCTGGAAGTTCTCTGTCAATATACTGCTGCAGCCATCTTTGAATTATCTTCAGCAAGATTTTACTTGCATGTGATATTAATGATATTGTTTAGTGATTTCCACATTGTGCGGGATCACCTTTCTTTGGAATGGGTACAAATATGGATCTCTTCCAGTCAGCTGGCCAGGTAACTGTCTTCCAAATCTCTTGGCATAGACAAGTGAGTGCCTCTAGCGTGTCATCTGTTTGTTGAAACATCTCAATGGGTATTCCATCAATTCTTGGAGCCTTGTTCTTTGCCAATTCTTTCAGTGCATCTTTGACTTCTTCCTTCACTACCATTGGTTCTTGATCATATGCCACTTCCTAAAATGGATGAACATCATCCAATTGTTTTTGGTACAGTGACTGTGTATTCTTTCCACCTTCTTTCGATGTTTCCTGCATCATTCAATATTTTCTCCATAGAGAAAATTTCAGTATTGCAACTTGAGGTTTGAATTTTTTTCTT
Source organism: Orycteropus afer afer (assembly GCF_000298275.1). Classification (NCBI taxonomy): domain Eukaryota; kingdom Metazoa; phylum Chordata; class Mammalia; order Tubulidentata; family Orycteropodidae; genus Orycteropus; species Orycteropus afer. Next base: position 6,262,030 of record NW_006921644.1, on the reverse strand, counting down.
CAGTTCTTTCAGGTTGAGAAATGTTGAACATGTTCTTCCCTTTTGGCTTTCCAACTCCATATCTTTGTACATTTCATTGTAATAATGACTTTGTCTTCTCAAGCTGCTCTTTGAAATCTGTTCAGTTCTTTTATTTTGTCATTCCTTTCATTTGCTTTAGCTACTCTCTGTTCAAGGGCAAGTTTCAAAGTCTCTTCTCTCATCCATTTTGGTCTTTTCTTCCTTTCCTGTCTTTTTAATAACAGGAAAAAGGAGGAGCCATTCAAGTCTCAAAGAATTGGCCAGTGAAAATCTTGTGAAAATCTGGGGTATAAAACCATTAATGCCAGCACCCATCTCAAAGCAGGTAGACTCAGGGAGTGGGAGCCCAACCAAAAAACCAAACTCACTGCCGTTGAGTCATTTTCTGACTCATAGTGACCCATCCTTGGGTTTCTGAGGCGGTAGCTCTATGGAAGTAGATTGCCCAGTCTTCCTTCTGAGGAGGGACTGGTGAGTTTGAACTGCCAGCCTTCTGGTTAGCAGTCAAATGCCCAAGCCCCAGCAATTTTTAAAAGCTGATAGGCAATTCTGATGCACAGTGGTGGGTGACAGTGGGTGAGATCCCTGGACTCAAGGAACTATCCCAAAGTGGTAACCATCTCTGTGTCTGTGGCGGCCCCTGCAGTGTACTGAAAAATCTCTCCTCTGTTGCTAAAACCAAGAAACAAACCCATTGCCACCGACTCAATTCCAACTCACCACAACCCTACAGGCCAGAGTAGATCTGCCCCACAAGGTTTCCAAGGCTGCACATCTTTATGGAAGCAGACTGTCTCATCTTTCTCCTGCAAAGCAGCTGGTAGGTTCGAACCCTCAACCTTTTGGTTAGCAGATGAATGCCTAAACTACTGCGCCACTAGGGCTCCTCCTCTGTTGCTAGTTGTGCATTATTAAAGGAACTATGTCTCTTTAAAATTCTCTCTCTGCCACTTCAGCGGGTGACTGAACTCTCATTGTCAAGAGACAAATTTCACAGTCTTGGATGTTCTTATGTTACTGTGGTTCCATACCTTTTGTTCTGTGTTTTTGTTGTTTATAGCAATGTCAGTCTCCTGTAGAAGCCCTAGGATGGCTTCATCTTTTCCAGCTGTTTCAGGGCAGAATATTTGCAGTTTCCTTTGGAATTTCTTGCAGCACTCTCTGCCACTATGTACTCAGGCAGAAGGAGATGTACTCAAATGCCTATTCTTCAGGCCCACTTAAATCCCCATTTCTTTTTATCGCTATTGCTGTTCATCATGTGACTTGCTTTATATCTGGACATGGAGGTACCATGATTGATGGGACAACACAGGCTTTGTTCTAGGGAGCACATGCTCTAGGGCAGGTCTTCTCAACCTCTCTATTGGCATTGGGGTCAGATGGTGCTTTGTGAGGGAGCTGTCTTGTACATCATAAGATGTTTAGTAGCTTCTCTGACCTCTCCTACTAAATGCCAGTAGTACCCACCCAACCCTACCCCCTACCAAGTTGTGACAATCAAAAATATCTCCAGACATTTTCAGATATCCCCTGAGTGGCAAAATTGCCCCAGCTGAGAGTCATTGCTGTAGGGGGAAGAAGACATTAAACAATTTCTTGAGAAGGTGATTCTTTTTTCGGTTACTAGAGAATTGAATTGATTCATAGTGACCCCATGTGTGTCAGAGTAGAACTGCTCCAGTGGGATTTCAAATGGCTGATATATTTGGAAGTAGATGCCAGTCTTTACTTCCAAGTTGTCTCTGAGTGGATTTGAACGTCCAACCTTTTAGTTAGCAGTTGTTGCATCAACCAGGGAGTTCATAAATGTCAGTGAAGGTGAAAGTGGCATGAACAGGAAGGATCAAATTAAATTCAGCAGGAACAGAGATCTAAGAACATAACATGGAGACTACGAGTTCCAGCCCAAAAAATCGGTGATAGCATTTCCATCCTGATGCTTTCTCTGATTATTGTCTTTTGTCTTCTCTGATTTTCTGCAGTAAATAGTAGAAGCAAGAAATCTCCCATTCACTGAAGCAGCCAGGAATAGTAGTAAACATTTGGCATGATTTATTGTATTTTATTCTTTTAACAACCCTCTAGTGAATACTGGCACCACCAAGTGAAGATTCACTATGTAAGGAAATTGCCTTTTTCTTCAATAACGTTCCATATTAGCCCTGAAAACCATGTAGAATTAAAGGGTAGACACCCATGGCATCTACTTTTTCTCTGCCCCTTCCTTGGATACCAGTCTCCTGCATCAGTGACCACAATCCCTTTTGCATTGTCAAAGTCTTATTCATTGACTCTTTCCATGTTGGAGATCCAAAATCACTTTGCTGTCCCCAAAATTTCATCTCTTGGTACTATTATTATTCCCTGCATCTAGTTTCCTATCTTGGGCTTTCCTTTATCCACCAGGGTTCTCAAAAGTCATAAAGTTACTCACTAAGACCATCTTCTCACTGCCTTTGTGTTGGGTTCATTCCCATATCTTCTACTGAAACAATCTTTAGTCCAAGGTATGTTCTCATTCCATTTAAAATCTGCTCCATGCTGGATGCTTTGTATAACTCCCTCCTTGGAACTCTCCAGGCCTATTTTCCTGGAGATGTGGGTGAACTGCACTGCTCAGTTCCTTGTTTCTATCTATACTCTTCTCTCAAGTGTCTTTTTAGCTTCCAGAATTTCTAATATGGCAGACTAACCTCACTGTATCTCCAGTCTTGGGGTCTCCCTTGAATTTTAGCCCCACTTCTCCAAAGTGTATGCAACCTTGTCACCTTATCATCTACATGTCTCAAACAAAAGGCACTACCATTTCCCAAAAATCAGTTTCTTCCCCTTAGCCTCTTACAATGTCATGCTTCTCCATCTCTCTCAATCTGTTCAGAACTCAGTTGAGGAAAAGAGGGATTCATGTGTTGACTCCACCAAATGAATGAACAACATCCAGTGAAGAACCTTGCATTTACTCTGGTTTAATTCTATCTTGTTAGTTTCAGTCTTGTTTGTATTGCTCATACCAAGATGGCACATGACACTAAGTCTGAGTCACCATCTCATAGGAATGTCAGGAAACTGGAAATAGAACAGAGGCTGCTCAGTAGAATGGTGAAATTCTGGAATCCAGGCCATGGGAGGAAGGGTAGTAGGATGAAAAGATTTAGTTCAAAGAAGACTTGGCTGTGATATGATGCACTTTTCACATTCTTCAAGGGCTATTATTGGAAAAGAGTGCTTTAACTAGATTATGTGACTTCCAAGGGCAGATTTAAGTGCATTAGTAGATGTTCCAAGGAGGAATATCTTGACATATTACAAGGAAGATATTTAAAACTGTAAGCAATGTGTAAAAACATAATGATTTCCCTCAAAAGGTACGAAGCTCCCTGCCACTGAGGTTACCCATCCACTGGAAAAAAATGGGATGATTCTGAAAAAGGCATTCAAGCATTGAGAGACAGTTTGTCTGAATTGAAGTTCATCTATGACTTTCATAAGCCCCAGCTTTTTGAACCCCCAATCTTTCAGTTAGTAGCCAAGCCTGAAGTAAGGCCAGAGAGAGCAGATTGACAGGTAGATGTTGAGGGAGTTCTTTTGTGCTGTGCCAAAAGAGGATAACAAAAGATGGGGGATAACAGAATCAGTAAACCCAAGGGTCAAAGAACAAGGAGAAGCCAAAGGGAGCAGGGAGCACAAGGAGTCAAGGGTGGAGATAGAGTGAAGTAGGGGAATGTGCCAGGCTTAGATGATGGAGCTCCACAGGGCTTCCATCCCAGGCATCATCATCAAAGTGGCAGTACCTTTTAACATAAGACTCACTGTGTGCCTGGTGGTGCTGCTCCCTGACTCCTCTTTACTTCCTGACTTAGGTCATGGGATTGTGATTTTTTCCTCTACACTCAGAGTTGCCAAACCCACAGACTTCATGACATAAACAGGACATAGAAAGGGTATATCAATTGGAAAAAAATTCTAAAATTCCAGAACAGAAGCCACCAGGATGCTCTAGTTGAATACTCATTGCATGCAGGGGACTCAAGCACCAGGGACTAGACTAAACTCACTGACGTTAATTCGATCCTAACTTATAGCAACCCCTCCTTGGGCAGTTCAAATCCACCAGCCACTCCTCGGAAGGAAGATTGGACAATCTACTTCTGTAATGATACTGCCTCAGAAACACAAGAAGGGGTCTCCATGAGTCGGATCCGACTCCATGGAAGTGGTTGCATTGCATTTGCATATCTCTATGGAAGTAGATTGCCTGATCTTCCTTCCGAGGAGTGGCTGGTGGGTTTGAACTGCCAGCCTTCTGATTAGTAGTCAAATGCCTTAGGCACTATGCCACTAGAGCTCCAGGACTAGACCGGGGCCATTTAAATTTGAGTCAGTGGCCCACATAGTCTTAGAGGCATACAGCCCACACTATTTCTACGGGTGTATTAGTTTCCTGGGAGTCCTTGGTGTTACAAACGGCTCACCATCACAGCCAGCATTACTCTCACCTGCACCTTGGTGTTTGTTACTGCCAGGCATATGTCACGGATGTGCAAAATAGTTGGATAGTAGATTTCTTACTATTGTTAATGAGAAGTATCGGATAACAAGATAGTCAGCAAGTGAGAAGTAGGTATACCCTTCCCTGCTTTCCTGTAGAGGGCTAGCGTAAAGCTACAACTCGATGATAGAAGAGACTATATGCTAACGTAAAGAAGCATCTAGTAGATTTGCTGCATTGTAGCTTCATTGAATGCCTACATAAAGGCACCTGCATGATGCAAATGGTTAACATGCTCAACTGCTAACCAGAAGATTGGAAGTTCAAGTCTACCTCAGAAGAAAGGCTTGGCAATCTACTTCCAAAAAATCAGCCACTGAAAACCGTGTGGGACACAGTTCTCTGACACACATGGGGTTGCCATGAGTAGGAATCGATTCCATGGTAACTGGTTACATTAGGGTAGTTGAGGGTTGTATTGGCTCTTTGATAGTTTCCTCATTCACAAAACGTAAATTATGTAAGCTTCTTAACCATAAACAAACACCTTGAGAGAATGTGTTGCTGGACCTGGTGACTCAGGAACATAGTCTCAGGAGACAGCTAAGTCAATAGGCATAGCATAGTCCACGAAGACAATATTCTAGATCGTATTTTGGTGAGTAATGGCTAGGATCTCAATAGCTGTGAGCAGCCATCTAAGGTGCAACTATGTTCTCTCCCCACTGGAGTAAAGAAGAGTGAAGAAAATCAAAGATGTGAGGAAACAATTATTCCAAAGGACTAATAGAGCATGTAAACCCCAGCCTCTATGACCCTGAGACCAGAAGAAATGGATAGTGCCTGGCTCCCAATACTGACCACTCTGAAAGGGATCACAGTAGGAGGTCCTGGGTAGAGTGGGACAAAAATGTGGAACAAAACTCAAAATCATAAAAAAGAAGACCAAGATGACTGGTCTGATAGAGACTGTGTTACCCCAAGACTGTGGCCCTTAGGCACTCTTCAAGGCTGGAACTGAACTCACCCCTGTGGCTCAACTTACACCCAAGCAACACGTAGGCCTATAAGGTGAGCAGGAGCTCTGCTGCTGTACTGACTAAGGCACCTGACCGCTAACCAGAAGGCTGGCGGTTCAAACCCACCAGCTACTCCTCAGAAGGAAGATGGCACAATCTACTTCCATAGTGATACCACCTCAGAAACCCAAGGAGGAGTCACTATGAGTCAGCACCAGGGATCTACACACTCCTTAGAACAGTCAGTCCCAGATCAAAAGGGTAGCATTGCCCAGGGATAAAGCTCAGAAGGCAGCAAGAGATAGATAGGAAAGAAGAATGAATGGAAGTGGGAGAAACATGAGAGGGAGTAGAAGAGTGCTCTTACATTGTGGGGATTGCAGTCAACGTCATGGAACCAAATGTATGCTTGTGAATTGTTGAATGGACAACTGATTTGCTCCGTAAACTTTCACCCAAATGGCAATAAAAAAAAAAAGTTAGAAAGGTGTATGTGTATGTTATTAGGACTGTAAGGATCATATAGAAATTGTATGTAAAACTCTAAACAGAGAGGTTACTTTTCTTAGGAGCCCAAGTCTCAAGATGATGCCAGTGGTATTCAACTTTAGAGCTCTAATTGGACTATTTATTAACTCTCCAAATGGGTCACAATCATCTTGGACCCTTATCAAACTGTAAAACCAAACTCACTACTGTCAAGTCAATTCTAACTCATAGTGGCCCCCTTTTGGGTTTCCCAGGTGGTACCTCTATGGAAGTGGATTGCCAAATCTTCCTTCCAGGGAGTGGCTAGTGGGTTTGAACCACCAGCCTTCTGATTTGCACCCTTATCAGGAAGCATAAAATAAAGACCTCAGCCTAAATGAGACTCACTTCCTCTCCCTGATCCACCCTCTGTTGTACCTAGCTTTGAAAATTCCAACAAAAAATGATCCAACTCAACAAGCTTTATTGAGTCCTAGCTGTGTAATCAGGAGGGACCAATGACTGGAAAAGGACATCCTGTTTAGTAGAGGGCCAATGAAAGTGAGGGAAACCGTCAATGAGATGAGTGGACACAATAGCTGAGACGACGGACTCAAGCATACCGATGATCTTGAAGATGATGCAGGACCAGGCCAGGTTTCAGTCAGTCACACAGAAAGTCACCATGATTTGGAGCTGACAACTAACCACAGCAAAAGCAAGCTGTAGCATAGTAGCTACTTGGTCAATGAGCCTGGACTACCTTCCCACTTTTCTCTTAGAGGAGGAGCCCCTGTGGCATAGTGGTTAAATGTTTGGCTGCTAACCAAAAAGGTCAGGGGTTTGAACACACCAGCCTTTCTGTGGGAGAAAATGTGGTAGTCTGCTTCTGCAAAGAGTACAGCCTTGGAAACCCTGTGGAGCTGTTCTACTGTCCTGTAGGATCGCTATGAGTAGGAATTGACTTGACAGCACTGGGTTTAATTCTGTGTTTTTTTCTTCCTAGAAAGCCACTCTTTTAACAAGACCCCTCCTTTGCTAAACCTCCCCAGCTCCCGTGCATGGAGGGACACCCACACTCAGCATGTTGTGGTCCTCCTGGGAGGGCCTCCTGTCATATAGCTGTAGTTGGATGGTAGCTGTGTCTCCCCAATGTACTGAGAAAGCCCTAAGTGTGGGCCCTGAAAAACAGTGAATCTCAATCATTCATCACGAGAGATGGGCCGGAAAGAGTGCTGAGACCAGGAGGAAAGTCTTAGGTGCAGAAAACTGAAGTAACCTTTGCATCTCCAAGTGAGGACAGAGGAGGAAGGAATTCCAGCAATGTGGATTAAAGGTCAGCAAAAATGAAACCTTCCATGCCATCAGTCAGGGACCTAACAGTGGCATGGTGTTTTTTGTTTTTGTTTTTGTTTTCCATTTTCTTCCCCCTTTGCATTGTAGCAATATACGGATTCAAAGAAAAATAACAAAGTCTTTTCTTGTTGTAGACATTTGTCTACAGTTAGATCCATAATTAAATATAAACTAAAAGAGACTTTATTCTTATAATGCTATCTCTTTCTCATAAGTATTTTATTATATAATTAATATGATCACACAAGAGAAATTTGAAAAACTGGGGAGAAAAAACAGCCAAGAACTGTAATGTGACCATTTCAAATGATTTCCTTCCCATGTCTTCCTGTGCATTTGACATGTTGTACTCTTGTGCCGTTTCCCATGTTGTGATGCAGGCCTGTGGCTAGCATTTTTAATGGCTCTACACTAGTGCATCCTGAGGACATATTGCATTTACAACCATTTTTGTTGCTTTTGATATTTCATTACTTTAAATAATAACAATATGCTGAACAATCTTGAGAATAATCCATTTTGTTTTACAGCTACCTTTTTATCCCCCATATTTTAGATTATATCTTTATAAGAAATTTCCAGAAATAGAATTATTGGGTAAAGGACTATTTATGGATTTTGATGTACACAAAATTACTTCCCTATCCCTACACACCCGTCCACCCAAAAAAATATGTACCAATTTATAAACAAAGGCCACCTTGAAACAGAGGTTATTTGAGGTCAGGGTTGTTTCTCATTTAATTAGTTCTGTCCTAACTAAATTAGTTTATTTAAAATTTTTAGCACAAAGGTCTTGTGACCATCTGCAGAACTACAATGACCTGATGGCATTCCTTGCAGCAATGACAAAGAACCTGAAAATGACATTTCAGTCACCTAGAAATATATGTAGTGAGACCTGCGTCTCACTAGCTTTCTAATCGTGAAACACTTTGGTTAGGGATTAGTCACTGGGCTTGAATCTTACCTGACACCAAACACAGCTCAGTACATTGCAGTGCCTGCTTTGGCCTCACTCTGATTTGGGGGTGTGCTTTGCGCATCTTTATGCATGCCTTCATCTTTCAAAGCAGAGGCAAGCAAGCATGAGAAGGTTCCTGTTCTCTCCAGGGACCCTGAGGTTTGCCTGGGCTTATCCTAAGGTTAAACATTCTCATTTATTAACCCTGGAAGTGCTGCTGCCTGTAATTGATTTCCCAGGAGTATTTGACCTCCGGGAGGTGATGTCCCAGTAGTGCCAACCACAACATCATTATTATAATTTTTTTTTTTAACCTGCTTACTACCGTTCTGTCTTCTCTCATCCAAATGGAAAAAGCACAAGAAAAACAACTTGACCTGGACTTATTCTGGAGTCATGAGTGCTTGCAATTGTACGTCAAAGGAACAATCGAGACTATTATCACAGCTTTGCACCCAGTTTGTGGGCACCCAGGAATTCTAATGAAAAAGTAAAAACCCAGCCAGTCTTCCAGATTCCAGTGACATCAAACGTTCATGGAAATGCACATCCCAGGATTGCCTGAAACTTCCACCTCTGGACTGGTTGTTTTGTTGTATTTTATTAAGGAAGCTTGTTTTCTGTAGCTTTCCAAAATCTACAAGCATCAACTTGCATTTCATTTCAAGAAAGAATATTGTTAAAGAGTTAAAGTCAGTGGTAGAAAAGAATAAGTCACTTTCGAGTTTATTTCTCTGTGAATTGTCCCAACACCCTGCTTTGCCCCCCGCTGCATCCCATGTCTGCCTTCCCCCCCAGCAGCACTCAGCCAGGGGGTGCTGACTTGGCCAATGATTCCATGGCCAATGCCCTTACCTTGGCAGGGCTTTGGGGTTAGCATAATGCCTGATAATCCTAATGGAAGTCCAACTAAAGTCAAACTGCTCACAACCAAGCAAACCATTTTACAACTCAAAAGAATTTTAATCTAGCCTCACACTTAACAGCTGAAAAAACACAAAAGAAGGAAAAATGTAGCAGTCTGGCAACAAGCAACCCCAGAAGCACCACCAGGTTGATCCCATTAAGAATCGTTAGCAGTCCAGTGATGGACTTGAAGAAGAAGGGCTCCAATGAGCAGGTACACACTCTCCCCAGAAGCCAGCAAACTGCAGTTTCCAGCCCCACGGAGTGTCTGCAGTGTATGAATACCACAGCGAGGAACAAAGACAGCCCGGCGTTGTGTGGCTGCCTGACATACCTAGGGAAGAAGAGCCCAGATTAGAACCTGGTTCCAAATTTATCTCAGAATGAAATCGTGCTTAAGCCTGAAGAAACCTCTAGGGCATCCTGGGTGCAGCAAAGCCTGTGTAACGGCACTCTTAACCACTTACTCATATGTATGCCTGGAGAATAAGCAAAATCCCTGCCTCGGGACACTTCACTGTCTGTCCTCTCTCACCACTAGCCCTGTCAGGGGGCACCAAAGCAATGTCAGAAAATCACTTGGGCACGTGCTTCCGTGTCACCCATGCCCGACACTGGATTTTCAAGCCGCATTTGACAGCACGCCGCTAAGGCAAACCCAGATCCCAGATTCCGCCCTCGTTAGGAACCGCAGCGTGACCACTTACCTGTGATCAGTACAGCCTTCTCACCCACAGGTAACAGCTCTCGGCCAGATAAGTACACGTAGGTGAGGAGACAGGACAGGCAGAAGAGAGCCAGGCCCCAGCAGAGGGACGAGCTGAGCAACCCGATGCCTCCCCAGAGGCCCACCAGGCAGATGGCACGGGTCCCCACCTGCCCCGGGCTGTTCCTCAGTTTGTAGAAAACCGCTCCGCCTAGCACTGCAGTGACAGCCAGGCAGAGCCGTGCTGCCGGTTCCGAGCAGAAAGCACTCATTCCTAGCCACCAGCAGCACCTCCACGAGTCAGGACCAGCGGCTCCAGTGGGCAGAGGCTGGTAGGAGGGGACCTGGGTTATATGAATGGGGAGGCAAGAAGGGAGGTGGAGAGAACAGCCCTCTGGCACAGTTTGAATGAGCAGGGATTAAGCATATTACACAGGCACAAATTCCCAGTGGGTAGTTTCAACTGGTATGCAATCTGTCATAAATACCAGCGCACTTCCTCTTCACGTTCCGGGCCCCACCCCCCACCTACCCCCTGCACGTACAACACACTCACATCCTCAAACACACACATACGCTGTTTATCAAATTCAGCCCCACCTCTGCACAGATAACACCGGTTGGATAATAATTGACAGAATTCAAACTGAACAGTAAGTAGCAAAACCCTTAGTTCACAGGAAAGCACTTCTCTTCTGCTTTAGAAGTCTGCTGCAGAGCTGTTGATTCTGTGTGTGTGTGTGTGTGTGTGTGTGTGTAAAGCCCAGTGGCCAGATGGCCTGTGGGGTTTGGAAGATGGACTTTGGAAGGAGGCCCTGATTATATCCAGGTCAGCCAGCCTAAAGGGTTGCGTGGAAGAGAAATGGAAAACTAAAGGGAAAGATGCCAGGTGGGAAGGACCTTGGTCTCGCCAGAGGGGACATACCCCAGGGAGGCAGAATAATGATGAGAACATAATGAATAATGGCTAATATCTGCTGATGCTTATTGTGTGCCAGGGGCTGTGTTCAGCTTCTCATTCATCCACTCTGTTTATTGAGGAGCTACTCCATGTCAGACCCCATTCTGGACACGGAGACTCAGCAGTGGAATATGGTATCTTTATGAAGTGGGTTCTATCATCATAGTACTTTTACAGATGAGGAAACTGAGGCACAGAGAGGTTAAGAGACTTGCCCAAGGTCACACAGCAGTGCAGTTGAGCAGTCTTGCTTCAGAGCTTTATAATCTTAACCACTCAACTCTACTTGTGCTCTAGGCAAGAAATGAAGGACAGCGAGTACACTATGTGCTAGCTCTTCCTTTCCTTGGCTTCCTGGAGCCTTATGAAACCCTTCAAGGTAGATATCAGTATGTTCATTTTACAGAGAAGAAAACTGAGGTCAGGAGTGGGTAAGTTACTGACGGCACAGTGAGTGGTAGATTTGGACCCAAACCCACAATTTACTGACTTAAAAGCCAACACTCTGGAACGGAGACCCTCCTGATCACCAACGGCAATGCTGATGGCCCCCCAAGGGCGCTGACCACTTGGGCTCACAAAGCATCTGTGTGCAAGGGATGCAGCACCTTACAAAGCCTGGGTGTGGGCCGGCATGGGCAGAGCTAGAGAGACAAGACATTTCTGAGCCAAATGACCTGTGCTGAAGCCCAATCAGCATTATTAGTACGTGAGCAGGAGCCTGTTTTGTTATTTCTTCTTTTCCTTTAATTACTCCTTCATTCTCAAAGAAGTTATTGATATGGGTTCACAGATACTAATTACTACAATATTGCAGTGAAAACACCAGAAAATTTGACAAAATCAGCGACTATAAAAACACCAGCAGCAACAAAAACTGCTTGTGTAGTGTGTGGGGACAAAGCCATGTGATCAGAAGAACTGTCATTGAGTGACAATTACAGCTCTAACTGGGACACAGTCGAAGGTTTAAAATGTCAATGAGCCCCGAGTTTTAGCTTGTACTTATATTGATATGTGTAGACCGGGCTTATGAAAAACGTCTTTGTTGTTTAACTACAGGGGTTTTTCATTAAAAAATAACGAATTTCTGCTGAAACACTGCCCCAAAATTTTATAGACAGTCATTTTGTTGTCAGTCCCTTTGGCAGTGTGACCCAGTGTGGTCTGCATCCCCAGACCCCTCTAGTGATACCACTGAGCTGGGACCTGCCCACCCTGAGACTTAGTTTTCTGCCCTGTAAAATGGGGATATGAGTCCTACTAGCAAGGGTTGTTTGGAAAACTGATCATCATTCTTGCATTGGCCTGGTGCCCACAGGTGCTGACTGGGGACAGCAGCTTGCTCTTTGTCATCACGCTCACTGCCCCTTCTTGCCCTTGGCCAGCAAACCACAAGGAGAGCTTCTTGCCAGGCACCGCCTTACTCTTGCAGTTCTCCACATAGCTCTTCCTCTTCTCGTCCTTCACACATCTGCTTGAATGTCACCTGCTCAGAGAGGACTTCCCTCGCCACCCAGCCTGAATACGCTCTTTCATCTCCTAGTCATCTCCATCGTTGCACTTAGCTCAGATCATAATAACTTTAAAAAAAAAAAAAAATTATATCCCTTATTAGGTCATGAGCTTCATGGGGCAGGGATCTTACCCATGTTGCTGTTTTGTTATTCAGTGTGTACCAAACACCTGGCATATTGCACATGCTTAATAAATATTCACTGAATAGGAGCAAGTTTTTACTGAGTGCCTTCCATGTGGCAGGTGCTACTCCAGTGAGGAGGGAGTTCAGCAGTAAATAATGTGGATCCAGTTACTGGCCTTAGAGAGCTAAGTAAGGGTCTGGGGCTCCTATGGGTGTCTGTCCCAAGAGCAGTGACTAGTGGGGACAAATGGTGGTGGAAAGCAACGCTTTTACCAAATGGGGGACATAGAAATGGAATTGCAGAGTTTCCAGATGAGAACTAGCCCAACACAGCCAAGTCCTCAATGTCCTAATTCCTGTGATTGGAGGAATTCAGTGCCCTGCTCCGCCCAAAAGCAGCTCCACCTCTGACTGAGCTGAATTGTGTCCCCCTGTCTATCTCCATTGGACCTCTGGTGGCACAGTGCCTAAGACATTTAACTGCTAACCAGGAGGTTGGCACTTCAAACCCACCAGCCACTCTGTGGAAGGAAGACTGGGCAATCTACTTCTGTCAAGATTTACCACCTCGGAAACCCAAAAGGGGGTCACTGTGAGTCAGAATCAACTCGATGGCAGTGACTTTTTTTGTTTTTTGTTTTGGTCCATCTCCATCCTTTTGTCCCAGAGCTATCATCCTTGAGGCCATCCTTGCTGGGACACCATCCCTGAAAGCAGGCTTGCTCTCAGCTTTCCAATGAGAGGGGGCCAATTGGATCAACTGATTGTCACTAGTTTACCAATGGTAAACAAGCTGCTGTTTCCTTCTGACAGCAGAGGTGGGATTAAAACTTAGCATTCTGAAGACAAGATTGCTGTTATTTGCCATTGCTGTCAGCTCCAACTCACAGTGACCCCATAATCAGCAGAACAAGCCCTGCCCTACACCATCTTCATCATCATTCTATGTTCAAGTTCATTGTTGCAGCCACTGAGTATTGTGAGTGCCTTCCAACCTAGGGGGCTCATCTTCCAGCACTATACTGGACAGTGTTCTGTTGTGATCCGTCGGGTTTTCATAGGCTAATAAAGCTCCACTGAAACTCATCAACCATGGCTGATCGTGCTGCTCTTTGAAATATCTAGGACATTGCTTCCAACCTCATAGCCACACGTAAGCCACCATAGTAGGACAAAGCGACAGATGGGTGGCAATGAAGACAAGATACCTTTCCCAAAAAAGAGGGTTTCCCAACCTAGAGAAAACAAATTGTTGAGGATCCTAGAATGCATCTTTTCTTAGGATCAGTGGCTCTTGAGTTTAAAAGAAAATTTGAAGCAGTCACCTCCCATCTAAAACAGGAACTCTCTCTGCAACCTCTCTACCAAGTGGCCGTCTTCCCTACTGCCTGAACGCTTCGCTGCTGTTTGGGCTACCTAGTGCCACTCTGACAGGAATGTACCACAAAAGGGATGGCTTGAAGAAACAGAAATTTATTCTCTTACAGTTTGGGAGGCTAAAAGTCCAAGTTCAAAGTGTCAGGCTCTAGGGGCTGGGTGAAAGCCCCTCAGTCTTGGACTTCAGCTCTGCCTCTTGTTCCCAGCCCACTGAAGCTAGAGGCATCTCTTCACTCAAGCAGCTACTGGCTGCTGAGGCTAACAAGCCCAAGGTTGACAAATAAAAAGGTACAGTCCGTGATGTTCCCAAACCACACAGCAGGTTGTCAATTCAAGTCCATTGAAAGTCCCAAGTTTGGCAGAGCATGGCAGGCTGCTGAACAACGACTCAGCTATATGGAGGGTTCAAGCATGCCATAAGCTGTAGACCATTCCCAAAGCTGCTGCTTATATATAGGAAACCAACCACACACCCAAAGCAGCTACCCACATACCCTCAGCTGCTCCAATAGATTCCACCATGGAGTTAATTACTAATCTCACCATGGGGAATAACTACATCCAGCTGCCCAGCCACTCAACCAGGCCCAGCCAAGTTGACACACAAACGTAACCACCACAACTGCCTTGACGTAGACTTTCTGGTAAGACAGCTGAGTGTTGGATATTAACCTCCAGGCTGAGCTGAGGTCTTGGCACTTCTCGTCCTTTCCTGTTAAAGTCACACTGAGTAACACTGGTCACTATTCCCTTCAGATATTTGAAGTCAGCCAGTATGCCTTACCTTTTCCAGGATGATGAGCCCCATTCTGTCATTCCCCTCATAGAGATACCTGATAGGGCATATCAGTTGCTAAATGCCTGAAACACTTTTCTTTTCTTTTTTTTTTTTTTTTTTTTTGGTGAAAATGCCCATATCGACACCTGCTCCTCTTCCACAGTTTCTAGATATAATGATTGGTGACCTTGCTTACAGGAGCTCTGGTGGCATAGTGCCTAAGGCATTTGCTGGGTCTTCCTTCCATGGAGTGGCTGGTGCGTTTGCATTGCCCATTTTCTGGTTAGCAGTCAAATGTCTTAGACACTATGCCACCAGAGGTCCTATGGAGATGGACAGGGAGACACAATTCAGTTCAGTCAGAGGTGGTTTGAACCACCAGCCACTCCTCAGAAGGAAGATTGGGCAATCTACTTCCATAGAGATACTGCCTTGGAAACCCAAGGAGGGATTGCTGAGTTGAATTGACTCTACGGAGTTTGTTTTTGGTTTTGGTTTAGACCATTTCTTTAAAAATTTTATTGTGGTAAAATATATATGTCAAAACATTCGCCGTTTCAAACATCTTTATTTGCACAACTTAGTGACCTTAATTACATTCACCATGTGGTGCAACGAGTACCACTGTCTGCTTCTAAATTTTTTCATCACCCTTAACAGAAATTCATCACCCTCAATCAATACCTGCCTATCTCCTTTAAGAGAAGAACATTTTGTTATGGCGGATGGAGCATCGTGATGGTGTGATTTGCCAAGCAGAGAATGCCCTTGTGTTGATGTCACAGTGAACAAACGTCAAGATATGGACAGGGTAATAGAGGTCATGACATATAATCCCAGAGTCATTGGGTGGTCCTGTTGTTGACACAGGCTTTGTGGCAATTTTCAAGGATTTTTATTGGGCAATGACTGATGTTAATAAGCATTGCATTGTCATTGTGCAAAGTACATGTTATATGCCTCATTCTCTGTTTCGTACAATGCGCGATGGGGGTGGGGGCAGAGAAGGGAAGTGACCATGAGAAGATGACCAGAAATTCAGGCTGGATCAAGTCTGTTTTCTGTCATTGAACTGTTGTGTGGTGAAGATGTCTCAATGTCATAATTATCATTAATCCCAATCTGTTGGATCTCACTCCATGTATAGAGTTTCAAGGATCCTAGGCAGCCTGACTCTTCTTAGAATGGGATCCAATTACTTCATCCCTCCTTAATGGGTGGGCCCAGGACCAGACCCAGAGCCCAGCACAGTATTTTCCATACAGTCCTCATAGCCCACAATCGGGTGAGACTATCACTTTCCCGTCCCGGAAGCTATGTTTTTACTCATGTGTCCAAACATCATTGGCTTTTTTGACACCAGCACCCCAGTACTGACCCCCATGGTGTTTGCAACCAAATAACATTCCCAGTTTTGTAGAGATCTTCATGTCATTTTTTTTTTTCTTTTTTATTGTGGAGAAAAGGCCCCAAGATATAAATCAATATCCCTGAGTCCAGATTGATGTAAAAAATGATTGAATAAATAAGTAAGTGAAGGAGCAACAGGTGGAACAAAGAAAAGTGACATGCTATCTTTGTAATATATTTATTTGTATTAAAGGGGAAACTCCTTTCTTATTTTTAATATGAGATCTAATGTTCTAATCTACTCAGAGTGTTAGGAAAATCTAAAAAATGTATCTTCCATTGTAGTTGGTATTGGTTGCCATGGAGTCAGTTCCAACTCATGGTGACCCCATGTGCACTCCATGGTGTTTTCAAGGCTGTGACCTTTTGGAAGCAGATGGCCAGACCTGTCTTACAAGGCATTGCTGGGTGGATTTGAACCACAAACCTTTTGGCTTATAGTCAAGTGCTTAACCATTTGTGCCACCCAGGAAGCTCTGTATCTCCAATAGCTTTATCCAAGTGTTTAAGTAAGACTTTAATAAAGCATTCATTCATTCATTCATTCCATGAATGTTTATGAAGTTCCTGCTATGTGCCGTGTCTGCTCTAAGTACTGAAAATGCAACAGTGAGTGAAAGAGATGTAGTTCCTGTCCTAATAGAATTTAAATTATGTCAGGGAAACAGAACAGTAAATCAACAATTAGAATATTGCCATAATAAACATACCAGTAGAAACTTCTTTTGAGGTTGATATTAATCATCTGACATTGATTTATCAAAAGTCCCTTGTTGAAACCCAAATTCAATGTATTTACTCATTCTGTGTAGAAATTCTGAGAGACAGTTGTGGCCCGATGGTAAAATTCTCACTTTCCATGTAAAAGATCTGGGTTCAGTTCTGACCACAGCGCCTCATGCACAGCCAGCACCTGTCTCTCACTATGATGCTGAGCACGTTTCAGTGGAGCTTTCCAGTCTAAGAGAAACTAGGAGGGAATCGTGGTGATGGACGTGTGAAAAGAAGCCAATGGAAACCATAGGGATCATAACAGCCCAGTGCTCACCCAGTCATGGGCATGAGGCAGGGTCTCCACACGTCAGGGGCCAGCAGCTAACAACGCAGTAATATTTTCAAAACAAGGAAGCAGGCAAATCCTACATGGTGGTTTATTTCTTCATCAGGCATGTCAATTCCTAGAACTGTTGTTTCCTTTTCTAAGATGATCCAAGCCATCCTTTTGTTAGACCCACAATGATAGTCAAATTTACCACCAGTCTGTAGTTCTAAGGAAACTTTGTCTTTCCCTTTTTGTAAAAAACAAAAATTAAGGGTGTGGGGCTTTCCGAACCCTGAAGCATTTCTCATGGAGTCATTTCTCCACATGCATGGCCGTGACCCCAAGTGTGGTTAAGGATAAAATCCATCCTAGGGGAAGGGGCCACAGAAGAAAGGATCTTATCTTAAGCTTTAGTACCATTTTTACTTTGAATTTCTAGGCTGCATAACTCTTCCTTTGTATTCTTGTCGGAAATGTTTGATGTGATTCTGGCTGGTAGTTTCCTGGGACTAAGTAATGGGACTTGAACTAAATAATGAAGTTGCCTCCATCAGTAGTTCCCAACTTGTGCATTTCACAGACCAGCAAAATTAAAAACGAAAGAGATGCATGGCCTCTCCAGCCTTTTGTTTTGCCGACCAAGAATGTATTAAAAAAAAAAAATCAACTACCGACAAAAAATGTTAACACTAAAACAATAGACATAATCTTAGAATAAAATGTAGTACAAATTTAACTTAATGAGAAATATTCTATGCTGTCCTCATTTTTCAGTTTGTTTTCTTTTTTCCAGTTGCTGTCAAATTAATTCTGACTCATGGTGCCCCAATATGTGTCATGATAGGACTGGACCCCACAGGGTTTTCAATGGCTGGTTTCTCAGAAGTCAATCTCCAACCTTTCTTTCAAGGCCCCTCTGGGGAGACCCAACCCTCCAGCCTTCTGGTTAGCAGTTGAATGTGTGCTAACGGTTTGCACCACCCAGGGACCCCTTTCAGCTTTTACCAACTGGGAATTCCAGTTACACCAGTGCCATTTGGGAGCCAGGGTATAAAGTATGAGAAGGCAAAGACCTTGCTCTTAAAGCAACTCACAGAATTTCATGCTTACGAAACTTAGGAGCAAGTTATGGATTCTGTGGACAAGCAGTGACATGCTAAATCCAGATATCTGCCCTTGTTCCTGAGCCCATCCCACCCCACTTTCACCACTGACACCAGCAAGGGACAATAAACATCAGAAATCATATAGCCTAGGAGTGGGAAAGTCAAAAATAAACACACACACAATCTCGCACACATTCTTTCTTTCAAGTTCGGTAAGTATGTTTATTGTTGTTACATGCAGTTCAATCAAGTTCCAACTCATAGCAACCCCACGTACAACAGAACAGTCCTGCCCAGTCCTGTGCCATTCTCACATCATTGCCATGATTGAGTCACAGCCACTGTCTCAGTCCATCTTGTTGAGGGTTTTGCCTTCTTTGCTGACCTTCTACCCAGCGTGATATCCTCCTCCAGGAACTGAGCCCTACTGGCAACATGACTAAGTCTGGCTATTCTCACTTCCGAGGAGCATTCTGGGTGTACTTCTTTCAAGTCACATTTGTTTGTTCTTCTAGCAGAAGAAATCCCTGGTGCATTTAATATTCTTTGTCAGCATCACATTTCAAATTCATTTATTCTTCTGTAGTCTTCCTTATTTATTCCAGCTTTCACATGTATATGAGGCAATTGAAAATACCACTGCTCAGGTCAGGTGAACCTTAGTCATCATTGTGACAGTTTTGCTCTTTAACACTTCAAAGAGGTCTTTTGTGGCAGAGTTGCTCAATGCAATGCATTCTTTGATTTCTCCACTGCTGCTTCTATGGGCATTGATTGCAGATCCAAGTAAAATGAAATCCTTGACAATCTCAATCTTTTCTCCATTTATCATGATGTTGCTTATTGGTCCACTTGTGAGGATTTTTGTTTTTGTGGTGAGGTGTAATCTATATGGAAGGCTTGAACTTCATCAGTAAGTGCTTCAAGTTCTTTTCACTTTCATCAAGCAAAGTTGTGTTATCTGCATATTACAGGTTGTAGATTAGTCTTCCCCCAATCCTAATGTATTCTTCTTCATATAGTTCAGCTTCTTAGATTATTTGCTCAGCATACAGAATGAATAAGTATGGTGAAAGATACTACCCTGATGTACACCTTCCCTGATTTTAAACCTTGTTCTGTTCACACAGCTGCCTCTTGGTCTATGCACAGGTTCCTTACGAGCACAATTAAGTGTTCCAGAATTCCCATTCTTCACAATGTTATCCATAATTTGTTACGATCCACACAGTTGAATGCCTTTGCATAGTAAATAAAACCCAGGTAATATCTTTCTGGTGTTCTCTGCTTTCAATCAAGATCCATCTGACATCAACAATAATATCCCTTATACCACATCCTCTTCTGAATGTCACTTAATTTCTGGGAGTTCTCTGCTGATGTATAACTACTGCAACAGTTTTTTAGTTATATTCAGCAAAATTTGACTTGCATTTTATGTTAATGGTATTGTCCAATTTCCGCACTCTGATGGATCATCTTTCTTTGGAATGTGCACAAATGTGGATCTCTTCCAGTTGGTTGACCAGGTAGCTGTCTTCCAAATTTCTTGGCATAAATGAGTGCCTCCAGTGCTGCATCCGTTCACTGAAACACCTTATTGGATATCCAGTCAGCTCCTGGAGCCTGGTTTTTTGCCATTTCCTTCAGTGCAGCTTGAACTTCTTTCTTCAGTACCATCAGTTCTTGATCATAGGCTACCTCCTGAAGTGGCTGAACATCGACCAACAATTTTTGGTACAGTGACTTTGTGTATTCCTTCCTTCCTCTTTTGATGCTTCCTGCATCATTCAATATCTTGCCCATAAACCAAAAATAACCAAACTCACTGCCGTCGAGTCAATCCTGACTCATAGTGATCCCTCCTTGGGTTTCCAAGGCGGTATCTCTACGGAAGCAGATTGTCCAATCTTCCTTCCAAGGAGTGGCTGGTGGATTTGAACTGGCAGCCTTCTGGTTAGCAGTCAAATGCCTTAGCTACTGTAACATAAATACCACAAGTGGGTCACTTGAGTGAATAGACATTTATTTTCTCACATTTCTGAGGCTAAAAGTCCTAGTTCAGGGTACTGCCTCTAGAGGAACATTCCTTCTGTCCACTCTGGGAGAAAATCCTGGTTCCTTTCAAGCACCTTCCTGGTTTCTTAGTGATTTCTGCTTGGCTTTAATCTTTCCCCATTTGTGCGTCTTTGTTTCTGTGACTATTACTCCTTTGGTTAAAGCATTTGGCTGCTAACGAACAGGTTGGCAGTCTGATCCCCCCAGTCACTCCACAGGAGGCAGAGGAGGCTATCTCCTTCCGTAAAACTGACAGCCTTGGAAACCCTATGGGGCAGTTCTACTCTGTCCTGTAGGGTCGCTATGAGTGGGAATTGACTCAACGGGAATGGGTTTGGTTTGGATGGCTTAAGACATACCTTACGCTGATTATGGCCTCATTAACAACAAAACAAACCCTATCCCCTAATGGGATTACATCCAAAGTATGTTGTCATTGTTATTTGTGTTACAACTATTATTTTGAGGGGACACCATTCAGTCCGTATCAAGCATCAACCAAACATCGACAGAGTGATCCTTTCAAGTGTCCCCTCTTCTTTGACTCTTACAGACTGAAAAACAGAAGCTAAATGCAACCAGTGTACCACGTTGGCATTGCTTCTCTCCGTAGTCCTGGCTCCCAGGCAGAGGAAGGAGACACAGGAGGAAATACACATGCATCTGTATCTCCAGAAGGGAGATTAAGTCTAGATGAGTCTACTGGAAAGAAGATGCTTCAAAATTGGGGAGCACAGCTGAATAGCAAGAGTAAATTATACCATAAGCCAGATGTTCCAGGAGCAACTTCTCCATTTTTTTTTTTTTTTTTTTTTTGCCTGAAGGAAAAGTTGTAGTTCATAAAGAAAATGATGAGCAAAAATTACCATCACAAAAGTGTTCATGATTATTTAAAAGAAGCCCATTTGAAAATAATCAAAGATGTGCACAATGATTTATAGACAGAGTTGTTCATTTCAGTGCTATGTATCATATGTAAAACATAGAAATATCCCAAATGGCTAGCCATAAAGGATCTGTTATATAAATTATGGTACTTTTATTTGATGGACTGCTATGCAGCCATTAAAAATCATGTTGTTGAAAAATATTTAATGACGGGAAAATGTTTGCAATATTTTTTTAGCAAGGGGAGCAGATTACAAAGTAGGATATGTAGTTTGATCATATTTCATAGCATTCTAATCCAGGGGTCAGCTGAGATTTACTAGGATTTTGGAATCCAGATAAGATTGGCTCCAGTTTCTAATACCATGGTCTAAGAAGGTCAGACTTGCCAAAATTTCTTCAAGTGCTGAGAAACTCATGGTGTTTTTTTTTTTTTTTCCCATGGATCCTTCTGTTTCTTGTCAACCACCACTTCTTCTACCATTCTGACTTCAATGTGAAACTCCCTCTTTCCCTGTTTGTAAAACCAAATTAATAGCAGTAAAGTAAACTCTTGAAATCCCTCTTCCCGTTAGTGTCTCAGGATTGGGGTGGGAGAGATAGAAGGGATTAAGGAGACATTCACATCACCAAAGTACAGTTGTTGTTGTTGTTTTGTGCCATCGAGTCAGACCCGACTCATAGCGACCCCTCCTTGGGTTTCCAAGGCAGTATCACTATGGAAGTAGATTGCCCCATCTTCCTTCCGAGGAGTGGCTGGTGGGTTTGATCCTCCAGCCTTCTGGTTAGCAGTCAGGTGCATTAGACACTGTGCTACCAGAGCTCCTGCAGGTGCCGTCAAGTCAGTTCTGACTCAGCAATCCCATGTACAACAGAATGAAAAACTGCCTGGTCATGTGCCATGTTCACACTCATCGCTACGTCTGAACCCACGTGAAGCCACTGTCAGCCCATCTCACTGCGCATCTTTTCTCTTTTTGGCTGATCTTCTGCTTTATAGTGGGAAACCAAGGTGGTGCAATGATTTAAACATTCGGTTGCTAAGGGAAGGGTTAGTAGTTTGAATCCATCAACTACTAGCTAGCATCTTCGGAGCTCTGGTGGTGTAGTGCCTAAGGCATTTGACTGCTAACCAGAAAGCTGGTGGTTCAAACCCTCCAGCCATTCCTTGGAAGGAGGGTTGGACAATCGACTTCTGTAGTGATATTGCCTCGGAAACCCAAGGAGGGGTCACTATGAGTCAGACCCAACTCAATGGCAGTGAGTTTGGTTTTTGTTTTTCTGCTTTACCAAGTTTATATCCTTCTTCGGGGACTGGTCCCTCCTGATAATATGTCCATAATTCATGAGAAGAAGTCTCACCATCTTTGCTACTAAGGAGTATTCTGGTTGTACTTTTTCCAAGACAGATGTGTTCGTTCTTCTGGCAGTCGATGATATGTTCAATATCCTTTGTCAACTCCATAATTCAAAGGCATCAATTCTTCCCACGATCTTCCTTATTCATTGTCCAGCTTTCACATGCTTTCACATGCGTACGAGGCAATTGAAAAGTCCATAGCTTAGGTCAGGCTCACCTTAGTCCTCAAAGCTACATCTTCTCTTTTTAACACTTCAAAGAGGCCTTATTCAGCAGATTTGCACAATGCAGTACATCATTTGATTTTTTGACTGGTGCTTCCATGGGCTTTGATTGTGGACCCAAGTAAAATGAAATCCTTGATGACTTCAATCTTTTCTCCTTTTATCACAGCGTTACTTTATTGGTCCAGTTGTGAGGATTTTCCTTTACTTTATGTTGTGGGGTAATCTGAAGGCTATATTAAGCTTAATAAAAGGTTCTTTGCTTCTGTCCACTGACAACACTGGGAAGTTGTAGGTGCTTCATGGAGCTTCTCTCAGTTCTTTCTCATTCTCTTTTTAACCTCTTCCTTCTTCCTCCCTCCCCTACTGTCCCATGGACCTTAACTCCTCCTCTATTCAGCAGAGTTAACAGCTCACAACTGACCCTAACTCCTATTCCCACAACTTATATTTTCCAAACTTACTCTAGTCACCAAAAACCATAAACCAAACTCACCGCCATCGAGTCGAATCTGACTCATAGCAACCCCCATTGGGTTTCAGAGCCTATAGATCTTTATGGAAGTAGATCACCCCATCTTCCTTCCGTGGAGCAGCTGGTAGGTTTGAACTGCCAAACTTCTGGTTAGCAGCCAAATGCCTTATCCACAGCCTTCACCATTTCAGCCCTTTCCTCTATCCAGCACAGCTTAGAAGCATGGTATTCCTCCTGACTTTGCTCTTTGACTCACATCCAAATCCAATCTATCGAGAAATGTTTCTGGCTCTACCTTCAGAATATGTCCCTCACCTGCCCTCTCCTCGGAGTTTCTTTTCATACTCTGTCCCTTCTGTCTGGAACACTGAGCCCCTTCCCTTGAGGAATCCCACCTCATCCTTCAGATTTCAATTGAGCCATCCCTTCCTGGGGCCCGTGGGTGGTGCAAATAGTTAACACACTTGGCTGCTAACCAAAGGCTGGTGGTTTGAATTCACCCAGAGGCATGTCAGAAAAAAAGCCTGCTTATCTACTTCTAAAAAACAAGCCATTAAAATCCCAATGGAGCACAGTTGTACTTTGATACACGTGGGTCCGCCGTGAGTTATAATCAACTGAATAGCAGCTGGTCTTTATGATAGTCCTAGAAGGTGTTGTTCTTGTGGGAGGCATCCATGAATGCAAAGAAAAGAGAGTGTTTGTGAGAAACACTCAAGGTGACATATTATCATACTCACAAACTCAAGACAACAATACACTCCATGCTCTGTGTGTCTCTCTGTCTAGCTATCTATTGAAAAATGAAACGATTGTCATGAAGTTGTTGCTAATACGTTTACTGAGTTGAAATCGGAAGTCATGTTTTTCTAACAGCTGGTCATTAAATATAATTTAGGACTTACAACAAAAAAGAATTAAAATATGATTTGGCTGATTGAATAGACAATGAAGAATGGCTTTGCCTATTACATGACATGATGAACATTTTCCTAAGTTGACTGAACTAAATCATCATGTACAACATTAAAAAAGTTTTAGTTTAAAATTTTTAAAATACATGACAAGATAAAGGCATTTTATCAAAGATATTGTATTCACAAAGGTATACTGAAATTAACAATATTTTGCTTTCCCCAACTCCAAGTATACCTGTTAAACTAGACACCATGTGAGTCAAATAAAAACAGATATAGTTAATAATAACTTGATAAGGGTTTAAATCCATTTTGGTATACTTTTAGAAACTGAGAAGGACCGAGTAATAAATTCCTTTGCAAGTAATATAATTTCTAATCATCAGCTTTCAGCAAAATTGAAGAAGGACCTAATCTAGTTGTCAGTTCATTATTAATGTCATTAGGAGCCTCTGCTTCAAAAGGAATTTAAAAATGTGAGTACCATTGCTATTCAGAATGATTCTATTCCCATCTCAGTGATACATTTATGAAAATGAACAGGAAAAACAGAAGGGTAGTGTTTGCACAGGGAGACAGCTCGGGGGACCGGAGTGTATGGAAGGGAAGGACATAGGGATGAGGTAACTATGGGGAGGAAGTGGGAAGAGAGCTGTAACATTGTAGGGAATTGCAGTCAATGTCATGAGACAAAATGTGTATTAACTGCTCTATGGAAAAATGAATTTGCTCTGTAAACTGTTACCCAAATCACAATAATAATATTAAAAAAATGAACAGTAACAGAAGTGATGTTGAGCGCTGTCTAAGTCTCCTAATAAGTAACATTCATCCATGTAGACATGAACAAATTGGGGGGAAGGCCCCACTCATCACATAACTACAATGATTTTTTGTTTGATAATTATAAAAAATGACACTAGTATTTTTGGTGCAGCGATAACGTATCTGCAATGAGAACCACCAGCAGCTCCATGAGAGAAAGACCTGGTGACCTGCTCCCATAGTGATTACTCAAAATATTTTTTTTAGAAAAAGACCAGACTTCCTTGTCTGATAGAGACTCATAGAACCCCTGAGACTATGGTCCTTAGACACCTTTTAGGCCTAGAAGTGATCTCACCCCGGTAACTCAACTTTCAGCCAAACAAGAGACAGGCCTGTAAGATGACCAATAACACCAGAGAAGTGCACACTCCTAACAACACTAACAATAACCAACCATGCAAGGTCAAAAGGGCCACGTGTGCCCAGGGATAAAACATGGACGGCAGGAAGGGGTAGGAAAGAAGGAGGGATACCCGAACTCACTGCCGATGAGTCGAATCCGACTCATGGCGGCCCCACCTTGGGTTTCCGAGGCGGTGTCACTATGGAAGTAGATTGCCCAACCTTCCTTCCAAAGAGTGGCTGGTGGGTTTAAACTTCCAGCCTTCTGGTTAGCAGTCAAATGCCTTAGCCAGTATGCCACCAGAGCTCCCAGAAGGCGGGATAGAAATGGGAAACTCAGGGAGAAAGAGGGAAGACTGTTGTTACATTGTGGGGGCTGCAATACTGCAGTCGATGTCACAGAACAAAATGTTGCCCCTAATCACCTTTCAGAAGCTCTCGTAGTGTAGTGTACACAACAACAATCACTCTTCAAGCATGGAATTGAACTCAGTCCTGTGACTTCCAGCCAGATAGTGGACAGGCCTATAAGGTAAACATTTACACCAGATAGGTACATTCCTTGGGAGCTCCGCAGGTAGCATCATGCCTAAGTCACTTGACTGCTAACCAGAAGGCTTGCGGTTCAAATCCACCAGCCACTCCTCAAAAGGAAGATGGGGCAATCTACTTCCGTAGTGATACTGCCTCGGCAACCCAAGGAGGGGTTGCTATGATGGCACGTAACAACAGGTACATTCCTTAGAACAATGAAGGTGGGAGATCAGAAGAGGAACATGTGCAGAGGGAGGTAGCTGGAGAGCAGGAATGTAGGAAAGAAGGGCACAGGGAAAAGGCAGCAGGGAGGAACTGGGAAGAGAGCTGCTACATTATGGGGATTGCAGTGAACGTCATGAAACAAGATGTGTCTGAACTGTTGAATGGAAAATGAATTTGCTCTGTAAACTTTCACCTAACTCACAATTAAAAAAAAAAAAAAGCCAAGACTGATAACCAGGACTTAACGTCCCAGTAAATCCTCTTAACCTGAACTATCTGTTCCCAATTGGGAGCTCTGGTGGCATAGTGTCTAAGGCATTCAATTGCTAACCAGAAGACTGGCAGTTCAAATCCACCAGCCGCTCCTTGGAAGGAAGATTGGACAATCTACTTCTGCTGTGATATCGCCTCGGAAACCCAAGGAGGGGTTGCTATGCGTCAGATCCAACTCGTTGGCAGTGAGTTTGGGTTTTTCGTTTGTTTGTTTGGTTGGTTGAAGGCAATAATTAACACCAGAATTCCCTGCCAGCTGAATCAGGCCCAGAGGGGTCCTCATCTCCCTGTCCTTGCCTGCCGGCCATGGAGATGCTACTACAGCACACGTTCAGCTTCCGTTCTTTAGCAACCATCAAACCCAGTGGGGAAAAAAGAAAGAAAGATTGGAGTTGGGTGGACTTGTTGGCGTCAGTGACTCCAGGTCCTCTGTCACCTCCCCTTTAGAGCACCAGCCCCTGAGCTCTCCCTGTTGGCTGTGCTCCTGCAACTGGATGTGTGACTCATGAGCTCCCAGCCATGGGGGTGTATATGGGACCCACCACAAGACAGAGGTCATCTTTGCAGACATAGGGCTTTTTCTTTTAAGAGCAACAGATCTACTTCTAAGTGGCCACTGGATTATTCCTTGGCTTTAGGCAGACTTAGAGGAAACTAAACTCATATGGTGTGGAAGGCATAGGAAATCCAGGGTCACTATCAAGATCCACATCTAACTCCTTAACAGGCATTCATAAACAATGACTGTGACTTCCTGGAAAGCCTTAGTGGCCGTCTTAAGCCCTGTACCTCTATTATTACCTCATTCACTGTAGTCCCTGTTGTTGTTGTTGTTATGTGCCTCCGAGTCGGACCCAACTCATAGCGACCCCTCCTTGGCTTTCCAAGGCAGTATCACTACAGAAGTAGATTGCCCAACCTTCCTTGTGAGGAGTGGCTGGTGGGTTTGAACTGCTGGCCTTCTGGTTAGCAGTCAGGTGCCTTAGGCACTACGCTACCAGAGCTCCTTAGCACCTCACAAACCCACGGAAGGGTTGCTATGAGTCAGAATAGATTCAATGGCAGTCAGTTTGGTTTTTGTATTGTTCTTTTTCCCCACAACTCTAAGGGGCAGTCCTATGACTTCCGTTTTACAGAGAGGGAACTGAAGCATGGAAAGGTTAATTTCACCAAAATTACCCAACCATAATGGCAGAACTGGCTCCCTAGGCTGTTCTCTCAACACATGTGTTGTTGTTGTTGTTATTTGCCGTCGAGTCGGCCCCGACTCATAGCGACCCCTCCTTGGGTTTCCGAGGCAGTATCACTACGGAAGTAGGATTGCCAACCTTCCTTCCGAGGAGTGGCTGGTGGGTTTGAACCGCCAGCCTTCTGGTTAGCACATAGACATTTCATATCATGGTAAGTGTATGTATACAATGACCTAAGCATGAAAAATCATTTTTTTTGGAGCTACCCCCTGCTGAAATTCACAGATCAGAGTGTATGTAATGCCTCTATTTGTTTCCTTTAGTCAATGAGTCACACACTGCTGAATCACCTTTTTATTCAGAAAACTATATATTAATATGTATCCAGGAAGATTGCAACACTGATTTTCCTGAAATCAACACTGTTTCCAATTTTTGTTTAAGTATATAAATTGTTGAATGGAAAACGTGTTTGCTCTGTAAATTTTCACTCAAATCACAATAAAGAGTTTTAAAAAGATGACGGCCTTGGAAACCCTATGGGACTGTTCTACTCTGTCCTGTGTTGCTGTGAGTCAGACAGTTCTTGAAAGCTATGTTGTGTTGTTGTTGTTATGTGCCGTCGAGTCGGACCCAACTCATAGCGACCCCTCCTTGGGTTTCCAAGGCAGTATCACTACCGAAGTAGATTGCTGCATCTTCCTTCCGAGGAGTGGCTGGTGGGTTTGAACCATCAGCCTTCTGGTTAGCAGTCAAGTGGCTTAGGCACTATGCTACCAGAGCTCCCCGAAAGCGATGGGTTAAAAATTATAATGTTAACTCAGTCCAGGAGAAATTCAACACAACCTTATGGTCACAAGGAATAAAAAGTAAATTTCAATATATATGTGCATACACACATTTTTAGTCCAGAGCAAATGATGAGAAGCCAATAGGAAGTTTCACGCATAAAGTATATTAGGTAACATTTGGTGAAACCAATGACATGGAATAGTGAATACAAGAGGAAAGATGTGTAAAATTTCTAGCTGTTAAAAAAGAACATGGTTGTGTATTTTTAAAACAGACATTGGCAGTATTGAATTGCCAAAGATTTTTAGATTCTCTGGATCCATTTTAAAGAATGATATAATAGTTTTTCTTAAAATATCAATATTTATAATATGCTAGCTATTCAACTCTTTACAGCTATTTAAACTAAGAGAAAAGGTTTAGATGTCAGTATTCAAATATGCCAGGAAAACATTTTTTTAAAATTCTTTCAGGAGTAATGAGCAAAACATATGAAGACTCTTGATTTAGAATATTGAAAGACAAGATCTCTGTTTCTCAGAGGAAAACCCAACACAGTATTTATTTATTTATTTATTTTTAACTAAGCAGAGAGTCATCCTAGCCAGTGGTGCCTGGCTCACCTTCAAGTTCTCTTCAGGGAGATGCCCAGTGTTCCAGTGCAGTGTGGCCCAGCTCTTGTAGGGCAGATGGTGATATCAGGTGGGAGCTGCCAGTCCCTTCCATGCACAAGGTTGGTTAGTTTCCTGTTGACCGGCCCTGCCTCTCTGCTCATGGAGTCTGTGGGTGATACAAACGGTTAATGAGCTCAGCTGCTAACCAAACATGTTGGCAGTCTGCGTCCACGCAGAGGCACTTAGGAGCTCTGGTGGTGCACTGCCTAAGGCATTTGACTTCTCACCAGAAGGCTGGAAATTCAAACCCAGCAGCCACTCCTTGGAAGGAAGACTGGGGAATCTACTTCTGTAGTGATACAGCCTCAGAAACCCAAGCAGGGGTCCAACTTGACAGCAGTGAGTTTATTTTTTTCTTGGTTTAGAGGCACCTTGGAAGAAATCCTGGTGATCCACTTCCAAGAAATCAGCCTCTGACGGCCTCCAAAGCCCAGCTCTGCTCTGACACACATGGCATCTCTTTGAGTCGGAATGGCCTCCATAGCAACGGTACCTCAGCAGTGTCCTTTCTCACACTCGGGCTCCACCATCTCTGTGCCCCCAGTACATGGAAATACTTGTGGACTCCCAGCACACCTTTCTTTCCTTCTTCTTCCACCTCCTCTTTTCCTCCAAGACTCAACTCGGATACCACCTCCAAAAAGAAGACTTTGATGGTCCCTCACAACCCCTGGGGTGGTTTAGGGGCCCCTTTTTAATGTTTCCATAGCACCTTGGCTCTCTTCCACACCCTTAACACACTAAAGTTATGGTATCGTAGTTCCAAAAATGTAATAGGAAGATGATAAGGCACCTGAAATCTTGCTAGGAATGCTGATTCCTGGGATCACTGCAGGAGAGTCTAATTCAGAGTTTGGGGGCTGGGGCCCAGGAGGCTGCATGCTTCAGCCGCACCACAGACCACAGTGTTGCAAGTGGTACAGCAGACACACGTGGAGAAACCCTGCTGCCATGCAGTGGCTCACTTCCTTGTCTGAGCCCACAGTAGCCTCTGAACCCTTTAAAGACAGATCCTGTCTCATTTGTCATTGTCCCTAGAATGCCTAGAACACTGCCTGATATGTAGTAGTCACTCGATAAAGCACTGAATGCATGAGCAAGTAGATTCATTCATTCATTCTCCCATGTGAGCTATTCCTTATAGCAAGGCTGACATTCCTACTGCTGTTGAGTTGATTCTGACCCTGCAGAACAAAGTAGAACAGTACTATAGGGTTTTCAAGGCTGTAAATCTTTACTGAAGCAGCTGTCACATCTTTCTCCTGCAGAATGGCTGGGGAGTTCGAATTACCAACCTT
Organism: Orycteropus afer afer; assembly: GCF_000298275.1. Classification (NCBI taxonomy): domain Eukaryota; kingdom Metazoa; phylum Chordata; class Mammalia; order Tubulidentata; family Orycteropodidae; genus Orycteropus; species Orycteropus afer. Next base: position 6,231,704 of record NW_006921644.1, on the reverse strand, counting down.
TCGGTTAGCAGCTGAGTGTTTTAACCGCTGCACCAGCAGGGCTTTTCACAACTTGCATTAATTAGCTCAGGTCAATTAAGACGTCCGGCACTTTGATTTGGAGCTGATCTGAATCTATGTAGTGAGCCACTCTCCCACATTGATCACTGTCTGTGGCTCTGATACAAAGTACAAGTCAACTGAGTTATCGATTTTGGAGGGGATGACAAAGCAACCTTTCAGAACCCAGGCTTTGATGTGTGATGGAGGGTTGGGAAGGGTTCCCTAAACGGCCTGCCACAGCCTACACACTTGAGTTGCGTTCCAAAGCTTATGTAACCTCTTCCTCCTCCCCTTCCCACAATCCAACAAAAACAACAGCAGCGCACACACCCTTTGCCCTTATTGCAGCAGAGGGAGGCACAGTTTATAGTCCCAGTTACACAGCAACCTGGCCACACATTTGTACAAAATCCGATGAATGTAGAAAAAAATCTATGTCAAGCACTGCATGCAAAGACTTGGCATCCACGAGAGGGACGTTCAGGCATGACTCCCATGACCTGCTCAGCTCTTCTCTCCCCCAGCTCTGCACTGGCCATGGCGCCCTCCTGCTCTCCAGCTCCCCAGGGTCACCCCTCTAATGGACAAGAAACCTTTCATGTGGTATTCTCTGTCTTGCACTGTCACAAGGCCTGTGATTCATGGTGTAGCTGTGGTGGTCCACACCTCCCCAGCACTGCCTCCTTTCTTGTTCTATGTACTCTCCCTGTTCCCAAGGCAATCTTTCCATTTCATCTAATTTCACAGGACCTGGGGAGTGGTGTAGGTGTCTCTGGGAGTGGAAAAGGGCAGCTGGGAGTCAGGAATGGGTCTGGCCTCAGGATGTATCTTCTAAAAGATCATCCCAGGTTGCAGACTGTCAAGACAGACTTACTGAGACTCTGGGTGTTACACGAAAACATGGCAGGGGGAAGGGGGGACTGGCAGAAATGGAAAGAAAGAATAAATCCACGAGACTTTGCAAAAGAAAATGAATCTGATATGAGACTGAAGGTGGGAAAGGGAAGATTCAAAATGGTACAGCCAAGGACAGGTATTGCTGGAGATAAGAAATCCACTTCTAGACAGGCTTAACCAAAGCCAGTTGCCTCCAATCAATTCTGACTCATGGCAACCACATGTGTCCAAGAAGGACTGTGCTCCATAGGGTTTTCGATGACTGTTTTTTCAGAAGTAGATCACCAGGCCTTTCTTCCAAGGCACCTCTGGGTGGATTTGAAGCCTGTTAAATGTTTGCACCACCCAGGGACTCCCTGGATATGCTCAGTTTAAGATAACAAAGACCATCCCCATGATGACCTTTCAGTAACAAGTACATACACATATACATTTGAGAGTCACTAGCTTGGGGTTCAGAGTTTAAGTCAAAAGAATCGAAGGGTTCGCTTGGTAAAGAATATGGAGGAGAAAGGAAGGCTGACGTTTGAATTGTGGGCTTTACCCGGTTAGGAGGTGGGAGGAGAAGACAGAGGAGCCAAGGAAAGAAAGTGGAGGCAAAGATGAGGGAGAAGGGAGAGGAGATGACAGAGTGGTATTTACTTAGGTGAGTGAGTGAAGGGAGAAAGGATTCAACAGAAAAAGAAGGTGTCACTTTTCATGATAGGAATTTAAATAGAGGACCACGAGGGGGGAAAATTCTTTGCAAACAGGAGATCTAAACAAACAGTAAATTTTAATTTGCTTGCATAACTGAGCTGCTAATGAAACATCTGTGCAAAAATTGCATTGAGTACTATATTTGACTCTATCCTGTAGGGTTGCTATGAGTCGGAATTGAATCCATGGCAGACAATATCAACAAGGAACTTGTAGCATTCACAGCACTGCTTTGAGCTTTGTGGGTGCATCTGAATGTACACACATTGCTTTCCAAGAACCATCACCTGCATGTTCTTTATAAACAAGGAGGAAGAGAGACCACTTCGCTCATGTCATGGGCACCACTTACCTATTTACATTATATTGTAGCACTGTGATCTCTGAGGGAGGAAACCATTTGGGTATCCTGTGGGTTAGGTAATACCCACTAAATATTGATGCACACATAATTAGAATGACTAAAACATCCCTGGCATAAAATTCCCCTAGCAATTAGGGGAGAAAGAAGATGAAGTAATGTGATCATGGAAATCATACAAGTCGACTCTCCCTTTTTTCAGTACAGCTAATTGAAAACCACTTACTATTCAAACCTCACCTTCCCTCCTGATCTGTACTTTTCTCTCCTTGCGAGAGAGGAAGGTGAGAGGAGGGTCTCACACTTGAGATCTCCACGTTGAGATGGTGGAGCAAGAGAGTTGTGTGTGTGTTTCTAAGGCAGCAACTCCTCACTTTTTACCCAGACTGATGTTGGCACCCGTGAGAAACATCCATGGACATGTCCAGGGTGACAGTCCATCCTGTCTTCTATCCCTCAGAAAACACTGAAATCAGAATGAGATTGACTTCATTGCATGCACAATCTTTTTAGACAATAGCTTTCTGAGATGTCATTCACATGTCATAATAGTCACCCATTTAATATTACAAATCATTGGCTTTTAGTATCCATGCTTATACAACCATCATCATATATCATCACCTAAAGAGAAACCCCATACCTATTATTAGTCACTCTGCAATTCACCCTGCCTCCCAGCCCTCGCAGCTACCAATCTGCTTCCTGCCTCTATGGATTTGCCCAGTCTAGACATTTCTCATACGTGAACTCATACAGTAAGTGGTCCTTTGGGACTGGCTTCTTTTATTCAGCATGATGTTTTCAAGATTCACCCACATTATAGCACGTATCAGAACTCCATCCCTTTTTGTGGCTGAGCAATATCACATTGTATGGCCATGTTGCTGTTAGATGCTGTTGAGTTGGCTCCGGCTCATAGCAAGCGACCTCACGTATAACAGAATGAAACATTGCCTGGTTCTGCGCCGTCTTCTCAACGGTTGGTATGTTTGAGTCTGTTGTTGTAGCTGCTATGTCAGTTCATCTCATCAAAGGGTTCCCTAATTTTTGCTGACTTCTGCTTTACTAGACCTGATGTCCATTCCTAGTAGTTGGTCTTTCCTGATGACACATCCCAAGTAAGCAAGCCAAATCATCACCCTCCTTGCTTCCATTCATCAGCCTTCCTTTCTCCTCCATATTCTTTCCTAAGCGAACCCTTCGTTTTGGCTATTACGACTAATTCTGCTATGAATATTTGTGTCCGAGTTTTGCCCGTGTGCTCTGGAATCTTTTCTGTGGCAAGGGCAGCTGACACTAATCAGGAGGTCATCTGTGGAGGTACAGGTATCATGTCATTCCGTCCATTCCTAACACCTGTGTGCAGAACCAGGTGGTCAGATTACAAAGTCCATGCTTTTAATTCACGTGCTATACTTCCTTCTAAGTCTAAAGATTAGGAAAAGGAAGTTTATCCAATAACTTTAAGTTAACTGCCATATCATAAGGAAGACATTAGTTATGCCATGTCAACCTGTATGATTTCCATGATCATATTACTTCATTTTGTTTCTCCTCTAGTTGCTAGGGGAATTTTATGCCAGGATTGTTTTAGTCATTCTAATTATGTGCGCACCAATATTTAGTGGGCATTGCCACCTCTTAGCTGCTCACACATAGTCTGCTTGAAAAGAAGTGGCTTCCTGGACAACTTACTTCTACATGGAGAAGGAGGTCACTCAAAGTGTATAGGAAAAATATCCCTGGGTGGGGCATACGGCCTGCACTTGGCTAGTAACCCAAAGGTTGCCTGTTCAAACCCACTCAGCAGCACTGTGGAAGATCCAGGCCTGGCGAGCGGCTTCCATAAAGATTACCACCTACCCGACTCTGGACATTACAGAGCCTCTCCAAATGACCACATGAACGAACGATTTGCCTCAAAGTGTACAGAACAGTTCTCAGACGCTGGACTTCCAGAAATCACACCCCTCCCTCCTCTGGCCTCTTCCACCTTGTTCTGTCTGCTGGACCATCCCAGTACTTGGGCAAGAACTTCACTTCACATTCATCTCCTGTTTCCTCCCAAAACAGACATAGTAGTCAACACCTCTTCACTCCTCAAACACGTGGCACCCAGTTCTGAGTTTATATCCTTGCTCCTCCTATTTCTTCCACCAAAACTCCCCTTTCTAGAATGCGTGGTTTAGGAAGGACTGAGTTTCTGCTTATGGTGATAGAAAATTTGGCAATGGGTATCGGTAATGGTTGTACCACATGATTGGTGTAATTGAGCTCACTGAATTGTGTATGTGAAAAATATGTGGAATTGGCAAAGGTGATGCTACCTGTATGTTCACAACAAAAAAAAAGGGTAACAACATATGTGTGTGTGTGTGTGTGTGTGTGTATCTGTGTATACATAGGTTAGAGTGATCCTATAGGACATAGTAGAACTGGCTCCATAGGGTTTCCAGAGCTGTAAATCTTTATGTAAGTGGACTGCCTCATCTTTCTCCCATGGAGTGGCTGATGGGTTTGAACTTTCAACCTTTTGGTTAGCAGCTGAATGTATTAACTACGACACCACCAGAGCTCACACATATATGTATGTATGCATGTATATGTATGTTGTTGTTGTTGTTGTTATGTGCCGTCGAGTCAGACCCGACTCATAGCGACCCCTTCTTGGGTTTCCAAGGCAGTATCACTACGGAAGTAGATTTCCCCATCTCCTTATGTATATGTATACATATATATAAAGGAATCCTGGTGGTGTAGTGGTTAAACACTCAACTGCTAACTAGAAGTTTGGCAGTTCAAATCTACCAGCCCTGCAATGGGAAAAAGATGGACCAGTCTGTTTCCAGCAAGATGTGCAACCTTGGAAACTCTATGGGGAAGTTCTACTCTGAATTGGAATTGACTCAACAGCAGTGTGTTTTATATTAGGAATATATATAATAGTGACCCCCACTGGGTTTCTGAGGCAGTAAATCTTTATAGAAGTAGATTGATTGCCCCACCTTCCTTCCATAAAGTGGCTGCTAGGTTTGAACCGCCAACCTTCTGGTTAGCAATCATATACCTTAGGCACTGCACCACCAGAACTCCTATGGGCTTTGAAGATGTGATTAAATGAAGGATTTCAAGAAGGGGAAATTATCCTGGATTATCCAGAGGGACCCTAATCACAAGTATCAGAAGTATCCTTCTAGGAGGGAGACAAGGAAGATTAGACAACAGGAAAGAGTGAAGGCCATATGACTGCTGTGGAAGAAGAGAGGGGTTTGGATATGGTATTCTGCTGGGTTTGAAGAGAGAAGAAAGGGTGTGAGGAAGGAGCACAAAGAATACAGCTCTAGAATCTAGAAGAGGCAAAGACATGGGTTCTCCCTGGGGGCCTCCCTAACAAATAGACCTGCCAACACCATGGCTTTAGCCTAGCGAGGCCCACTTGGGTCTCGACCTCCAAGACTGTAAGAGAATAAATATGTGTTGTTGTAAGCCATCAGGTCTGTGGTCGTTTGTTACAGCAGTGATACGAAACTCATACACCATGAGCTGTTACCATCAAGTTGATTCCAACTCATAGTGGCCTATAAGACAGAGTAGAACTGCCTCATAGGGTTTCCAAGGCTGTAATCTTTATAGAAGTAGACTACCACATCTTTCTCCTGTGGAGAAACTAGTGGGTTCAAACTGACCTTTTGGTTAGTAGCAAGGACTTAAACACTGCATGATCAGGGCTCCTCCAAATACCATACTAAGGTGGATAATAAACCAATCATAATTTGTTAAAGTAGCAACAGGAACCTAATATACCATAATAATCAGTTGTCATCAAGTCAATTCTGACTCATGGTGACCCCATGCATGTCAGAGTAGACCTGTGCTTTGTAGGGTTTTTGGTGACTGTGATTTTTCTAAGTAGATAACCAGGCCTTTCTTCCAAGGTACCTCTAGGTGGATTCAAACTGCCAGCCTTTCATTTAGTAGGCAAGAACTTAACCATCTCAGGGACTCCTAATATACCATATCAGAGTGGATAATAAGCCAGACTGGATCGATCAAATTACATCATCTTTCAGCTACAGCAATTGGTTAAGATATGGTCATGTGACCCATGACTGTCCAATCAGAGTTTCCCCTGGGATTTTTGCTGGAACTAACAGGTAGAACAGTCTTTTTCTGAGATCCAAGCTATAAGGAAGATAATGGCTTGTGGCTTCCAAAAAACATAAAAAGAAAAAAACTGCCTTGTTGCCATAGGAAGAGAGCCATGAATACAGAGTCAAGGGGAGCTGTGAGATGAGGAGATAGACCTCTGATGATATTTGAGGCCCTGAGGCCAGATCCACCTTTGAGCTTCTGGTTGCAGAAGTCAATCATCCCAACTTTTGCTTTAGCTAATTTGGCATGGATTTCTGTGCTTTGCAACGTAAAGAGTCTATGTTAGTGTAGTTGGTATCCATCCTTGTCAATTCTTGAAGAATAAAAGTGGCAGGCGTATGCATGATGGTCTCAGGGAGTCCTTTGTGTTCTTCTAGTAGAGTTCCAACTGCTTGACTCTGAATGGAGGGCATTTGTCCAGGACACTGCAAATAACATGTAGTTTTAATCAGCATTATCTGAATACTTTGTTTAGTCAGCACTGAGCAAGGCATGTGCAGTAATAATAAGCTATTTCCAAAGTTTTAAAAAATGGAAAAGAAAAGCCATTGACCCAAATAGGATGCTTGGTAATTCTGAGTAAGTGCTATAAATGCTTATAAAAGAATGTTAAAATGCATAATTGCTGAATAAATGAAATATAAACAACCATTATGTTACTTAGCGGGTTTTTTAATATGTAGTGGAAAACATTTTATCCAATGCACTGTAAATAATAAACACTTATTTCCTTTTCTAGAACAAATCAATTCTTACAACCATTAACCAACATTAAATCGTAGCTCTACTTTTCCTATTTATTCTCCTTTTTTTTTTTTTTTTTTTCCCCATCAGTGAAAGAAAATAAGTTTATACAGGAAATAGAGCATGATCATGGAAAGAGCACGGAGTGTGGAGGAATTTGGAGTCAGGAGTACTGGCTTCAAATCACAGCTCTGTCATTGAGTAGTGCCACGATCCTGGGCAGGTCCTTCAACCTCACTTGGTTTCCTGGTGTGTAGTGTGGGACTATTACAAGGATTTCTGATGTATCTCAAAGCACGGTGGTGGTAACCTCTTCTAGGGCCGTGCTTCTCAACCTTTACTGTGCATGTGAATCACCAGAGGAGCTTGCTACAGGGCAGGTTCTGATTGATGAGGTCAGGAGTGGGGCCTGGACCTCAGCATTTCTAATAAGCTAATAACATGTTGATGTTGCCAGTTCATGCTTTTGCGTTCAAGGTTTTAGGGTATCTCCCAAACCCACATTATCAGGAAAGACCAATTGCTAGCAAAAGACAGCCTGTCTGGTACAGGGTCATTGACAATGAGGGGACTCCTCAGCGGGACGAATTGACACAGTAGCCCCAACAGTGAACTAAAACATTCCAAGGATCATGGGGATGGCATGGGATAGGGCACCGTTTCATTGTGTTTTCTTTAAAAAGGGTTGTGCTTGTACCCCATTATCACCTCCATTCATCTAGCTACAGCTGATTACAGTAGAGCTGGACCAACAGAAGGTCTCACCTACAAATCTGGTGTTTTGAACCGACACAATCAGAGATATGACCATTATTTGCTCACTCACTCATTCAATGATGTACATATAGATAGAGATTCTGCAGTGCAGAGATTACTTAGTATGGCTTTTCTACCCATAAGTCATTGTAAACTCAGTGGTGGAATGAGCAACTGAGGAGCTCCTGATTGTAAATGTTATTCACCTGGGTTATTTCTGTTGGGGGTGGCACAATACAATGTTCTGGGAGGTTCCCACTCTCTCTCACATGTTTAGTATTCTGATGTTATGATTGGTTGGTTTGGCCACTCTGCCAGGCTCAAAAGGAGGCCTCCTAGAGGCAGAACTCTCTCTGACTGCCGGTTGAGGAAGACGTGTTGCTGAAAGAGACACGTGCTGCTGGGAAAGAGACGCAAGAGACACGCATTGCTGAGACACCGAGGGACATGCACTGTTGCGGGACAGACTGTCAGAGACTTGGCTGAGAGACAGTGGGCTGGGAGAGAGACTGAGTGTTTTTCCTGAACTTGAATTGTAGCCTCGTGCTTCCCCAATAAACCCCATAATCTATGAGTTCTGTGTGGCCACTGCAGCGAATTATCGAACCCAGGAGAGAGGTGGTGGGTGCTTTGGGAGGAACGGTTGGTGAAAGGGCTGGAGGGAGGAAGCATGTCTGGCCTTGTAGGAATAGGCTTTGGGTTACTGCTGGTAATCCTGTCTTCCTCTTGTGGGATTAGAGGAGGTCAGAACATGTAGCCTCCTTGCCGTTTTTGTAGATTCCCTCTCTAGCCCCGGTACTGTACTAGGCAATGGAGACACACCAGTCAATAAAGCAGGTCTTGGCACTTATGAAGCTTTCACGCTACTCATATACAAGATAATTTCAGTTGAGCTATGTGTCATGATGGGATTGGAGAATTTCAAGGGTTGCAGGAGATCTACTTTCAATAGCGGTGTCAGGGCAGGCCAAGCTCGTGCTCCCCCTTCTGCAGTCCTTGGAGGCCACGTGTTAAAGATGGTGGTGTTACAAATGAAAGAAGCTTGGATCCCTGGATGACTGTGTGGAGCAGAGCACGCTCTCTCCCCAGCAGACTGAAATGGACTGCAATGAGAATGAAAAATGAATACTTACTGCATTAGAGCATTGATATTTCAGGGTTTATCTATTACTGAAGATACATCACTGCTTCTGTAAGTACATGTTGTTATTAGGTACCATGGAGTCAGTTCCAATTCATAGTGACCCTATGGACAACAGAATGAAATGTTGCTTGGTCTTATGCCATCCTCACAATAGTGGGTATGTTTGAGCCCATTGTTGCAGCCACTGTGTGAATCCATCTCATTGAGGGTCTTCCTTTCTTCACTGCCTCTCTACTTTTCTAAGCATGATATTCTCTCCAGGGATTGGTCCTTCCTGATAACATGTTCAAAGTAAGTGAGATGAAGTCTCACCATCTTTGCTTGTAAGGAGCATTCTGGCTGCACTTCTTCCAAGACAGATTTGCTCTTTCTTCTGGAAATCTATGGTATATGCAACATTCTTCACCAACACAATTCGAACACACCAATTATTCTACAGTTGTTTAACTCTTCCTGAGATTCTAAATATTTCACTTTTCCTGCTTACGTTAGAGAGTTGCTCTCAATTGCCTGAAACTCAAAAAAGCCTTTACAGATGCCATTTCTCTGACAATCCAGTGAGCTAATGGGTGTGAAAGTGTTTTGTAAACTATAAAGTGTTGTATACCTGTGAGGATACATGACAGCAAATTGATTGTTCTGAAATGCATTGACTATCTGGATATATGGTTGAGTTAGTGGTGAAGGAGAACAAGACCAGCATTGGTATCTAAACTCATATTGAGGTCACTTCCTTTCTCTGGTTATTTCTGTCTTCCATTTCTTGGTCAGCCTTTTACAAAATCAACTCACTAAATTGCAGTGGGGAGCTCAGGAAGTAATTATAAACGTTGTAATTTTCCTTTAAAACCTCAGTGCTTGGATTTAAAAAGAGTCACGGTGGCACAAAAACAATGACAGTTAAATTCACCACACTTCTCACGTGCTATCCACACACAGCAAATCTAGACATGCCTTGGAGGACCCTGAGGCCCCAGAAGGGAATCTGCCCTCTGTACTGCATGAGGATGCAGAGGGGGTTTCTGGTCTCAAGAGCCTACAGCTGATTTCCCAGCCCCCTTACACCCTTTTTCTTCCCTTTGTCTCATCTTCATGTAATATGAGCAGTCACAACAAAGCTGTCCCTTAAGACTGCTTGGAACAACCACATCTCAGTCTCCTAAGACTTGTGGCTGGAACATGGCTGAGAACAAGCTAGGTGGACAAGTCATAGGGTCCATTGATAAGGGCTGATGCAGGAAACTTAGCTTTCCTCACCTGGCCTTTATTAATTTTTATACCCCCGGGTTTGCATTTGTCCCTGTGACTTTGTGTTCTTAGTGGAATAAATAACACACTCTATATGAGCCTGTTTGAGTCCAAATGTAGTACTAGTTCTGTTGGCAAGAGCAGCACATGAAGGCAAAGTCTCCATCTTGGCAGTTAGCAAAATGAACTCCTCCCCAGTGAGGGGCCCATTTGTGTGTGTGTGTGTGTGCGTGTGTGTGTGCGCACGTGTGTACAGAGAACCACGCTCATCATGAGGAACCCAAAGATGGCTGTCTTGGGGAGAACTCTGAGTGCTGAGGATGCCCAACCTTCCTTTCTATGTGGCTTGTAAATTCTTGATACTTCATCTACACACGCTGGTCCTGACACCACTGCCCACACACTGGCCAGAGGAAGTGGAGATGAAGAAAAAGGAGGATCTGGAAAGAGAAAAACATGGACACACAAGTGGGAACTCACAGAGGGAGAGAAAGGTATATGATGGCTGAAAATTGTTAATGTTGCATTTTACCCAAACGTGGTGATCCTGGAAAACAGTGATCAAGATCTCCTAACATTTTGTGCTCAGGAAATTGGCTGCCTGCAAACAGCCACCCTCTCCATATAACTTAGATAAGATTCATAGCTATCACCTGAAGTGATAGCCTATATGACTTAGGTAAGATTCTGGCAAGACCAGACATAACCAAAACCCACTGCCATCAAGTCAATTCCAACTCACAGCACCCCTAGAAGACAGAGTAGAGATGAACCATAAGGTTTCCAGGGCTGTAAATCTTTACAGAAGCAGACTGCCTCATCTTTCTCCCAAGGAGCAGCTTGTAGGTTCCAACCTCTGACCTTCTGGTTAGCAGTAAATGTTTTAACCACTGTGCCACCAGAGCTCCTAATCCTCCACAATCCCATTCCTTGCCTCATAAATGTGTAACAATCACTTGCCCCCACTCATCAATCTAAAGCAGAGTGCTTGTTAACCAAACTTTCATTAATTTTCTCTCCTGCCCCCAATCACCACCCTCAGCCTGAGCCAACACATAAATCCAGTTGCTGGGGAGTCCCTTCTGGCTCCTGACAGCCCCACGTGTGTCAGAGAAGAACTGTTCTCCATAGAGTTTTCAATGGCTGATTTTTTGGATATAGATCACCAGGCCTTTCTTCCAAGGTCTTTCCACATGTTAATGTTAATCACATGCACCACTGGGAATTCCTCTGAGCCAGCACCAGCCTTCTGCAAGGGCTCTTCTCAGAGAAGGGCCTCAGCTAAAACAAACCCTGATTTCCTGTCTGATGATGTCCCACTCATCCCACTTCCCCACACGTAGGTTTCTTCTTTCCTAGTTCACTCAGTCTCTAGAGAAGAAAATTCTTCTTCCCTAACTCTTTGGGATGCAGTCTCATGGGCTCATCTCCCGGTGGACTGTTCTCCCTAAAGCAGTCTTCCCCTTGCCCTTTCTGGATAATGTCCCTCCCTATCAAAGTCTGGGTTTGTTTTTCATTTGACAGTATTCAAGAGTATCATGGAGTTCATCCATCAGCCATCCTTCTTCATTCCGTCCACCCATCCACCCCCCATCCAACCATCTGATACTGAGTAAGCTGACCGCCTCCGCAGTGGACTCGGCTGGGCGTACACACAGAGGTGGAAATCTAAAGGCAGAAACTGCAGGTGAGAGCAGAAGTACAGGTGACTCTGACAGGGCTTCCGCAAAGCTGCGAAACACAGGCTACGAATGTACCGGGAGATGCAAGGAGTGAACCAGCTGCCGCCAGCCCAGGTAGGGACTGGAGACAGCTGCGCATCATAGAGATGCGAAGACCTCCGAGCTTCCTAGAGAGACCCGGAAGTGGCTCCTGGAGGCCCGTCCGACGGGTCGGACCAAAGGGCCAGGAGGCTATCTCATATGAGCCCTGGGATGCCCGGTTGGGCTCAGTCGTCTGTCCCCGTCGTCTGTCACACCGCTGCAGTGAGTGGGCCGGGTCGGGAGGGCCACCACCTCTCCTCAGGGACCCTGGCCCTGCTGGCGGCATCGTCACGGCCCGACGTGGGGGCGTCCCAGCCGGTCCCTGAGGGGGTCTCAGTCGTCTAGGGCTTCGGCCTTGAATTTGGCGCGTCGTGGTCGGCAGAGGGCGACCCCGCCTGACGGGTGGCCATTACAAGGCGCAGTCATGAGCGACATTAATGCAAGTGGCAGCTTGGCTTTCTAGAATTCATCGAGACCTGGGGCACTTGCTGCGCTCCTACGTGCGTGGTTTGCTTTTAAAAGTCAGCAGGCCCCGGGCTCAGAGCTTATATGCACGTCTCTGTCTAGCTCAACTTGACGAATATTTTTTGTTTTCATCCCCTTTTTAACGTTTGTTGTCAGTTGCTGTGGAGTTGATTCCGACTGGAGGCGACCCGTGACCTTTGGGAGCAGATCGCCTGGCCTGTCTTCCCGGGCACCTCAGGGTGGCTTCGAACGGCCGACATTTTTGCAGGTAGAACGGCTGGCGCCACCCAGGGACTCCTTTTTAAGGTTACCTTATTTACGTAGCATAAGGAGCTCTGGTGGCGCGATGCTTGAGGCATTGGACTGCTAGTCAGAAGGTTAGGGGTTCAAACCCACCAGCCGCTCCACGGAAGGAAGATGGGGCAGACTACTGTCATCTAGATTTACTGTCTCGGAAACCCAGAGGGGGTCCCTGGGAACCAAAAGCAACTGACGGCAGAGAGTTTGGTTTTTGTTTTTGGTTTCTTTATATGACAAGGGATTCTGGTTTCCTGTTTAAAGGGATGATATAGGGTCCCCATTGTGAGTGAATGTATTTATTGTAGAAAGGTATACAGAGTTAAATGTAACATAAGAGACCCGTAGTAGTACCCGAGGTCCTGTGTGGCGGAAATTGTGAAGGCCGTCAGGTAATGGCCAGAGTAAACACCACATAGTCCAGTTAGACCGGTTAGGAGCGCAAGCTGGGAGTCGTAAACATGGTTTCTAGCCTGGGTCCAACTCAGTCATTTACAACCTGCATAACTGGGCAGCAAGTTTCTTAATCGCAGAGCCTTTTGCCTCGCATCTGAAAAGTTAGTGATAGTCACTATGTCAGAGGACTGTCCTGAGGTTACCTTAATAGTCTTTAAAGCACCTGGGTTGCTGCTTTGTGCCCTGGAATCAATTCTGACTCAGCAACCCTGCAGGACACAGTAGGACCGCCCCACAGGGTTTCCTAGGCTGCAATCTTTACAAAAGCAGACTGCCAGCTCTTCTCCTGCCAAGCTGCTTGGTGAGTTCAAACTGCCAGCCTTTCAGTTAGCAGCTGAGTGTCTAACCATTCCACCACCAGGGCTTCTTTTAAAGCACCTAGCCCATAATAAATAGTAAATATAGCTGTGGTTGTTATTATTTCTATTTAGAGAAAACAAAAAAAAACAACAACAACAACAACAACAACTCACTGCCATCAAGTCAGATTTGACTCAGCAACCCCTCCTTGAGTTTCCAAGGTGGTATCTCTACGGAAGTAGATTGCCCAGTCTGCCTTCTGAGGAGTGGCTGGTGGGTTTGAACCTCCAGCCTTCTGGTTAGCAGTCGAATGCCTTAGGCACTACACCACCAGAGCTCCCTGCTGTAACCCTTCAAAGACTTCTGTTCTTTACAGGATAGAGTTCAGACCCCCAGCAGACTCAAGGCTGTCTGTAAGCCCACCCAGGCTACCTTTCTGCCCTTGGTCACCTGCTACACACTGTGGGTTCAGTTTGCACCCCCGCCACAGCAGACTTGACATAGTGGTTGCCCAACCCAGCCTGTCTTGTGCTGTGCACATTGATTTGTAAGGTCCCCTCAGTCTGTGCTATCCCTCTGCCTGTCTCAGACTGCCCAGAGCCTGTGAATTGTCCTGCTCCAGCTCTGGCACTCACTCTTGTCTGAAGTCCTCCTTGGTCTGCCCATCAGAAGCACTTTCCTGCCCCCACTCTCTGTTCCCATCACACGTTGTTTACCCCAGCATTGAGCTGAAATCCTCTCTGCAGTGGGCACTGTAATTAGTTATTTAGTTTGGAGACCTAGTTGTCCTAGCACCATTTTTTTCCCATTTATTTTTATTATTATTTATTTTTCCTTTACTGAGTTAATAAGTGTCTACCCTCTCCTTAGTGGTTTATCCTCCCTTCCCCATCCACCCTGGTAACCATCAAAGAATATTTCTTTTTTGTGAAACCCTTTCTTGACATTTTACAATAGTGGTCTCATACGATATTTGTCATTTTGTGATTGACTAACTTCACTCAGTGTAAGGGACTCTCAGTTCATCCATGTGAGGAGATGTTTCACAGATTCTTCATTGTTCTGTATGTAACGTAGTTTGTTGATCTCCATTAATGGGCATTTAGTCTGTTTTTGTCTTTTTGCTGTTGTGAATAGTGCTACAATGAACATGAGTTGCGCTGTGTACTTTAAGTATTTATAAATGCAAATATGTTTTGTTTTGGCTCTCCAGTGCTGCACTAACAGACATACCACAAGTGGGTGGCTTCAACAGAGATTTATTCTCTTACAGTTCAGAGGGCTAGAAGTCCAAGTTAAAGTGCCAGCTCTATGGGCTGGGTGAAGGCTCCTCGACCTTGGGCTTCAGCTCTGCCTCTTGCTTCCAGCCCACTGAAGCTGGAGGCATCTTTTCACTCAGGCAGCAGCTGGCTGGTAAGGCTGACAAACCCAAAGTTGACAAGTAAAATGGCACAGTCCCAAGATTATCAAGCAACATGGCAGGCCACTAGTTCAAGTCCAGAAACAATCCCAAGATTGGCAGAAACATGGCAGGCCACTCAGTGATGACTCGGCCAAATGTTGGATACAGATGAGCCAAGAAGTTCAAGACCTTTCTCAAAGTGTCTTCTTGTATATTGGAAGCAGACCACATCCCTAAGGCAGCTACTCAGTTGCTCACAGCAGATTCCCCCATGGAGTTGATTAGCAGCTGGTGGGTTCAAACCACCGACCTTTTGGTTAGCAGCCAAATGCTTTAATCAGTGCACTGCCATAAGTCCTAAAGTAAGGTCAGGGTACTGTTAGACGGGGTGATTGGAGAAGCCTCTCCTGAGTTGCTGTTCTCTAGTGCTGCTGTAACAGAAACACCACAGGCAGGTGGCTTTAACAAACAGAAATGGGGCATGGCAGCCATCTTCCCCCACGTGTGCTTATTCATATCTCAGAAGAGACTGACTTAAGACACACCCTATATCAATACTTCCTCGTTAACATAACAAAATGTGTATTCTAAGAATGATCCCTGATGGATTATAACCACAGGTGTTGAGGTCAGGATTTGTAGGGATACCATTTAATCCATGACCAGGAACATTGGAGCAGATGCAAACCTTGGGGAAGGATGCACTCCGCAAAGCACTGGTGGAATGTTGTTTCACGGAGAAGTCAGACAGAGGTGCACGTGGACCACATATAGGCTGAGCGTGGAATCATTAAAGAAAGGGAAATGTGGGTGGAGCACAGTGGCAATGGTGGAATGGTGTGAGATGAAGCCAGAGGGAGGTTACGACCAGAGAGTGGAGGTGGACGTAAGACGTCTGGGTTGAAAAATCTGCTGTGTTTGCATGCAGAGAACCAAACATATTACCTGAAATCATAGAACTGGCTACATAAGAGCATTCTGCGTATACGAAGCATGCCGGTATGGTCATTCTTCATGAATTCTTTGGTAACCTCAGTGTGGTGATTACTTAGTTGACCTTTGGAGTCATCTGCTGCCCTCCACAGGAGCTTTGGTGGCATAGTGCCTAAGGCATGTGACTGGTAACTAGAAGGCTGGTGGTTCAAACCTACCAGCCACTCCTCAGAAGGAAGGTTGGACAGTCTACTTCCATAGAGATACCGCTTGAGAAACCCAAGGAGGGCTCGCTATGAGTCAGGACCGACTCGATGGCAGGGAGTTTGGTTTTTGGTTTGCTGCCCTCCACAGGACCTTGCTCAGTGTTCCTGGTATTTCTCACTCCTCTTTCCTTCCACATCTCAATCCATTGAGACAGGTGCTTGTTGGATCTCGTCTTCAGCCATCAGTGACCTGGTCAGCTTTCCTGGCAATCCAGTGCACGTTGTACAGTTACCTGGCGCTTGTTACACTTTCTCTGACCCTGGGTTTTTGAGAGATTTAATCAGGGGATGCGGGAATATAATAGAGTAATCAAATCCCCAAACTTGAGAGTTGAAAGAAAGGAAATAGGACAAATGGCATTTATGGGGGGCCCACAGTACATCAGATAATTTGCTTGGTGCTTTTATACATTATCCCATCAGGTCTTCATAAGCCTGTGAGCTTCTTACTAGTTCTACTTCTTAGACAAGGCCACAGGCTCAGGGGGGTTAACTTGTCCAAGGTCACTCACTCCAAAGTCTAGTTTTTCCATTTAAGACTGTGCAGCCGAGTGGTTAAGAGTCCTGATGAACCAGCATTCAAGGTTGCCAAAAGAAGACATACTTACTCTGTGCTGGTGCTTGGGACTAATGCTTTACTCGCATGGAGAAGGGAGTGAGGTCATTTTCACCTGGGCACCATCTCCCATGGCTGCCGGGTGCCCTGAATGGCCAGTGCAGGGCAGATGCTCTGTGTGTACCCCTCTTGTGCCATAGACCCCACGGGAACAGTTGCAGAAGTGGGGTTGGCTAAATACCTTATTGTGCCCACATACATGCAAGAAACAGAGTTCTTTTGTTCCCAGAACAGGGGGATGGCTTCCCTGACAAGAAGGATCTGGGGGAGAGAGGCAGAGAGAGAGACCCACTTCCCAGCCTCCTTATCTGAGATGTCCTGGGTCCAGGGCTTCTGCTGTTGCTGCCCGGATGGGATTGCATACAGGCAGACCATTCCCCCAATAGTATTTTCCTAGTAGAGTTAGTAAGAGGATTAAGTAGTTAATATAGAGAAAGTAGGAGCCCTGTTGGCCCATTGGTTAAATGCTTGGCTGTTAACCACAAGGTCAGCAGTTTGAACATACCAGGAGTGGTCCACTCTATAAAGCTCACAGCCTAGGAAACCCTATGGAGCAGCTCTTCTCTGTGACACAGGTTCACTGTGAGTCAGAATCAACTCGATGGCACCCAGCACCCCCACCTCTGCCTGGCTTCTGGCAGTGAGCACTAAGTATGTGTGTGTGTTTTCCACCATGGCACACAGTTGTTTAGAAACCTTAGAGTGCGTATAACATGGCACGGCTTTGCTGTGAGAGAAAAGTGAAGTCCAAAGAAGTGATTTGGGCAAACCACAAAATCATTCAGGGGCAGAGGCGAGATGTCTACACTGCAGTTACCTGCTGCACAGAGTTTTTGTTCCTTGTGCGTGTACACTGACGTCATCCTTACAGATCCCTGTGCAGGCTCTTGGTGATCTTCAGAGCCCCAGTCTCCCAGGCCCAGCTGACTCTGTCGTGTTCCTTGTTCATGGGCAATGGTGGTGGCCCTGGGGGCCAGAGCTGGAAGGGGCAGTGGTAGGACTCCGGGTTGTCTGCTTGGTATCACACTTCAGAGCATCTGTTGACTTGAGTATGTGTGTGTGAGTGTCTGTGTGTGTGTGAATATTCCCAATGTGTTTGGGGGACCCACGTGTGCCTTCTGTCCCATTTCTTCCCTTAAATGGAAAGAATACACTTTGTTTTGGTTTTGAAAGAAGGCCGTTTTGGACCCTTGAGAGGATTTTTTTTCTCCTCCTTTTTTTGTATAGAAAAATAGGGAGAGAATCCACCCCCATAGATGCTGAGCACTTTAACTTGAAGATTCATGCAAGATTTCCTTGGGGGTGGTGCAGATAATGTGGTTTGCTACAAAAAGTCTCCTATGTCCTTTTTTTTTTTTTTTTTTTAAGTATGAGGTTAATATTAAACATGCTGCCATGTGCTATTTTAAACAAAAGGTGTTGGGAATTTGCTTTAGAGTTCTGTCCTTGATTGGTATGAGGGGGGAAGTGCTTCTCCCTACAAAATTTGAATTCTTTTCTAAAAGACTTTCATTCCTTCCAAGGATTAACTATAATGCCTTACATTTGATAGGTGCTTTGTGGATTTCATAGCACTCCCAGGTACATTATCTTGTTGAACCTTCACAATGACCTTGTGAGGGAGGTAGGACAGATACCACTGTTCCCAGATCACATCTGAAGAAACCTGAAGCCCAGGAAGGTAAGGGGAGGGGGCTGAGGTCACACAGCTGTGGCTAGAAGTGGGTCTTGGCTTTTCTGTGTACTAGCACACATACCTTCCTGTTTTGGTAGTCTTAAGTTAGGGGAATCATAGTTGCATTTGCATCAGTAATAGTGTTGCATATTCTTTAGGTGCACTGAGTTGGTTCCAATTCACAGGAATCCCAAATGCAGTAGGATGAAACAGTGCGCGGTCCTGCACCAACCTCACAGTCTCTGCTGGGCTTGAGCCTCTCATCGCAGCTACTGGGTCAGTCCATGTAGTTGAGGGTCTCCTCCTCTTTCACTTATCCTGTACTTTACCAAGCATGACATCCTTCTCCAGGGACCGGTCCCTTCTGACAACATGACCAAAGTGCGAGAGATGAAGTCTGGCCATTCTCGCTTCTAAGGAGCATTCTGGCTGTACTTCCTCCAAGACAGGTTTGTTCGTTCTTCTAGCAGTCCATGGTACATTCAGTATTCTTCATCAACATCATAAGTCAAAGGCATCAGTTCTTCGGTGGTCTTCTTTCTTGTAGGTTCAGTTACATCTTCCAGCTGTCACAAATGGACTCTCAAAAGTCTCCAAAGGAAACTGTCCTCATTACAGGAGGAGGTGGCTATGTTGGTTTCCGGTCAGTATATCTGAAATATATGCCCAAAGAGGTTTTTCACTGATAGTCCCTGGAGAAACTGTAGCTTTCTACTCAGACATTAGTACAACCCTGACTTGCATTTGCTTGTGTAGTGATAAACCAGCAGTAAACTGTGTAACATACCACTTGGACATTGAAATTGAGAACTGTAGCTTTATTCTGCTTTTTAGGAATTTTTAGAAAAAATCTTTCTAAGGTCATTAAGTTGGGGATGGGAGTGATTAGTCACATTACCCAAACCAATTTAAACCAATGGCTCTTCTTTCCTAGTTACGTTATTATTCATAAATATTTCAGAGAATGGGTGGTGGATAGAGAAAAAAAAAGTAATAATGCAGACCCCAGTCTCTCTGAAGAAAAAGCCTCTCTAATTATAATTTAAGTAGAAACAAGCAGTTTTATTTTCAAATAATTTGAATGGCAAATGACATGGTGGTGGTGGTGCCATTGAGTCAGTTTCAGCTCATAGAGACCCTGTGTGCCCCAGAAGGAAACACTGCCTGGTCCTGTGCCATCCTCACAGTTGCTGACGTATTTGAGCCCATTGTTGCAGCCACTGCGTCAACCCACCTTGTTGAAGGTCTTCGTCTTTTTCTCTGACCCTCCGCTTTACCAAGCATGGTGTCCTTCTCTAGAGACTGAGCCCTAGATACATGTCCAAAGTACGAGAGACAAAGTCTCATCATCCTCGCTTCTCAGGAGCGTTACGGCTGAACCTCTTCTAAGACATGGTTGTTCGTTCTTCTGGCAGTCCATGGTATTCTTTGCACAAATTACATAAGACTAAGTGCATTGACCCATGTCACTTTAGTTTTGTGTATTTCACCCTACGTTAATTATATTTCAATAAAATATATTTTAAAAAAATTATATAAGACTTAGAAAATGACGATGTAAAGGGAGGGCCTCCGGATAAGCCAAGAAGACTGAGATCAGTCCCTTCTCTCCCCAGTTGGTGTCAAAGTCAAGGCACAATTGATCTAGCTTTCACTTTGTCTCATTTCAGCCTAGGCTGTGCTCTCAACCAGAAGGGAGTCCATGTGATTCTGTTTGACATCAGCAGCCCCATTCAGAGCATCCCAGAAGGAATCAAGTTTGTCCATGGAGACATTCGCCATCTCTCTGACATCGAGAAAGCCTTCCAGGGTGCAGATGTCACCTGTGTATTTCACATTGCCTCTTATGGTATGTCGGGGCGGGAGCAGCTGAACCGGAACCTGATCGAAGCAGTCAACGTTGGGGGCACAGACAACATCCTCCAGGCCTGCAGGCGGAGGGGGGTGCCAAGGTTAGTGTATACCAGCACTTTCAATGTTGTCTTTGGAGGGCAAGCCATCAGAAACGGGGATGAGTCTCTGCCTTACCTGCCCCTTCATCTCCACCCTGATCATTACTCTCGGACCAAGTCGATCGCGGAGAAGAAGGTGCTGGAGGCAAATGGCACAGCCCTAGAAGGGAGCAGCGGCATCCTGAGAACCTGTGCCCTGAGACCAGCTGGCATCTATGGGCCTGGAGAACAGAGGCACCTTCCCAGGATTGTGAGCTACATTGAGAGGGGGTTGTTCAAGTTTGTGTATGGGGACCCCAGGAGCCTGGTTGAATTTGTCCATGTGAATAACTTAGTGCAGGCTCACATTCTGGCCTCAGAGGCCCTGAAAGCTGACAAGGGCCATGTCGCCTCAGGGCAGCCCTACTTCATCTCAGATGGCAGGCCCGTGAACAATTTTGAGTTCTTCCGGCCTTTGGTTGAGGGCCTGGGCTATACATTCCCGTCCATCCGCCTGCCATTAACCCTCATCTATGGCCTGGCTTTCCTAACAGAGATGGCCCACTTCATTTTGAGTTGGCTGTACAACTTCCAGCCCTTTCTCACCCGCGCAGAAGTTTACAAAACTGGCATCACGCATTACTTTAGTCTAGAGAAGGCCAGGAGAGAGCTGGGTTATAAGGCTCAGCTGTTTAGCCTCCAGGAAGTAGTAGAATGGTTTAAAGCCCACGGTCATGGCCGACATCCCGAGAGTTGTGACTCAGGGTGTCTTGTTTGGGATGGGCTGCTGGTCTTCATCCTGGTCACGGCCACTCTCACGTGGCTCCCTCCGTCTGTGGTTCTGTCTGTGTGAAGGAGGAGCCCAAGATGAGTCACTGATCACACTTGCAGAGATGGTTCCCACGAGGCACAGGGTGATAGGTATATGGTGTGATGTCTGGTGCTGGTACTTGACTCTTCAAATCATTGCTGAAGAATAAATTCTTGGATTACATCTTCATTTCTTACCTCCTTACACTAGTGTCTGATGTGAGAAAAACAAAGCCAAGGCAAGTTTGAAATGTAGTTTCTTATGTCCTTCTATTTTAAAGGGCACAGTGGAGGTCATAGAGCTAGGCTTACGTTGGAAATGTCTTACTTGAATTTCTCAGAAGCTAAAGGTGCACTTATTTCCATTCCAGACAGTATGCACACACTTAAAATGCACTAAAAGGCCTACTGATGCAGGATCGTACGGCAAAATGCCAATAGGCTTGGTAACGTGGGGGACCAGAGTCAGTACCTGACTCACCCTCTGGGGAGGTGAGGCTTTTGCAGGAGAGCCATTAGCTGTTGAAAGCATAAGCTTTAGGTAAAGCTGTTCACTTTGTGTTGCAAGTGCAATTATGTCTGTGACCAGATGGTGCTGTGTGATGTTAAAACGAATAGACCTGCATCCTACGTCATAGAATTCTTATGAGGAATAAACTAGACAAAGGATACAAAGTGCCATTCAACACACATGAGCCGTTGTTTTTATCAGTATAGTTATTACACATCCAAGATATTCCCGTCGACGGCTGCTGAATGCCTTGGTGGCATGCCTGCGGAGCCTGCAATGAGTGTTTAGATATACTCGGTGTCAGGTTTTGGCCTCTGAGGATGGATTAAAGTTTAGGAAAAATCTGATCATTAAAGCTCAGGCTCAGTGATGCCATCTTTCACCAAAAAGTGCAGCACTGCAACATGCTGAGGAGGATGGATTGCCGCAGAAGGTCATTGGAATTATGCTGAGAGCAGTTGGACAAGTGAACACGAGATGAACCGTCCCTGGTGAATATTGCCTGGATGTCTGGGAAGGAGCACTGACCACGAGCTCAGAAGACCTGCGTTAGCCACAGATAGTTTGTGTGGCCTTAATCAAGGAACAACGGAAGTCTCTCTAGACCTCAGTTGCCTCATTTGGGAATTGGAAATGACTCTCTTTGCCCTTTCTATCAATGTACCTCATGAGATTTGTCGTGAGCATGCAATACAATGTGGTGAAAGTACGTTTAATATATAAAGTGCAACCTAAATATGAGTTGGTGGTAGTGATTGTTTCCAGACAAATATTGTTGGAGTCTTTTGTATCATAAATAAACTTTACACCAGGCTTAACTTGTGGGAGCACCTACAGTGTCTTGGGCACTCGGGGGGCTGTAGGGCAGGTGACTCTACTTTCAGGCTGATGATGACCTGGCATGTCCATAGGAGAAGGTTGCTGATACATCACATGACTGCAGTACCCCATGTCCCCATTGCCACTGAGAAATCACAGACTTTGAGAAGAAATATTTAACGAAGGTCCTACAGAAGAATTTTACATAATTCTCAGTATTCTTAACTGAGGAGACTGAGCATAACGTTTTCTCCACAAGCCAGATGCCTGAATGAAATTCGGGGTCTGTGTGCAGGCATTGTCGTCATCTTGGTGTCAGACATTGTACCATTCCACAGGATTGACACGATGGTTCACTCCCTCC
This sequence comes from Orycteropus afer afer, assembly GCF_000298275.1. NCBI lineage: Eukaryota > Metazoa > Chordata > Mammalia > Tubulidentata > Orycteropodidae > Orycteropus > Orycteropus afer. The sequence continues at coordinate 6,209,050 of NW_006921644.1, read as the reverse complement.
TCAAAACACACAGGCATCTCTCCCTCACAGATACTGCAGGATCGGCTGCAGACCAAGAAAGCAGGTATCGTAGTAAAGCAAGTCACAAGAAGTTTTTGGTTTTCCGGTGCATATAAGAGTCATGTTTACACTATACTGTAGTTGTAAGTGTGCTATAGCATGATGAGAAAATGTGAAATAGTGTGAGAATTACCAAGATGTGACAAGGACAAAGTTAGACACATGCTGTTGGAAAAATAATCTCAGCAGTAGGCTTTCTTGACCCAGGTTTGCCACAAAACTTCGATTTGTACAAAGTGCAGTATCTGCGAAGTACGATAAAGTGAAGTGCGATAAACGAGGCATGCACGGTCCATTTACTTTCCATGACTCATGTTCTTCTGGTCTTTCTCCTTGTATTATCTGTTGGGATGTGCCAAATTACCTCAAACCATGTTTCCTTAAAACAAACTACATTAACTCATACTTTCTGTGGGTCAGGAAGTAAGTACAGCTTGCCTGGGTCCTTCTTGCATAGTGTTTCGTCAAGGTCAAATGACGTTGGCCAGGTCCACAGTCATGTGAGAGCTTGACTGAAGCTGGAGGACCTACTTCCAGGACGACTCATCCATGTGACTGTTGGCAGCAGCCTCACTTCCCCACCATGTGGCATCTCTGCAGGACTGCTTGAATGTCCTCCTGACACGGAACAAGTCGTCCAAGGGAGCAAGGTGGAAGCTGCCCACCATAGGCAGCCCTCTGTGTCATCCTTCCATTTCCATGAAAAGTAGCCCGTGTTTGCACCTGCATAGTTGCTGGCAGAATTTGGGAAATTCGGCCCCTTTTCACATTATACTCGTAACTGTTTCAGTCCCTAGGAGGCAGTGTTACCGCCAGTATAATTAGTTTTAAAACTTGGTGTGTCACCTATGATTATTACTGCAATTCATTCCATTAGACTAAAGTCATACCCATAAATCTTTGAGATAAGCCTTCCTCGACCTTGAACTTCTGCTGAGACTGCTGAGGGACAGTACTCTTATGTTTCTTAGAGTCTTATTTGGTTTTTAGATCTTTTTCACGTTTTAAAAGATTTTTTTTTTTTTTTTTTTTAGGATTTGGGTGAAGATTTACAGAGTAAATTCACTTTTCATACAGCAGTTCACATATACTTTGTCTCAT